>NC_090250.1:5372250-5414750 GCF_037325665.1 Littorina saxatilis | reverse complement strand
CCTTTTAACCTAGGTGGTGGGTTCAAGTGCTAGTCTTTCGGATGAGACGAAAAACTGAGGTCCCTTCGTGTACACTACATTGGGGTGTGCACGTTAAAGATCCCACGATTGACAAAAGGGTCTTTCCTGGCAAAATTGTATAGGCATAGATAAAAATGTCCACCAAAATACCCGTGTGACTTGGAATATATTTTTAGATATGATTTTAGGGAATTCATTTATCTTTATCCATGTAACCTGTGATTACTCCTGTCAAATTGGTGCTAAAAGAACAACCAGTCCGTTTTGAACTGTCTGGTTGGTGTACACATGTAAATAGGCCCAGTGCAATTGAACACTTTATCTGTACATATTTATTATGATATAATATGCGTGTGGAAGGAGTGTGAAGTTTGGATGCATACACCATAACAAAATCCTGTGCTTTGCATTTGGTAAATAAACTGTTTGACTTGACTTGACTTGAATAATAGGCCGTGAAAAGTAGGATATGCGCCGAAATGGCTGCGATCTGCTGGCCGGTGTGAATGCGTGATGTATTGTGTAAAAAAAATTCCATCTCACACGGCATAAATAAATCCCTGCGCCTTGAATAAAAATATTTTAAAAAAATAAATAAATCCCTGCGCTTAGAACTGTACCCACGGAATACGCGCGATATAAGCCTCATATTGATTGATTGATTGATTGATTAATTGATTGTGTTAGTGTGTGTGTGTGTGTGTGTGTGTGTGTGTGTGTGTGTGTGTGTGTGTGTGTGTGTGTGTGTGTGTGTGTGCTTGCGTACACGAGCATGTCTGCGTGCTTCTATACATCCGTGTCCGTTTGTGTTGACCCTCCGGCTCTGTACCCAGGACGTTTCAAATCCGGGATAAAACATTCCACAGTGCACAGATAATCAGTTCATGGTATGTAAATAGTTAATCTTCCATCAATCATTGGGCCGGCTACATATGAACGCTCATGTCAATGCTGTATAGCAGCCTTTTCCGGGTGTGGATGGGGAACATTAGCAGTGAAGAAAAAAAGAAATAGCACTATCGTAAACAGACACACGGACATGCGTGACGATGGAGTTTATACCGTTCTTATTTGAAATCGCCGAAAACTGTGCTTTCATGGTGCCGAACTTTTTCACGAATCCACAAACAGATCTCGACTGCCAACGTTCCAAATATCAAAAGTAAAAAAACAAGCAAGGTATGTTATAGAAACGATTACTTGTGACCAAACAAAAACAGTCACTGATCACTGATCTTCGACCCAGCGGTCTTTTAATTAATTGGACAGACGAATACTTATAATACAGACAAAAAACCTGATCTGACATTGTCCAGAAGTTGTATTTATAAGAAGCTTATTTTCTGTTTTATATATAAGTGTTCGTCTGCATGTCCACTTAAAAGACTGTATCGTTATGTTTTGTCACAATTAAACCTTCCTATAACATAATTATCTGGCTTGAACATTTCACGGTTGGGGAAAGGTCATGAGTGTACGGCAAGGATTGCTTATAAATTCCGAAAATTGCCAGCAATGTTCAATACCACCCCTTGCCGATGAAAATTTGCCGATGGAAATTAATCCAAGCAACATTCCTATGACATAAACTGACAGGAATAACTGTACCTATTTGCAGAAACAGTGAAACCCACTTTGAAGACCGACAAATCAGGTCTTTACAAAAGGGGGGGGGGGGGGGTGGGGGTCTTAAAATTAGGGGGAAATTTGCTGACTTTAAGAACTGAAAATCTGAGAAAACAAAGTCTTAAAAAGGGGGAAACCTTAAATCGGGGGCTTTAATGGTGGGTTCCATTGTATGCTGTCCTCCTCCTATACGCTGACCTACATTTTAGCATGACCTATTTTTCTCTTTTCGTCTTCATGTAAAATATCACAGGACGTCATCAGTTTTAGATTTTTCTCAGGAGAGATTGCCTTTGGCTTTGAACACATTTTGACAGTCAAGTCAGCCTCTTTCTGTACCTGCCTCAGTCTATCACACTCTTGCTGACACTGATGTACGCACGCTGTGAGGTGAACATTGACATCCTACAGTTTGCATGGCAAATGTGCAAGACACACACACGAAACCACAAGCACACAAGCAAACACACACACATACATACACATGTATGCATCATCTATACCTCTCTCCATGCAGGTTATCTCTCTCTCTCTCTCTCTCTCTCTCTCTCTCTCTCTCTCTCTCTCTCTCTCTCTCTCTCTCCCTCTCTGACTCAATATCTGTCTGTCTGTTTGGCTGTCTGTCTGTCTGTCTGTCTGTCTGTCTCAGTGTCTGTATCTCTCTCTCTCTCTCTCTCTCTCTTCCTCCATCTCTCTCTCTCTTATTCTCTCTCTCTCTCTCTCTCTCTCTCTCTCTCTCTCTCTCTCTCTCTCTCTCTCTCTCTCTCTCTCTCCCTCTCTGACTCAATATATGTCTGTCTGTTTGGCTGTCTGTCGGTCTCAGTGTCTGTACCTCTCTCTCTCTCCCTCTCTCTTCCTCCATCTATCTCTCTCTCTCTCTTATTCTCTCTCTCTCTCTCTTCTCTCTCTCTCTCTCTCTCTCTCTCTCTCTCTCTCTCTCTCTCTCTCTCTCTCTCTCTCTTCTTCTCTCTCTACTACGAGAACTGCAGTACCATTATTACTTTTACTACCGATACTACTACCACCACTGCTCAAACCCTGCCTGCCCCCCCCCCCCCCCCCCCCCCCCGTCACCTGCTCCTCCTTTTCCTACACTGATTTTTGTTTTTACAGCGCAGTTCACTTCGATTTCAAGTGTGAAACCATCATGTAGCTGGAGACTCCAAAAGGTGATAGCAACAGTGACAGCCCTCTCGTATCCGAGTCCGCCGAACACTTGCCGCACCGAATGACACGGGAGTCGTCATTCATTCATTCATTGATTTCCCAACCCACTGACTGTACGCTACAGTGGCCAGTGGGAAGCCGCGTTGAACCCACTGTACGCTACAGTGGCCAGTGGGAAGCCGCGTTGAACCCACTGTACGCTACAGTGGCCAGTGGGAAGCCGCGTTGAACCCACTATTCTATATCTCTGTGGTTGAACCTAGTATTTCATGTCAGTCACGGTTGTTGAAGTTTTCACCTTCTCTTCCTCGACCGCTTGAATACTGCGAGTAAGCCACTGTATGTGCAAGAATATGTTATATGATTCGGACATGTTCTGTTGGAATTTCGCGCACACAGACACATAATTACACGCACTGCCAAGTGCGCGCGCACACACACACACGTACGCACGCACACACACACAACACTAGTACGGGCACAGACTCGGACATTACGGGCACACACACACACACCGGAAAACACCGTCACACACACACACACACACACACACACACACACACACACACACCGGAAAACACTGTCACACACACACACACACAGAGACACCGTGCACACACACACATACACACACAAACTCTCTCTCTCTCTCTCTCTCTCTCTCTCTACTCTCTCTCTCTCTCTCTCTCTCTCTCTCTCTCTCTCTCTCTCTCTCTCTCTCTCATAATTATTCGACACCGGCCCAGCTGAGTTTGAAACGCGACATTTCGTGTAAAAGTATGTGCCAGGCTGTTGTTTTGCAAATGTTTGCTCGTTTTCTGTCATGGAAAGCTCTCTTCACACCGACACACAGAGAGCTACAAGTCAAAAACACATGGCTCACTTCTAACCTCCCACCTTCGAACCCACCCCCCCCCCCCCCTCTCTCTCTCTCTCTCTCTCTCTCCACGTTGATTCACCGTGGGTCCCACAGTCGACACAGACATTAGCATGCAACAGGTTTTCCCCCAAAACCAGCCAATCAGACGGAGACGAGCACACGCCAGCAGAGATGGACGAATCCATTATACCGCCTACACACGGGACGTCAGGCTAGTCTTTCCTCACTTTGCGTGCAAGAGCGACCTACTGGATTCCCATTTTTCTCCGTCTCTCAACGTTCTTATCGGCCGGTATAGGAATGCCGCAAGCGGATACATATTCGTCACCCCTTCAGCCTCAGTCGGTATGTGTTTGTGACAATTATTAGCTTTTGTGTTCAGTTTGCCTTGCAGCTTGCAGCTTTTTTGCTTTTTCTATTGGGGTAATAAAAAAAAGAAAGCGGTGTTTTTTTCGCCTATCAAAGTTATAGGACTTTCATGTTCAATCCCGGTTCAAATATGTTCGTGATTGCACGAGTTGTTTTTCAGATGCATCCAAGTTGGTTTTCCTTCTTTTTGTTTTTTCCCTCTCTTTCTTTTCGGAACGCATCCAAGGAGCAGTTATGTTAATGGTTTATTTTTTACCACACACATTATCATCTATACAACACTTTTTTCCACTGCTAAATCCCGGATACAAATAATCTCAGTGTATGCACACGCATGCATCTATCCATATGCAACACCAGCCTTTTTCTTTTATTGGGGGGAAAAGTTGTTTTCCTGGCTTGGCTTCTTCAGTTGGTTCTATCCATATATATACACACTTGAATGTACTCTTTGTCCCATGCATATATATATGTGCATACTATTATCTTCATCGGCATTCCTTTGTCATTTTGGGCTGTTCAAGTTTGCCAACAAGTCAAGCTGACAAAGAATGCATGAGCTAACCATGACTGGGTGATAAAAATAGCACAGACTCACGACCGGTTTTTTGTCTCGAGTTTTGGAGACTTGCATTTTTTTCCCTCCCGAATATCTGAATTAAGCCTTTTTTTTCTTTTTCTTTTTCCTTTTTTCAACGCAACTGAGTTTAATTTTGAGCATCCGATTATTATTTTTGAGATTAAAATTTGTAGTTTCGATAGGAATCACTTCAGTGAACTTAGTTTTATGTAAGTTATATTCTCGCTTTGTTTGGGCAGATTTGAACTATGTTTCCTCCTAATAAGTTCCCTGTACCATGCAAACTGAGCTTGACAAGTTTGTAAGGGTTAATATTTGTTATATTTTATTTCACCATATAAACACACGCGCTCACCAGTATCAGTTTTAACAGCGGAACGGCTTTAATTCAGTTGTAATGTCATGACAAACTGCACAAAAGTTATGCTTATGCACGCACATATATTTTATTACAACAATCAACAACAACAACAACAACAACAACAACAACAACAGCAACAACAACAACAACGAAAAAAAAGGCGGACACAAATCGGGGTGATTTGCCAAAGCTATGACAAGACTTCGGGGTGCCCCGCCCCCCCCCCCCCCCCCTTTAAAAAAAAAAGCAAAAAAAAAAAAAAACCCACACACAAAAAGTGAACTGACTGAACCCAGAACGCCAGCTGATACCTAATGACACATGACGTGCGTACTGCTGATTTGCATTGCTAATGACACGCGCTTAGGCCACTTACCTACAACCTGTTCAGCGTGACCGGTCAAAGAACACTTCTCTTCTCTTCTCGCAGTCCGGTTCAACACTCGTATGCTTCTACATAGTACACTGGACACAGTTTAGCTTCATTTGTTCCTTCCTTCTGATGCTTCAAAACTGCGGCATTACAATTGAGATCGGGACTTGAAACTGACACACTTCAAAAAGGTAACTCGCTGAAACTAAAAGGCTTAAAACCAACTTGTGACTGACTTCTGTGTGTTGACTTTCGAGTAAGTACGGGGTTTATAGTTGGATTTTTATGCTGTGCTTCAGTGAAAGCGTTTCAAAGTCTTTCTCTCCGTCTCTTCTTGTCTTTGTCTTTGTCTCTGTTCAATCTCCATCCGGTGTGTGTGTGTGTGTGTGTGTGTCGTGTGTGTGTGTCTCTCTCTCTCTCTCTCTCTCTCTCTCTCTCTCTCTCTCTCTCTCTCTCTCTCTCTCTCTCTCTCTCTCTCTCTTATATAATTTGTTAAATTTAAAATGTGAATCCAGTGTAAAAGTAAGCGCCAGGCGTCTGTCTTTCTGTGTGTGTGTGTCTGTCTGTCTGCGTGCCTCTCTGTCTCTGTATCTGTCTTTCTCTCTCGGGCAGTTCCGTTTTACTGCCGCGCGGCGACTAGAAATAGACGTGACGAATGTCACCGATTGGTCTCACCTGGGTCACGTGACCTCGTGCACACTGCATGCACTGACTTGCACTATAGAAACCAGCCTTCTATCCTTACACTCAAAAGTGCCGTTTAGTCATGGACTGAGTACACAGTTCTCATCCAAAGATTGTGACTTTTGAAACTGGGGAGCATAGTTGTGATAACCGTGGCGGAAATTGTATCTAATAACCAGCGAAATGTGCTCTACGACAATCACATAATTATAAGAAAGCCTGAGGGCGCGCACACAGGCACACACGCACGCACACACACACACACACACACACACACACACTGACACACACACACACATACCACACACACACACATTTAACTGAAAGCCAGAAATTATGGCCGTAGCAAAAGTGAGCTCATGAGTGGTTCGAAATCCTACTTGTACGTAAAATAGATCAAACAGTTAACAGCAAGTCCTAATAAATCAGATAAATCAGTACGTGTATACGCAAAATACAATTGCCGCCGGATCGCAAAATCTTTCGTATCATTCCAGCCAGAATCTTTGACGGACGTATTTTGAGTGATAAAAACTACAACGCAATAAAGAAAAGTATAGGAGAAAAAATATATAAAAAAATATAAGGAAAGAAAAAAAAACGGACAGAAAAGATAAGGAAAAAGAATGCTGATAAGGAACCGAGGCAATCACATGCTTCTGGCAATGTCAGACTCGTTTCTGTTTGAGGGAAAAGAGATTGCATGCAAGTCGCAGTTATTTTCGAGTCGACGTAGAGCCTTCAACGTGACGACGATTTTTTTTTTACCGAACTGCTGCGTGAAATTGACAAGCCAGTATGGTCGAGTCATACGTCTTTTTCTCGGTCAAACACAGTCCGGTTTATGAGTGTCGATTTCATCAGCCAGGGTCGTGCGAAGACTATACACTGGCGAATCAGCAATGACGTTTAAATTATGTGTGTTCAGTAAGTTCTTCATAGTTAATGCTTTTCAGTGTGAGAGGACTACAAATGTGGGCTTCTTTATCTTAGCCTCTTTCTGCTACCACTTGCCAACACCCCCCCCCCCTCCCCTCTCTCTCTCTCTCTTTCACCACCACAACACCTCCCCTTTTCAACGCTCCTTCTCCCCCCCCCCTTCCCCTTCCGGAAAGATACACAAAAAGGTGGGTTTTATTTTACAACTTATAGACTTCAAAAAAGGAAAACGAGCGATAACTGACCTCGGATGACCTTTTGGGTTTCCCATTGCAATCTTCCAGTCATTCTCCCACACCAGTTTTGCAAGTATTACACTGACATTGGCACTGCCACACACACTGACATTGGCACTGCCACACACACACACACTGACATTGGCACTGCCACACACACACATACTGACATTGGCACTGCCACACACACACACACACACTGACATTGGCACTGCCACACACACACACACACCCTGACATTGGCACTGCCACACACACACTGACATTGGCACTGCCACACACACACACTGACATTGGCACTGCCACAGACACACACACACACTGACATTGGCACTGCCACACACACACACACTGACATTGGCACTGCCACACACACACACTGACATTGGCACTGCCACACACACACACACACTGACATTGGCACTGCCACGCACACACACTGACATTGGCACTGCCACACACACACACTGACATTGGCACTGCCACACACACACACACACTGACATTGGCACTGCCACACACACACACACTGACATTGGCACTGACACACACACAGACACACTGACATTGGCACTGCAACACACACACACTGACATTGGCACTGCAACACACACACATACACTGACATTGGCACTGCCACACACACACACACTGACATTGGCACTGCCACACACACACACACACACACACTGACATTGGCACTGCCACACACACACACACACACTGACATTGGCACTGCCACACACACACACACTGACATTGGCACTGACACACACACACTGACATTGGCACTGACACACACACACACACACACTGACATTGGCACTGCCACACACACACACTGACATTGGCACTGCAACACACACACACACTGACATTGGCACTGACACACACACAAACACACTGACATTGGCACTGCCACACACACACACTGACATTGGCACTGCCACACACACACACACACTGACATTGGCACTGCCACACTCACACACTGACATTGGCACTGCCACACACACACACTGACATTGGCACTGCCACACACACACACACTGACATTGGCACTGCCACACACACACACACACTGACATTGGCACTGCCACACACACACACTGACATTGACACTGCCACACACACACACACTGACATTGGCACTGACACACACACACACACACACTGACATTGGCACTGCAACACACACACACACACACTGACATTGGCACTGCAACACACACACACACACACACACTGACATTGGCACTGCAACACACACACACACTGACATTGGCACTGCAACACACACACACACACACACACACACACACACTGACATTGGCACTGCAACACACACACACACTGACATTGGCACTGCAACACACACACACACACTGAAATTGGCACTGCAACACACACACACACGCACACACACACACTGACATTGGCACTGCAACATTGCGCTAAACCCCCGAAATCCATTCTGCCAGAGCGCGTTCGCTTTTGGCCGCCGGCGCAGGTACAGATGTCAACAACCTAGCGTCCAAAAGGTCCAGAAATGTCACAGAAGACCAGACCTCTCAAAGGTACAGCTCTTCTTGTGGCTACCAACAGAGATCATTGTTGAGATGTGAGCATCATAATGTTGATGTTAGCATCATTATGGTGAGCTGTTAGCATGCGAATATTGAGATGTTAGCATCAGAATGTTGAGATGTTAGCATCATAGGCCTAATACTATACGAAGCTCGCTGCATGAAGCTCTATACTGCATTTGTGGTGAAAAGACATCACGAAGTTTTGGGGAAGTCAACTTCAGGCTCAATTAATCAAGGCCTTAACGAAATTCGTTGTGCAAACAATTCTCACTTTGGACAGAAAGCACCAACCCAGGCTGTTGGCTTTTGATATAATTATGTCCAAGCGAATTGATTCTCTAATGTAAACGTCTGGACTGACCCGTTTGACGATGGATATGATAGTGTACTTGGGAACTTAGGAAGTTGGGATTTTTTTGATGAACTCATTTCTCAAAAAGCCACTGGTTGCGCATTTAGAAAATTAATTCATCACAAAATTCCCAGTGTGCACAGCGAGAACCCAGGCTGTTGATGGTTGGTGTCTAATCAAGTGGATCAATGGTTTACCCCCAAGTATGAAAACATGGCCAAATATAAGAAATTGTGAAAGAAACAATTGAGAGTCAGCAGAGACTTTCTTCCGAGATTTGTTAAAATCTCTTAGCAGAGAAAGAGAGAGAAATAAGTATCCCTTTACAGACAGCTTATTGGGAGCATCAGACCCTCCTCAAGGGGGACCGAGATTTACAGAGCAAAGTCCCTTTGTGGGGTCTTTAAAACTTTAAAAAAAAGTCCCTTTTATATATATATACGACGGTGAGCTGAGCCAAATTGTTTTCATAAAAAGGAGTGTGCCTTTCATTATACTGACAAGAAGCTGACATTGCTTCGAGGAGAAGGAGCTATACGTTGTCAATGGCACTGCTACGGGCAAAACAACATCGTAAACATCCCTTTGAGCAAGATCCTTGACGTTATCAATATGAAAATAATAACTTGACGTGTGTACAAAAACACTCTGTTTGCGGAACCACACGCAGACCGTCAACGACAAAAACGCTTGCTCACGCAGCTCTCTGTACAAAAAAAACCAAAACTCTCGCAAAGTATCTTGTTTGTCTAAACTAATCGATCGTATATATATATATAGCGGCGCGCGCTATTTGTGAACATGATAAATTATAAACTACAAAGGCCTTGTATTATTATTATGAATCTGTCTACACGTCTCGGGCACATTGTTATCATTAAACGAGAAGCGTACAATTAATCCTTAACTCAAGAGTCTTACGTATGATGTTGTAAATTAAGTTAGCATGCATCTAAGGCAGGCTTAGCTCAAGTCGACGCTAAGTGTGTCCGTAATATATATACAATGTAGATTGAATCAGGAGTCATTTAAGTGTGTGGTATAGATAATTAAGTATTTTTTATTGTGAGTGTGTGTTTGTCGCGACAAGCACAAACTATTCGGCAACTAGGAAGTTAAGAATAACAAGAAGAGCAAACGCTCGATCGAGTCACTTTCGCAGTTCTGAATATTATATGAGGCATCAGATGGACAGGAAGAAATTGCTATTCACAACACAATGAGTCACGTTCACATAATATTTGAGCCCGGTCACTTTTATAGTTTCCGAGAAAAGCCCAACGTTAAGTTGTGTGTTGCCGAACAGAAAAGGCTAGTTATCTCCCTTGTTTTTCTGATAACGTTCGTAAAAGGCTACAGATGTAAATACTTTGATGTAAAGAATAATCCTACAAAGTTTCAATCACATCCGATGAACTTTGTCAAAGATATAAAATGTCTAATTTTTCCTTTGACGCTGACCTGTGACCTTGAAAAAGGTCAAAGGTCAACGAAACCATCGTTAAAGTGTAGAGGTCATTGGAGGTCACGACTAAACAAAATATGAGCCCGATCGCTTTGATAGTTTCCGAGAAAAGTCCAACGTTAAGGTGGTGTCTACGGACGGCCGGCCGGACAGACTAACACTGACCGATTACATAGAGTCACTTTTTCTCAAGTGACTCAAAAACACAGACATGCATGTTCGCGCACGAGAGAGAGAGAGAGAGAGAGAGAGAGAGAGAGAGAGAGAGAGAGAGAGAGAGAGAGAGAGAGAGAGAGAGAGAGAGAGAGAGAGAGAGAGAGAGAGGTTATACATTGTCAGTATTGAATGAACACAAGGTACATTTCTACGGGGTGTGGGTGGGGGTGGGGAGGGGTGGGATCAGCAATGCAGGTCACATACAGGGCCGGACTAGGCGAAGAGGAGGGGGGGGGTTGCCAGTGGTGGCCCAGGGGGATGTCCCCCCTGGCGGCAGGGGCGGATCAGTTCATTTTATGACTGGTTTTTTTCAAAAGTATATTGTGAAGATATGGGTGTGAAGGCGCGAAGCGCCGAGCCGACGGCGCGAAGCGCCTAGCTTGCTAGGGGGGTCCGGGGGCATGCCCCCCCGGAAAATTTTGAAAAAAAGGATGCAAAATGGTGCAATCTGGTGCATTCTGAGGATGATCATTACCAGTTTCAGGCAGCAGATTTTGTCACTGATTAATACCCCAAAAATGGAAACTCAATGTGAAATAAAGAAATGTATACCTCATTCAATATTTTATTTTTTGGCTGGGGGGGGGGTCCGGAAACCCTAGAACCCACCCACCCCCCTCCCCCCTCGTTGTGGGGGTCAGGGGGCGAAGCCCCCTGAAGCTGACGGGTAGGTCATATTCTGAGATAGGAAAATGGTCGCTCCTTGCATGAAACGGCATAAAATAAGCAATAATAAAAAAATAAATAAATAAGTAAGGTACATGTTTAGGCTAGGGGGGGGGTTGCGCAACCCCCATAACCCCCCCGGTAGTCCGGCCCTGACATATTTCTATAAATGGACAATCGAAAAGCTCTGAGAGAGAGAGAGAGAGAGAGAGAGAGAGAGAGAGAGAGAGAGAGAGAGAGAGAGAAACAGACAGACAGAGAGACAGACAGACAGACAGAGACAGACAGAGACAGACAGACAGACAGAGACAGAGAGATAGATATGCGGACAGGCAGGCAGACGGACAGGCACAAACAAAGAGAATGTAAAGTCATGCACGAAGCTAGTCTCAAAGACGAAAACTACAATATATACATTGACAAGCAAGAAAGTTAAGTCAGTCAATAAGACACTCGACCTATTACTATGGTACGAATCCAAACATGTCACACTTAGATCGATATTTTCAAAGAAAATTGACCTCATTGGCAAGCCCCCGCGGTTGCGAGGTATATCTTGAGTGACTTTGCTCAATGTTTCCAGCAGGGTCAATAATTCTACAATTATATGCTTGACTTCTTAGGTTCTGAGTTAACAAATCACATTGTGAAGCTGTAGTTCATTTGAGGCAGCTGTGATTTTCACTTGCGATTGACAGAAAAGTAAGTACGTGCATTAAGGTCAAACTTTTTGGAATTACTGACGAGAGAGAGAGAGAGAGAGAGAGAGAGAGAGAGAGAGAGAGAGAGAGAGAGAGAGAGAGAGAGAGAGAGAGAGAGAGAGAGAGAGAGAGAGAGAGAGAGCCCAGCCGACCACGAAGGGCCATATCAGGGGGTGCTGCTTTGACATATAACGTGCGCCACACACAAGACAGAAGTCGCAGCACAGGCTTCATGTCTCACCCAGTCACATTATTCTGACACCGGACCTACCAGTCCTAGCACTAACCCCATAATGCCAGACGCCAGGCGGAGCAGCCACTAGATTGCCAATTTTAAAGTCTTAGGTATGACCCGGCCGGGGTTCGAACACACGACCTCCCGATCACGGGGCGGACGCCTTACCACTAGGCCAACCGTGCTGGTAACAACAATTGTATTCTTTCTTTCTTTAATTGGTGTTTAACGTCGTTTTCAACCGTTCAACAATTGTATTGAACGCATCCGTCGCTAAGGAACTTATACAAATAGCACGGATAAAGACATCGATAATCCGTTTGACTGCACGCATTGCGTTAAACCCAAGATTATTCGTTATAGCATTGAAAGAACTGTGCACGCATTGGAACATTTGTGATCCTCCACCACGAAATGAGTCGCATGTCACCTTGCGCGGTTCTGCGCTATGCTTAATATAAGTCCGGGGAGTGTCTGGTAACAGTGTGAGGGTCACCTTAGTCACAGGCTTATAACTCCAACAGTTTTCGCTCTTTTCTAAAACGGGTTTCACCACTGGATAGCGCATAAAAAACTCTTTAGGAAAATGTAAAAATATGAAAATCATGCAAAGGTGACATGTGACTCATTCCGTGGTGGAGGGTCACAATTTTATAATCCTTTAGTAACGAACACATTGCGCTAAAACCGAGCTTATCTGGTAGTAATGAACGAACTGTACATGCTGGTGTCCCTCGTTATCTTATACGTAGTGACGACGAGATCTTCATCATAATCCTGATAATCTGTTAGTAATGAATACACTGCTGTAGCAGGCTGTTTTGTGATGTGTGCGTGTGAATCGTGCACATTTATGAACTTTGCTGTCTGGGAGGGGGGGGGGGGGGGGGGGTAGCACAACTACCGTTTTTGTTGGCAACGGCTGCAAAGTTGTCATCATTACCATCATTACAAACACCAGAATGCACGTACAGTCGAGATTTGTTGTCCGGTACCGTTTTCCTTGATCTCTTTCTGTGTGTCTGTGTGTCTGTCTGTCTGTGTGTCTGTCTTTCTGTCTGTATGGCTGGCTGGCTAGCTCTCTCTCTCTCTCTCTCTCGCTCTTTCTTTCTCAACAACAACATCAAATACAACAACAACAACAACAACAACAACAACATCAAATCTCGAAGACAAAATAATATCATGTAGGACAAGTTATCTTGTAAGTGTTTCATTCAGAAGTTGAACAACCTCGGTATTCGGATCTTTGGTTGACTAGTGACGTCATTTCAACAAGCGAGGGGAAAATACATGGAATTAAACATAAACAGTTTTTATAGCTGTAAAATATCACCCCTGGTTGCAAATAGTCACAAAAGCCTCCCTCAAAATAAATATCCGACGTCACTTTGGCACAGGAACGATACAGTAACTGTAAACACGTTTCGATTATAGATTTATTGTGCAGTCTGTTTTGACTGACTGCATGCATGTCTCGCATTGCACTGTGTTACGATCTGTCTAGTAAGCCTAAGTATACAAGAAAAGAAAGAAGACACAATAAAATTATATGTGTGTCATATGCAAAGGTGTCACCAGAGTAGCGGTGGTGACACACTGTCGTTTCGGTGTAAAAAGGTAGACGAACTCGCTTCGCCATCTCAAGTCATTATGCGCGGAGAGACACACCGACTGAACCGACCAGACAACTAAGCCATCGGGAAACCATAGGCTGTATCCCCGATGTCTCAGCGGTGTCGCGCTGATCTGAACCGGCGGCTTCGTCTTCCGCCAGTTTTGGCTTTCAAGACTGAGTCAAGCAAATACTGAATATCTGTGACTCAAGTTAGTTTTATAAGCGACTGGCGTTACCATAATAATACCCTTGCAGTTGAAAGTTGTCACCATCACAGCTTGATTGATTGATAGATTGATTGATAGATTGACTGGTTTATTGGCTGATTGTTGAATTGTTTTTGTATTACCTGTTCACCAGTGGTTGCTTGAGATTTTTCGCAAAGACGAAAAGCAGTTAGAATGATTCACATGACTTATTGTTTAACCAAAAAATTGTTCATTGTAGAAAATCAAACAGGTGATCCAGGTTGTTACACTGACCATAGACCTATATAAATATAGGTCCCTGCACTGACTGAACTTTCAGCTGAGCCGACCGTGGAGAGAGAGAGAGAGAGAGAGAGAGAGAGAGAGAGAGAGAGAGAGAGAGAGAGAGAGAGAGAGAGAGAGAGAGAGAGAGAGAGTTGAATTGAACTTTATTTAACAAGGATTAAGATTTAAGGCTACGCCTTTTCTTACAATCTGTCCTTGGGACGCATAGACACACAATCATATAATTAAAAAATTAAAAATTAAAAAGTTAACCAACAAAAGGAGGTCGGAAAACTTCAGCACGTGATAATAAAGATGACGATGATGATGATGATGATGATGACGATGATGATGATGATGATAATGATGATGATGATGAAGATGAGGCATGAAGAGCATACATATGTGGTTATTCATAAAGAGAGAGAGAGAGAGAGAGAGAGAGAGAGAGAGAGAGAGAGAGAGAGAGAGAGAGAGAGAGAGAGAGAGAGAGAGAGAGACTTACTGTCATTTAAATTTTTAGTTCAAGTTTCTGCCTTGGTGGTACCACGTTGCACAGTAAGAAGTGTACATTTTTTTTATTTTTTGTGTTTAAAAACGGGACTATTTTTTAGTTCACTGACATACACACACACCATCTCTCTCTCTCTCTCTCTCTCTCTCTCTCTCTCTCTCTCTCTCTCTCTCTCTCTCTCTCTCTCTCTCTCTCTCTCTCTCTCTCTCTCTCTCTCTCTCGTCTAAAATTCGGTCAGGCACCCTACTGACATAATGAATGAACATTCAAGCCGCGAAATCATATTTGGACTGAGTAACCAGCAGTTTAGTGACACAACACCCGAGTAACCAGCAGTCAGTTAGTGACACAACACCCCCACACCCACGCTGTTTTGCTCTACGCTGCAATGAACGCGGGTTTCAATGAAATTATAAAGAGTCTTTCAAACTACACTCACACACGCGCACACACACAACTTTGAAAGCAAAAAAAGGTTACCGCCTCTACCCCTTCTTTGCGTCTTCGGATTTCGCAAACAACATTACAAGGTCAGTGACTCGACTGACTGATTTTTGAATCAGTCGATCAGTATGAGTAAGACCGCCCCAGCTGATGAGAGCTGGCATTTACGCGAAATGTACTCTATGACTCCCTGTCTCTTGGGACGTTGTATTTCGAAATCGCCTCATACATTACAGGTAATACTTCAAACCAGCCGAACGCTAGAACGACCTCGGTTATTTTTAGTAACAGAACCTCCCCTCAGGAGCAACTAGAATCTTCCATGACCTTTGACACTGAAACGTCATTCCTTACGTCAGTGTCCCCCGGATGACCGAAAGTAGGTCGTAAACACTTGTTTGTTTCGCCGGATTTTCGATGCCCAAACCTCCCATATCGAAGGCTACAGAAACAAAAGGACACAGAAAGGCTTCAAAACATAGCTTGGACAAAGTTACCACTCAATCCACGCGCGCTGCGTGCAGTCTAGAACCCGAAAACACACGAAGTTGGCAACGGCATTACAACTGTGTCGAAAACAAGTGACGTAGTTGACCGAATAAGCCTTAAGCCCCGCCCCTTCTTTTCTCGCGAGGCGGAGATAAAAGCGGTTCATTCACAGATTTTACTTCACTCGCTTCGTAGTTCACCAAGCAGACAGTCGCTCGCGCTCAGCAGTGTTCTTGTCTTCGCCTCCTTTGCTAAGTTTCCCACGGCAGTTACTGGATACCTTGACGGAATATTTTTACCTGTGACCGTGTTCAACTCTCCAAGTGTGTGTCTTGGAATGGCTGACAGTTTGTGCTACCTGTCTGGTCAATCGGAGACTTTCGGTGACCAAATCGTCCCCGATACGGATGACTGCTTCTTGGCGCCCGCCGACGTCAGTTCTTACTCCAGTCATGTAAGTGTCGTCTGTTAGCACTTTCCGAATTATCCTCAACTAAAACTTGCCAAAACTGTTTTGAATGGAAGAAAAAGTTTTCAAAATAGATTTTTTGAAGGGATTTGTTTGTTCTGCATAGTTTTTGTTCAAGTTTGAAGCTTGGGACTGGGAGGACTTTGAGATTCGAATGTACTTCCACGTGCGTTATTGCTTGAAGGGGCCCCTGAACGAGCATTAGCGTACCGGGGTCAAGTAGCTATGGTGAAATAGTTTCCCACCCTCCTACGTCATTCGCTAGGCTACAGGTTCCTCATTGTAACTTGTCGGGAGAGAATGTTGTTCTATATCCTGGATCGGGAACAGGTTTTTCCTCTCAATCTGGCTTTAACTTCTGTCTTCATATATCTGAGTACTGTACTGCTAGGGAACTTTCAATCAGTTAAATTTATTCATTTGTATTCATTTATTTTATTCATTTGTTCTTGTTATGTAAAATTAATTCTGCTCTCACAACTTAAACAAAAATGTACAGGGAAACCCGGACTAAAGGAGTTTTTGAAGTTGAATCACGTCTGACTCAAAACACCTGTTGTTTCTCATTCGCTGCCTTGTCCGGTTGTGCAATGAAAAGCAAACTCATGATGACTGAGTGTGTGTTACTATCTCGTTCTTTGGTACAGATAGTCAAAGGTCCTCTGTTTTTGCGAGCGAACTTTATCTTGGTGAAGTAAAGAACTAGGATGACTTTGATAGCGTAGTAGTACGCGAAGTACTAGTAATGAAAAGAAGGACGTGTATTGTTATTCAGTCGCCATCGTTCGACTTTTTCTTCGCGGAAACTTTATCCAGATAGGGGAGCAACTCGTGACAGCCGATACTGAAGGCCTTGCCTTTGCGAGGTCAGCTGCACTCGGCATGTACTCGTATTGTTTCAGCTCTGTTGTCGGTAACATGATGATGACTACGCACACACACTCTAATGTCTGTAACATGGGTACATCAGTACAGGACCGTTTTCGAGAACCACTTGAACTGAGGGTGACGTCGTTATATTGCACTCGGCAGTTTTTGAATGGGGCGAATTGGTGAAGAAGACGAAGACGAAGGTGTGTGCCTGTGTGGGTGGATTTGGCGCACGCGTCGCGACGGGGTGGCAAAGGGGGTAAACACTAAACAGGTTTTCTGTTGAGTAATCCACTGCTACTTTGACTCGACTATAGAGAGAGGGAGAGAACACGACAGCGCACTGAGAGAGAGAGAGAGAGAGGGGGGAGGGAGAGAGAGAGAGAGAGAGAGAGAGAGAGAGAGAGAGAGAGAGAGAGAGAGAGAGAGAGAGAGAGAGAGAGAGAGAGAGAGAGAGAGCAAGCAAGCAATAGCCTTTGTGGCACGGCAGAGGACAAAATCGATCAAATAAATCAATGCCAGAACGTAGTAGCTTCGGCCGCAGCGGCGTAAACAACTTAAACCGCAACCTCCGTATTTTGCAACATGGTAATTGCGAAGGGCGGTAGAGCTATTTTTAGATCGTTCGTGTTTCGGCAAACATGACGCAACCGCAGCGATACGACACAGCCTATGAATTATAGTTTAGTACAGGCTCAATGTACGGGGCATTGGCTCGGCTTCTGCACTCAGTGTCAGGGCATTGACGTAAATCCGATTGAAACTTGCCAGTAAACAAGCTTTCAAGTACAAGGGTCCTTTTCATAATGTTGCTTACTACTGCGTAACTGCTGTTTGTTGTTCTGTTGCTGGGCCGATTGTTAAATTGCTTGAATGACTGACTCGACTGCGTACGTCCTGTTTGTGTGTGGCACAGTTGTTTTTCTTTCTGCTGTTGAGTGCATGGTGTTTGTTGGGGAAAATCCTGTCTACGCAAACAGGACTTTTCTAGGAAGGATGTGGCTATTGTTTAATTGTTTATTGAAGTGAAGGATCCGCTGAACTAACGTCATTAACAATACGGAAAACAATTGTTCAATAGCGTTTTGAAAAGTTAAATCATAACTACAGTGAAAACGTTGTAGTTCTCTCAGCAACTGAGCAGGGGAAGAAAAAGCAGGTGGAGCAAAACTGTGCCACTTTCACCTAAATAAAACAGTACCGGGGCAACTGTCTTAACTCCGATTCACTCTCGACTCCGTGAAATTTGATAGACTCTTCTGGCGTGTCAGGCAGAAACCCAGTTAGCGGCTTCAACAAGGTTCGCTACTAGGAGACCGGAAAGCCCAAATTGGCTCCTGACCTATTCATCCAGTGACCTAGCGACCCAGTCCATAGGTAAAGTAACTGCTTCATAAACCTGCTAAGCAACTTGATCCCGCCGACAGTTTCCGCTCGCTAAGAATAGTTGGTAGAAGTGGTTTGTACGTGGCATGTACGCTTTGCCCTGTCTAACTTCCTATGAACAAAGTCAAAGTAGGGGGATGCAGTACTTTATGCATGATGTGTGTTTTACACTCTTACTAACCTGCCGCCCGCCCTACCCCCCCCCCCCCCCCCCCCCATCTCCCCACTTGGTGTACGAACTGACCTGCTGTGCATGTCTTCGTATTCGTTTACTAAGTGCATTTGTTTTGACAGTTCCTTTTTCATCAATACTTTCTTTCTTTCTTTCGTATTGTCCCTTACTTTCTCTTCCACCTCCTTGTCCAAACTTATTTCCGTTCATTGATCTTATTAAATGATGAACACACACATGTATCACGTGCTGATCAAAACTTTCCTCTCTTGTGTCTAACAGGGTATGACCGATCTGGAGAAGTACCTGGAACAGTTCGAGCAGCAAGCCAGCGTGGAGCTGTCCAAGAAGACTCGCCGGGAGAGCGCCTCTGTGATCGATGAGATCCTCAACGCCTCCCAGGTAACCCCCAACCACCACCACCCGGCCACCGTCAATGCTCACCACAACCTGAACGCTCGCCAGCAAGCAGCCAGCGAGGTCGAGGTACCCAACAACTTTCTGGTCGCTGCAACCACCACTGGGTCAACCACCACCACGAGCAGCAGCATGTCCACCAGAATGCTGGCTCTGTCCGAAAAGCAGGCTCTCTTCGAGCCCCACATTCGCCGGGAGAGCTCGTCAGTGGTTGAGGAGTTCTTCAACTTTGAACCGTCCCCCAAGGCCTTGAAGCTCCCGGTCTGGATCAAGCAGGAGCCTGTTCCCACCGTGATAGAAAAGGATGTCGACGTCTTTGACATTTCCTCCACCATCTATGACTCTGTGATGAACTCCGACCTTGCTGTCGTCACCACGGCCGGCAACACGTCATCCATGTGGGAAGACATCAACGTCAGCATGAGCGTCATTGATGACATCACCTCGGACTCTCTTGTGCCTTCCTCTTGCTCATCCTCGCCTAAGGTGAAGTGTGAACCAATGGACTGTGGGGAGAAGCCGTCCTGTCAGTACAGCAAGGCAATGACCAGCCACAGGACTCAAAGTGGTGGGCTGGTCATGGCCCAGAGTAGCCTGAACCCCTATTCCTCTTCCTCCGCCTCCTCCTCCCCCATCTCCCACGCCCAGCTGGTCAACGTCAACGCCAGCAGACTGGCGTACCCCCAGCAGCAGTTCACCCCTCCCCACCCTCCCCGCCCCCACAGCAGCATGCGCAGCTCTCCTCTCAGCTCAGCCTCCCACGTGGTACCTTCCGTCTTCATGCCTCCCACCCCTCCCAACTCTCAGCCCGCCAGTCCCAACAGCGGCGAGTTTGTGGTCAGAAGGACACCCCCTCCCCCCTACCCCGGGATGATGAGCCCAGCCTCTCACCCCCAGGGCAACATCCCCCGCCCCGTCCTCAGCTGCTCCCCTTCCATCCCCCTCCCTCCCATGTCCGTGTCCCCCGGCCCTCCCAGGCCCAGGAGCAACAAGCCCCAAAACACCCACCCCGGGTGCTCCACCATCCGCTACAACCGCAAGAACAACCCGGAGCTGGAGAAGCGCCGCATCCACTTCTGTGTCTTCCCTCACTGCCGCAAGGCCTACACCAAGAGCTCTCACCTCAAGGCCCATCAGCGAATCCATACAGGTGTGTGTTGTAGTCATACTGTTTGTAAACGAGCAGAGAAATTTCAACTTTAAGTAGATGGATTCAGTATTCCATTGCTTAAAAGTAACGGTGACCATCTGAAAGTTTAGAATTAAGTTATCAAAGAGTCATAAGTTTAACGAGTTATTATCATTTTGAGTTTCAAGGCATTACATCTTTATATAATCTTTCGATTAAGTTTGACAGAGAGGTTCAGATGGATCATATTTCTCATGTTAAACTGGGGGTTATAGTAATTGTGTCGGTCAAATATCTAGTTTTCAATCTAGTTTTCAATGTTTCTTGCAAAATTCTTAATACGATCTTCCTATTGCTTGTTTCAGGAGAGAAACCTTACACCTGTCACTTCACCACCTGTCAGTGGCGCTTCGCCCGTTCCGACGAGTTGACCCGCCACATACGAAAACACACTGGAGCCAAACCCTTCCGCTGCAAGGTCTGCGAGCGATCATTCGCCCGCTCCGACCACCTGGCCCTGCACATGAAACGCCACGAGCCCAAGAGCAAGTGACTGAGCCGTGCACATCTTTCTCTGAACGCAGCCACCACGCCTGCCTCCCAGTCGTCCTACACCGCGTACCAAGAAGACGTATCATGACCCTCGCTTCCACTGAATCGATGACGTGGTAAACAAGACTCTGTGACGTGGTTCACAAGACTCTGTAACGTCGTGATGACAACGCGGTTCACAAGACTCTGTGACGTCGGTACGTTTCAGGTAGTGACGACGTGATGCACAAGACTGTGACGTACGCTGCAAGTAGTGATGACGCTTGCTGGGCTTACGCTCTTTCTCTCTGCAGGCAGCGGGGCTGGCCGGCCTCATCTAGGCCTTGTCCCTAGGTTGTATCTCAGCTGACCTCCCGAGCAAGACTCTGAACGTTGACGACAAAGCCAGAATGACGTCATCGAGAGTTTTTTGAAGGACGATGATGACGTCATTGACACCGGAAGTATTGTGTGACGAGGCAGCACGAGACAGTCGGTACTCACTATGAGCCATTCCTAGCTTCGCTCTCTGATTGGCCAGTTTGTATTGTGTAGCTTAGCGACGCGGACTGATATACTAGCGGATGAATGTGTGAGAGGTGAGAAGGAGTGTGATATAAAAGCAATACATTTCAATCTTTGTGAGCTTGCTGTGATGATGTCATTTGATCATAGCGTCGCCTAACAAACGTCCATATTTTTTGTTTTTAGTCGTTGGATGAAGCATTGTCCTGAAAAGTGACTTTTATTTTATTTTATTTTTTTTCTCATTTATCCCACCTCAAGCATCTTGCCATTATTTATTGTTCTGTTAAAGATTTTGTTTCCTTGGCTCTAAATTTGTTGATGATTTGTTACAAATTGTTGAATACTTTACACTGGATCTTTCTATATTGCAAGCTCTTAAAGTACTGGGTGTGAAAGCACAGGTTGTACTAAGTTGATACTCTTTGAATATTTCTTTTGCCTTTGAGGTTACAACTAGTTTTCTGTTATTCTGTCAATAATGGGGTGATCATTTTCAACTTGAATAAATGTCCATTAATTTGCTCAAAATAATTCTTTCTATGAAAGCGGAAAGTGATAAGATTTGCTTTGAAAGCAAACAAATGTACGTGGGGTGAATGAATAGGTTTTGAGTCAATGATTCCGAAGTTTTGATAACGATAATTGATTTTGGGAATTTGTCTTCTGTTGTTGGTGCTGTGCTTGCATTCACGTGAGAAACCGGTGCTAAATGGTCAACACTCAAAAGTAGAGGCACATTTGTTTGTTCTCTCGTGTAACTTTGTGCAGCACAAACAGAAACGAAATCCACATTTTCGTGTAATGTCATCATCGTTACTATAGTGATGTCACAACATTTCATGACGTCATATCCACAACCTCATCATTACAACATCAGCTGACGTTATTTATTATTATTATTGAACTTAGGTTGTGATCTTGTGAAGCTTTAGTCCTTTTAGATATCCGCGCTGTAACATCGTCAGCTGCTGAGTTGTAACGCAAAAGATGTGTGTCTGTTACAAGACAAATGTTGCCGAAATCTTGATTGCATGTACATCTTCGCAGTTTGTGCTTCTGAACGAGTTTGAATCCTTTTCCAGGTAAATTTGATTTCAGTTAGTTAATCTTGAGGCCTTGTCTATGTCACAAAACATCGCAAGTTTTGCAGTTGTTGTGTTTTAACTCAAAATCGTTATTTTTTGTGGATTCACAAATTTGCTTTATTTTTTTCAGACGTGTTAAAAGGTGGGCTTCGTATTTTTATATGTGTGTATGTTGGTTCTTGTGTAGACAAGTGTTGAATTTTACATGAACATGTTTTGCTATGTTTACTTTGAAACACAAATTGAATACTAAAATAAAATAAAAACAAATTAAGATTTTTGTGTCGGAGTTACTGAACCCTACATTTATGTGTGTGTGTGTGTGTGTGTGTGTGTGTGTGTGTGTGTGTGTGTGTGTGTGTATGTGTGTGTGTGTGTGTGTGTGTGTGTATGTGTGTGTGTGTGTGTGCGCGCGCGCCTGCAAAATGAAGCACAACATCAGACGCACCACTGAAAAACAGCAGCACTTTACTTTGCACATTCTTGGCAAATGCAGACTCAAAACACGCACCTGTGCAGACACACAAACACACTCACACATGCATGCACACGTAAACACTCACACCACCATCATTACCATCACCTACTATAACACTCACACCACCATCATTACCATCACCTACTATAACACTCACACCACCATCATTACCATCACATCAGAAAACTGCTCAAAGATGCAAATCCGCAACATTTCAAATCATGAAGTTCATAAAGCTCGTCGATTGAAATCCAGATAGCATCAGTCAGATTTTACTTTCTGATGGATATGAATAGTGTTTTAATCACATTCATGTCTTATCCAAAGTCATGGTATCCATAGTATCTAGTATGCACGAAAGGCGCACGACAACATGATTTTAACTTATAATTGTGCCCTGAGAGACATCATTTCGTTACGGTTAAGTGGCGAACAATTGTGTACATTCTTAATATTCAAACCAATGGAGGAAATCCGTCAAAAAAACAACAATACAATGACACTGAAAGTACCATTACTTCCCGCGATGATGTAAACCATGACACATTAAATTGTCAAAGATTGGACCGGAAATAAGAGCTTCTTTTCACTTGAAGCCACTCCAAGAGACAAGCAGCTTGCAGTAGGGGTTTATTTTATGCTAAATTAATCATCAAATTAAACTAGACTTAACGGTAGGAAGATGAAGTTTAATTGTACTTATCATGAGCGGTAACACGTCACTTTAGCGCCAGCACTACAGCGCCATACCTTTCAGCGCCACCATTTCAGCGCGGCGTCTTTTCAGCACGGTATTTTTTAGCGCCGTACATTTCAGCACGGGGGGATGTCAGCGCCGTACATTTTAGCGCCGGGAGACTTCAGCGCCGTACATTTCAGCGTCGTGAGTTACAGATCAAGTCTGAATGGTATGATGCACGTGGGCAACCAATCTTCGACTATTTTGAGGACACGTATATTGGCAGACCTCGCCGTCGTGGTCCTCGTCATCCGCCGACGTTCTCCATTGACATGTGGAACGTGCACGACCGCGTTCTCACTGATGCTGCCAAGTCCAACAACAGCTGTGAAAGGTGGCATCACGCCTTTCAGAACGTGGTCGGGGCGTGCTACCCCAATATTTGGAGGCTGATAGAGGCCCTCAAGAAAGAACAGGCACTTGTCCCAACGCTGAAGTGTACGGCGCTGAAGTATCCTCGCGCTGAAGTGTATGGCGCTGAATTTCTGGTGCTGAAGTGCTGGCGCTGAAGTGACATGGAACCATCATGAGCCTAATGACAGGAGCGGAGAAGTAACGTGTGAATAATAATTTTGTTGATTGAGAAAGGTTTGGGAAAAAAGAGGGAGGGAGAGAGAGAGAGAGAGAGAGAGAGAGAGAGAGAGAGAGAGAGAGAGAGAGAGAGAGAGAGAGAGAGAGAGAGAGAGAGAGAGAGAGAGAGAGAGAGAGAGAGATCAATTCAGCCCAGAAAGCAGCCAGGCTTTAGGTTGTAGGTATGGGTCCAAACAGAAGGATGCTCCCATCACATGTTCACACAAGGTGACCCCCCAAAAATGCAACCCACAATTGCTAATAACTTCTACATCTGTTGGCCGAATTACTGCATATTCGGTATACTATAACTTCAGCTAATGTATGACCTGTCCACCAAGTGGTAAATTTATTTTATTTATTTACGAGGATTTATATCGCGCACGTATCTCACCACACAAGGCGACTCAAGGCGCATGTTACCTATTAATGCCGTGTGAGATGGAATTTTTTACACAATATATATCACGCATTCACATCGGCCAGTAGATCGACTGCCTTTAGGCGCTGCATCCACCTTTCACGGCCTATTATTCCAGGTCACACGGGTATTTTGGTGGACATTTTTATCTACGCCTATACAATTTTGCCAGGAAAGACCCTTTTGTCAATCGTGGGATCTTTAACGTGCATACCCCAATGTAGTGTACACGAAGGGACCTCGGTTTAGCGTCTCATCCGAAAGACTAGCACTTGAACCCACCACCTAGGTTAGGAAAGGGGGGAGAAAATTGCCGCTAACGCCCTGACCCAGGGTCGAACTCGCAACCTCTCGCTTCCGAGCGCAAGTGCGTTACCACTCGGCCACCCAGACCCAATGTGTAATCCTAGGTCAAATGGTGTGAGCTTTGTGCTATTTCTTCTTTTTTTCTCCAAATACGGGAATCTCACTGTTGATACAATGTGTCATCATAGATTCACCAATGTTAGTTAACACGAGAAGGAAGGTAACGTTAACAGTCTCCATTTAACAAACACGTTGCATTAACATGGGAGGATCTTTTGTGCTTTACAATCTCTTTTAAGTCTAATATTAAGGCTAGGAGCTACCATGCAAATACACCGTTTTTTTCTTCAAGTCGAGTCAGTTGACCACAACATTCTTAAAACACAACTGTTTGTGTTAACATTTGGTGTGCTTTTTCTTCACCGTACGTAGAATGTTAGTATATAGCTCAGCTCGGGGATATAGCTCAGTTGGTAGCGCGCTGGATTTGTATTCAGTTGGCCGCTGTCAGCGCCAGTTCGATCCCAGGTTCGGCGGAAATTTATTTCACAGATCAGAGTCAACTTTGTGTGCAGACTCTCTTCGGTGTCCGAACCACCCCCCGTGTATACTACATTGGGTGTGCACGTTAAAGATCCCACGATTGACAAAAGGGTCTTTCCTGGCAAAATTGCTTAGGCACAGTTAATAATTGTCTACCATACCCGTGTGACTTGGAATAAGGCCGTGAAAGGTAAATATGCGCCGACATGGCTGCAATCTACTGGCCGTATAAAATTTCATCTCACACGGCATCACTGCAGAGCGCCTAGAACTGTACCCACGGAATATGCGCGATATAAGCCTCATTGATTGATTGATTGATTATAAACTAATAATTGCTTTTAGATTGACTTACATGAAACATAAGCAAAGCGATGAATCGAAACATGTTAGTTCATGGATGTCAAGCTAATTTCAAAACGATTTATCACAAGAAGAGCAAACGCTCGATCGAGTCACTTTCGCAGTTCTGAATATTATATGAGGCATCAGATGGACAGGAAGAAATTGCTATTCACAACACAATGCATACCTGAAGAATTCAAGACATACCTGTGACCTTGAAAAAGGTCAAAGGTCACCAAAGTAGACGTCAAAGTGTAGAGGTCACTGGGAGTCACGTTCACATAAAATTTGAGCCCGGTCACTTTTATAGTTTCCGAGAAAAGCCCAACGTTAAGTTGTGTGTTGCCGAACAGAAAAGGCTAGTTATCTCCCTTGTTTTTCTGATAACGTTTGTAAAAGGCTATATACAGATGTAAATACTTTGATGTAAAGAATAATCCTACAAAGTTTCAATCACATCCGATGAACTTTGTCAAAGATATAAAATGTCTAATTTTTCCTTTGACGCTGACCTGTGACCTTGAAAAAGGTCAAAGGTCAACGAAACCATCGTTAAAGTGTAGAGGTCATTGGAGGTCACGACTAAACAAAATATGAGCCCGATCGCTTTGATAGTTTCCGAGAAAAGTCCAACGTTAAGGTGGTGTCTACGGACGGCCGGCCGGCCGGACGGCCGGCCGGACAGACTAACACTGACCGATTACATAGAGTCACTTTTTCTCAAGTGACTCAAAAATGATTTGAACTTTTGCAGATTTTGTTTTTAGACATGCTGGTATATGTTTTGTTCCACAGGCTAAGCTCTAGAAATAACAGTTAAAGTGATACAAATGTTGACTTTGTGGGTACAACATGTCTGAAAACTGGTAAATTTGTATCTCTTTACCCTTTGTCTCAAATTCTCTCGCTTTAAATGAATGAACATTACGTCTTTCAGCGTGGGAAAGATGTCAAAGCATGCAGGCAGACAGACGTACAGACAGACAGACAGACGGACAGACAGAAAGACAGACAGATAAACGGACAGACAAAAGGGTCGAAAGGACCATCAGGACTTAATACGGACCGAACAAAAAACCAACGTGAAAGACTTCGTTTGTGACCTCTTTTTTGTTCCTCCCTTATTCCTTTCTTCATTCCTTCTTTACTACCGTCCTCCCTTTATTCATTCAATCTTATGTTTACCACAATGCCATGGGTTAGTTTAATTGTTTTGGTAAAGCCAGCTGTGATGTCATCTACATTACGTCATAATATCAGTCCTAAAATATGAAGGGTATTACTTAGCTTTCTGACTTGTTTTAAAGTACACATCATTGAGGGTTAGAAACTGTGCTCCTGACATCACAGATTCCATGTCATCGAGTTCACGTCATGTTGGTATCAACCTGTTTGATATTTGTCTTCTAAATGCTAGGCTGTAATATTGGATCGAACAAAGAGCAAAGATATATTTTGATATCATCGTGTTTTCCTGCAGTGCGCGCGTCATGTTATTGAATACCGTACGCGGCTTGGCTTTCTTTCCTTCCTCTATCAGGCCAGATTAAGGAAAGAATATGTTATTAGTTTTCCATGGGAGTGCTTCCGACACCATCGTTGTAAACAGCGCGTGGCCTTTTCTTCGCCTGCAACAGAATTGCTGCCATGCTTGTTAGGAACGTGTTTACCACGAAGATTCGATCACCTCAAGGTCGCTTCGGATGCGGGAAAAGGTCGCGTATGACGCGAGCGAGCCGGCAACGCGGAGACGTATTGAGATCACAACATTGCTGCTACTGGCTGGTACTGTGAGACAAACAAGGCGTCACTTGACGTCACGGCATGCAGAGAGTCATAACCTTATGGGACGGAAATATACACTGACGAGGATTAGCCGTAATATGTCGTAGATGTTGTTGTTGTTGTTGTTGGTATTGTAGCAGTTGTTGTTGTTGGTGTGCTATGTTGGTATGGAAAAAGGGTTTGCCTGAGAGTATATGGGATACTAGCCAGACTAATTTCAGATGTGCTGAGACAGATTCTGACTGCAAACGTTTATTTGAAAATATCAAATCTTACTTAAACAAGAGGCGAAGCCTTCAAGGCTCCCGTAAGAAATCAACAAACAGTAACATAACACAAACTCACTCACTCCGTAACACACACACACAAACACACACACACACACACACACACACACACACACACACACACACACACACACACACACACGCACACACACACACAGTTAAAACTAACGCATCATATCAACTCCATGTATAATTTTCAAAAGAAGGCAAACAGATAAAATGACTAGGGTAATAGGTTAGGTACCTGCCATGTGGGCACTTTTTCCACTGCAGTCCTCAGTCCTATACTTTTCATCAAGACTTGTCACCATGCCGAGTAGATCTAAATTCGGAAGTCTTCATGTGGCTGAGGCATATATCTGACATAGCGTCGATCTTGTTGTAGGTTAACCTCCTTTCTGAAACAAATGGCAAAATGCGATTAGTTATGATGACTACAACCTACACAAATATAAACAGTGTTTTGAAACAGAATAGTCAGGTTATACAAGCCACTTTACCTATGCAGCATGGTAACCCTACAATATGCAAAACATGTCGACTGCAGCAGCCTGGTTCTTAAAATAATTCTGACGGTCAACACAGCCAGAAATGCCAACAAAGACAAGAAAGCTGTGGCAAGGTAAGCTTACCAAACGTTACATAGCGAATCATATGATAGTGCGTAAACAGCAAACAGTAGATCTACAATCAAAGAGAGGATCGAGTCTGGAATGAAACGCGATACAGATCTAGCATTCAAAAACTGTCTTTCACGTTCAAGGAAGTTGTTGCAAAGTACTTAAGACTTACTAAATTGTACAGAAAAAACCATGACAGTGCATGTTTTGAATCTGAGGAAAAAATCGTGATCATTTTGACTTTGAGAACAGATTCATTCCGTTTCCTTATATCTGCATATTCAAGTAAATGGTGGACAGTTTTTTTCGGGCAGAGTAAACTTAACTTGAGACTCTACTGCAAGTCTTGAAATTCACATAAATCGAACCACGAGCAAAGACATCCAAACAATACAGGCACTTTAGATCAACTCATTTCACTAGAGGTGACTGCCTAGCACTGTGTTTGACATCCGTGTCTGCTGAAATAAAAAGAAATTAAAACAAAACGGATTAACAGTAGGTGACACGTTATCAGAGTGGGAGACACTAGATCTGTCTCTGAACTTACCGGGATACGGCTGCAAGATCGACACTGACTGCCGCGCTTTCGACACCTCTTCCTCGCGTGGACATTGGAAACACGCTGTGCAGATCAAATTGTAGGAAATCTCCCTTTGGTATCTTCTTTATTTACTTTTCTGGAGCTTAGAAACCGAACAACATGAAATCGTCTTCCCCGGCGAATCGGCGAGGTGAGAACTGGACCACAATCCTTCGCGCGACCCCTGACCTGATCTTGACACCTGACCTGCCGTCTACATGCCAAACACGACACAAATCAGTCAACTGCTTGTACCCCTTCAAAACCCCCCACCACCCGTTTTCTTTGGATACACGCTTTAACTACACACATGCCGACACAATGTTGATCATTGCTTCAATAATTTGAAGATGGTGCTTGAAAATTAACCACGTGAAATGAGTATTTCGGTGTTTAGCCAAAAATGTTAAAGTTTCTACCACAGACATACACACATACATACATACGCACGCACGCACAGACAGACAAAGTTTACCATCGCATAGGCTACACTTACGTGGGCCAAAAATGCAAACAAAAACCACCCACCCACAAGAAGCACGCAAGGAGAATAAACAGAAAGCAAAGAAAGAAAGAATGTGGTTCGGACTTATGTATAGATATCATAAGAACAACTGTGCTTTGTTTTAAACTTGCTAACTTAAAACACACCAAAAAAAACCCACAAGAAAGCACCACAAAAAGAAGAAGAAGAAGAAGAAGAAGAAGAAGAAGAAGAAGAAGAAGAAGAAGAAGAAGAAGAAGGAGAAGAAGAAGAAGAAGAAGAAGAAGGAGAAGAAGAAGAAGAAGGAGAAGAAGAAGAAGAAGAAGATGCCTGCATTATTAGTTGTCAGTAATTATCATATGTGCTGATTGTTCTCTTTGCCTGCGCGCGTATAGTATGTTGGTTATGTTTGGTCATAGTATGTTTGTTTATGTTTGGTCGTTATTTTTGCCTGTGCGTGTGTTGTATGTTTGGTCGTTTTCTTTGCCTGTTCATGTATAGTTTGTTGGTTATGTTTGGTCGGTTTCTTTGTCTGTGCGTGTATAGTATGCTTGGTCGATGTATGTATTGTAAAGCGCTAAGAGTAGACATTTTTCTAGAATAGCGCTATAAAAGTTTGCATTATTATTAAGAAGAAGAAGAAGAAGAAGAATAAGAAGAAGAAGAAGAATAAGAAGAACAAGAACAAGAACCAAAACAATAATGTAAACGTAAAGATAGAAAAGGATATAGATAATATATAATTATAGATAGAGGAGAACATTGAAAAGAAACCAAAAGAACACAAGGCACCACCGTGCTTCTTAGCCCTAAGGGCCGGAAACCATTGCATCACTTCGCCTGAAAATGTCAGCAACTTAATAATAATACTGCTCGCAAAAATGAAACACAAAAATGAAAGCTGAAATATTTCTATTTCAAGAAATTCGTACTGCAATACAAAACACTTAACTTTTTGTAATATTACCTTTCTCCAGCAAAACGATATTGTGAGCCGCATCTGTGCTTTTTTCATTGCTTCTTTGATTTTTTCATCAGAAACCCTTGTGCGTCTATAGTTTCTTTAGAATGGTCAGACGTGTTAAGGTGTTATTTTGATTGCACTTTGATTGCAGAGTTTTCGCTTTGGGAAATCTGTCTATATTTAGACACTTTAGCTTGAATTAATTCGGAGCTATTTTCAGTGTGAAATCTCTTGAAATAGCCACAGTACATCTCATCTGCTGAATAAAGATGAAAACAAAATGGAAATTGGTAATGGAAACTCTGCCTTTGAGTTATTTCTCAATCTATAGAAAAGCGATTTACGTTTCGCATTAAAAGTGAAACGGAAGATGCTTTCGTTCTTATCATTTTTGTGTTTTGGTAGAGGAAGATGTTGTTGTTGTTGTTGTTGTCACGCTGCTGATACTGTTGTGTTGTTGTGGTAGTGGTGGTGGTGGTGGTGGTGGAGGTGGTTGATGATGCTGCTGCTGCTGATGATGATGATGAAATAAGGATGATGATGATGATGATGATGATGATGATGATGATGATGATGATGATGATGATGATGATGATGATGATGATGATGATGATGATGATGATGATGATGATGAGGATGAGTAAGATGTTGCCGTGGTTTCTCTTGATTTGTTGTACCGTGATGTTTTGATTTTGTTCCCCGTTTCGATTTGTTAATGTTTGTCTTGTGTTTTGTTTTGCTTTGTTTTGCTTTTGTTTGTATAATGCAGTGATGTGTGTGTGTGTGTGTGTGTGTGTGTGTGTGTGTGTGTGTGTGTGTGTGTGTGTGTGTGTGTGTGTATGTATGTGTGTGTGTCAGATTACATGTATACGCGTATAAACACTGAAACTTACATCGACTCTGTGTACAACTTTCAACCAGCTGTTTAGCTTTCATCTTTTTCATGACACAAATAATTCAAATGACAAATAAGTTGTATCTTTCAAACGCTCAAGCACATGGCGTATCACTGTTCCAATAAGTAATACCTTTCAAACGCTCGAGCACATGGCGTATCACTGTTCCAATAAGTAATACCTTTCAAACGCTCAAGCACATGGCGTATCACTGTTCCAATAAGTAATACCTTTTAAACGCTCAGGGATATGGCTTAGCACTGTTCAAACAACCAAAACAATTGCAAGGTCAAACAAGTGAACACCCCAGAGGCAAATGTCGATTAATTCATCCTAATCACTCCAGCAATCTCTGCAACCTCAGGAACAAAAAGCGATACGCATTTAAAAGTATCTCTCTTCTAATTTTAAAGAGTGTTCAGGCTTCATCGTGGTAATAAGAGCACCCTTCCACTGGAACACATACCAACAATTATCACTCCGGCAATCTCTGCCACCTCCGGGAAAAAAAGCGATACGCATTTCAAAAGTATCTCACTCCCTATTTTAACGAGTGTTCAGGCTTCATTGTGGTAATAAGAGCACCCTTCCACTCGACCACATACCAACAATGATCAGCCTAGCTGCTTCCTGTAAAGAGCGGGCATTCTGGAATGAACGTCGTGACGAGCACCTGTGTTATTTTGCCAAGTTAAAGGCATGTACACTCGATCCATCCCGTGTCATCAGCTCGGCTCACCATCTCACATCTGATCAGGCTTTTACATGGGATAAGACCATCCCTCCCCTTGGTCACATACCTTTTACATGGGATAAGACCATCCCTCCACTTGGTCACATACCTTTTACATGGGATAAGACCATCCCTCCCCTTGGTCACATACCTTTTACATGGGATAAGACCATCCCTCCCCTTGGTCACATACCTTTTACATGCGATAAGACCATCCCTCCCCTTGGTCACATACCAAGAATGAACAGCCTAGATGCTCTTTGCGCACAGTGGCAATTTATTGAAGAATTAATTTTGTAACACCCACCAGTGGCTTTTTAAGAACACAATTCGTAGACAATTCCAACTCATTACGGTAAGCAATCAGGGTCTTGATGTTAGGTATGTGACCAAGTGGCAGGATGGTATTATCCCGTTAACATCCTGGCCAGATCTTAGAAGATGATCGCCCCACTGTTTTTACGAAAAGGAGTGTGCCTTTAATTCAGAACAACTTAATAAACAACCAACCAACCAACCAACCAACCAACCAACCAAACAAACAAACAAACAAACAAACAAACAAACAAACAAACAAGCAAAATGAAATAAATGAAACTTTTTATTTATTTTTTGCCATGCCGAAAAGCAGGCTGTTAATTGATGTCCAAGTTGAACTATGCTCTTATTCCAGGTAAACGCCAGGACAGATCTTTGGTCGCTGACACGACAATGGAGATATCTTGAAATGTCCAGATATTTTGAAAAAGCCACAGATTTTTATTTCCGTGTTACCTTTCTCTGCAATATGTGGTATGCAGACACATATCACATTGCTTTCAGTGGAATGCCCGTGGCGAGAGAGAAACAGAAATAAAACCGACAGACAGCCTACGTTGAAATGATCTGAAACACGATTGTACAGAAACACACAAGACTGTTTAGAAATGTGGGTGACATTATTTCAAATACACAGTTGTTGACACACTTAATTCCAACACACACGCACGCACACACGCACGCACGCACGCACGCACGCACGCACACACGCACGCATGCACTCATACGACAAAAGCAAAACAAAACAACAACAACAACAACAACAACAACAACAACAACAACAGCAGCAGCAGCAGTAGCAGCAGCAGCAGCAGCAACAGCAACAACAACAACAACAACAACAACAACAACAGGGGCAACAGCAGCAGCAACAACAACAACACCAACAACAAACACCAACAACAACAACGACAACAACATCAACACCACCACCACCAACAACAGCAACAACAACAACAACAACAACAACAACAACAACAACAACAACAACAACAACAACAACAACAACAACATACGATCGAATCTCATCAGGAATAACAAGCAAATATGACATACATGTCGCGCCTAAAAATTGCACAGCCCCCGGTAAAACCAAAACATGAAAGCTACGAAAACTGTTTTGAGACAAAGACTGTCAAAGTTGTGAGCATAGGCAGAGAATAACCCTACTGGAACTATGCTCAGTACGCGCTGTGATCAATACAGTAGGCGCTGTGATCAATAAGTTCTTCGGCTCTGACGTAGAACCTCGTTTACGCCAACGAAAAGTATGGAACGGGTTCATGACGGGAACGAAGGTACCCAGAGTTTGACAACAGATCGATCGGCGTCCAATTTCATCGAAGAGTGAGGATTCTTCGAAACAGTGGTGTAGGAAGGTACGAGAAGGGGGTGGGAGGGGGGGGGGCTTCTGGAGGGGGTTGGGAGGGGGGAACGTTGTGTATTTTTGCAGCTATGGACTGACCTTCGGCCTTTTTGCTCGGTATAGGCAGAATTCCTTTGAGCCATACTGTCTCCTTTTTGTGTTGGGTGTGATGGGAGCCTGGATGCCAGCTCGAATGATGGCCCGGCCATGCTCCCTTTTGGGCGAGAAAGTTTAAATTTGAGAGCATGAATTTGTCTTTTATAGCGCGTTCTCTGGACATCACTTGCAGGGTAGGTCTATACAGAACACCTTGGTCATACTTGGTCATACTTGGTCATAGTTGGTCATACATACTTGGTCATACTTGGTCATACTTGGTCATACTTGGTTATAATTGGTCATATTTGGTCATACTTGGTTATACTTGGTCATACTTGGTCATACTTGGTCATACTTGGTTATACTTGGTCATACTTGGTCATACTTGGTCATACTTGGTTATACTTGGTCATACTTGGTCATACTTGGTTATACTTGGTCATACTTGGTCATACTTGGTCATACTTGGTCATAAAATACGTACTTACTTCTGAGAATGAAAGCTGAAGCGTTGAGTGCTTTCAAGTACGCTATTTTTATTAAGGAGGTTGGCCGATGCTCATCCGGGTACCTTTCTACGCGTCTGCTTAGTTTTACACTGCGAACAGATCACAGCTTATAGGTCTCGGCAAGGCACTGATCTGTGCCCGTAAGATAAGGTCACTCAATGTTGTCCCCCAACACCCCCCCCCACCCCCCTCCCCCCTCCCGCCCAAAGGCATGCACATGCAACAACCAGGAAGTTACCAGATTGACCTGGCCTTTGTTGACTGACGCACGCGCACTGGCGTCTTCTTTGAGAGACTTTCAGAGAAAGGACAAGGAACAACAAACAAGTTGGAAATAACAACGTAAGCGATACTATACTAGTCGTGAAAAGAAACGAGCCAGGCTCGTTTGAGAGCACATGGAGTTTGCCAGGATCTCCCTTTTCTACAAACTTGTTGAATGGCCATAAAGGTTTTAGCAATGTTATTGTTGTTGAAGCGTGAGGCATTCCTTTGTGTCACTTTTACCCTACCGTACACACACACAAACACACACACACAAACACAAACACATACACACAAACACATATACACACACTCACACACACACACAAACACACACACACACCCACTCACACACACACACAGACACACACACACACACACTACTACTACTATTACCACTACTACTACTTCTTCTACTACTATTACCACAACTACTACTACTTCTACTACTATTACTACTACTACTACGACTACTACTACTACTTCAGATATAAACAAGATGCCCATCACAGTGAAACTTAGACCACCGCTGCCACGATTTTTTTGACGACTCGTATACAAACCTGCACGGGCCTCACTCCTTCTCCTCTCTCCTTACCCCTCCTCTCTCACCCTCATCATTCTTCAGTCGCAAATTTCCTTTTTCGTTGCAACCCCCCCCCCCCTCCCTCTTCCCGCCGAAGCCAAACCCCCCTCCCCTGCACCTTCGTCCTTTGACCGAGATCGGTGTTATGGACGTTACGGACGTGATACGAACGGGGAAGAACAACAAATTCCGTAAAAAAATAGTTTGCTTTGTTGTTGAAAAAAGCAAAAATAGGAACATGTACGGGAAAAACAACAACAACAGGCATTGCATGAACGACAAAAAGAGGGAAGAACACTGAGGTAATTCCGTAAAAATTGGTTTGCCTTGCTGTTAGGAAAAGCAAAAATAAGAACATAGTTACACGGAAAAAATTACGACAGGCATTGCATGAACAGCAAAAAGAGGGAGAACAACAAATTCCGTAAAAAAATAGTTAACTTTGTTGTTTGTAAAGGCAAAAAAATCGGAACATGCACGAGAAAACAACAACAACAGGCATTGCATGAACAACAACAAGAAGAAGAAAAATATAGTCCGTATATATACGATTTTGTTTTGTTTAGTTCTTGTTAAAGCAAAAAATCGGGACATACACGGGGAAAACAACAACAACAGGCATTGCATGAACAATAAAAAGAGGGAGAATAACATAGTCCGTAGAAATTTTGATTTGTTTAGTTCTTGTGAGAAAAAAAATAGAAACATACACCGAAAAAGCAAGAAGACGAAAAGGAACAAGCGAAACATCGTAGTGCCAATTTGGGTTACCCGTCACTTGCGTGAAACGGTATATAATTTTTTTTCAAGTGTCTAAGGTTTCAAACACATCGTGCATCTTATAAGTCTTTTCACCATTGTTATCTTCAACTTTTGTTTAGAACTTTGGATGTCAGTGACCCTTTCTCTAAGAACTTACCAAAGTGTTTTCCCAAGTAAGTCGGATCAATGTTTCACTGTTAAAAATACTTTCCTGCCAGAGTAAATCATCATGTACATCATTATAAAATAAAAACTTCCAGGGTTTCAACATGGGATAAAAGTCTCATGCCAATATTAGACACATACCAAAATATACAGCCTAGCTTCTTTTTTCTGCGAAGTGGGAATTTGTTTACTGAATTAATTTCAAACTGACGCCTGTAAAATGAATTTAAAAAAATGTGTACAGAAAGCAGCAAGACTTTTCCTTTTGGGTATGTGTCAAAGTGGAAGAATGTTTTGATCCTATGTAAAAGCCTTCACAGACCTGTGGTGGTTTACATGCATTGTCATTTGCTTAAGCACGGAGAATCCATGCACGCACACTAGCAAGCAACCGCAGACAGACAGATAAACAGACAGACAGACAGACAGACAGACAGACAGACAGACACACAGGCGTGCAGGGACACACGTACACACACACACACACGCACACACACATACACCACACACACACACACACACACACACACACACACACACACACACACACACACACACACACACACACACCGTACACACAGTTTTATTACGAAGTTATATTACGTGCAATAAAATACAATACAATACAATATTAACAGCTATTGTGTTTTCAGCGTAGCAATAGGGTCCGATATTCAGACGAGACAAGTATAATCAGTGCTGACGAGTCGAAGACGAGTTGCATTATACTTGTTCGAGTCTAAATATCGGACCCTATTGCTACAAAATGACAGTTTTTGCGTCGATGCGTTGATCTCAGGGTTTGATAGCAGACGCCGTTTCTTATGCGCATTAGTTTTGCGCAGGCGCCACACTGACTTTGGAAAAAAAACTCGAAAAACCTTAACACAGCTGTTAAACAGCGTTTTATTAGTTCATTCGTATACAACAAAAAGAAGTTTGAGTTTTTTAAATTTTGTACAAGACTACTTATGAAGAAGACCAAAACACAACATCAAAGGAAAACTAGAAGCAACTGAAGAACTAGGATGCAACAAGGGGAGGAGAAGAGAACAGCTAATCTGAACAACGCGAGCAGACGACAGCGAAGTTTTCAGTTTGGGTGAATGGCATTTATACTTGTCTCGTCATGAAGCGAATTGTTCAACCTCAGTTATAAACGACTACATGAATGTTAGTGCCATGGGTTCTACATCAATACTTCAAAGGGGAAGTGGGGTATTTAGTGTGGAGTTACGAGATAAGAAAAGCGGAATGCGAAAGTTTGTGTCAGTCGGCAACTATGCTCACACAAGCACACAAAAACGGCTGTTCCGTTTTACTCCCCTGTTTGTACTACATCTTTCGACTTTGGGCATTTTGTGGTGTTTAGGGACAGAAAATAATTGGTTTAGTCCTGTTTCATCGGGAAGTTAGCAGAAAAGGGTATGCCATCGACATTTGTAAAGCTGAAAAACATTCCCGAGACGAATTTCAAGTTGTCAGTGTATGCTGTTGTCGATTGTTAACATCGTGTGGTACAGATGGGTAAACCGGAACCATGCGTCTTTGTTATTGCCAATATGCTTTTGGATATTGGCAAAAATGGCCGACTTCCGTAGCATTATAAATTGATGATGATGTTGAGACCATCCAATCACAGCCCCCGAATTCCCTCACGTGTCCATCAGAATAGCTATATAATACAATACAATACAATACAATTCAATGCAATATAAAACAATACAATACAATACAATACAATACAATACAATACAACGAACTGTTGCAGACATACATTTGACACGTGTCCTAATTTTCCTGCATAGCACAGAAAAACACCGCACCGAGAATGTAGGGCACACTGGAATCAATGACCTCATTACAACGACAAGGATTATAACCATGACGTCATGTTTTCTCACCCTGGCTTCCCAGTTATCTAAGAAGCCCACCAACCTCCACCCCCACCCCCACCCTCCTCCTCTACACACAACACCATCTCCCCCATCTTCCCATCCGTCTGTCAAACGAGGCAGTAATCGAATTTGTTTCTCGGCTGGCGTTGAAACAAAAACTCTCTTCAATGCTTAACGGAGTATTGAACCTTGCCGTTCGCCAATTGTCCTGCATTCCTACAGATTCTCTCTTTAGTGACGCAACGTTTTCGTTCTGCAATGGCGTATTTTAAAAGGGTATAGCTATTCCTTCCAGTGACAACAATGCTTTCGTTCTGCAATGGCGTATTTTAAAAGGGTATAGCTATTCCTTCCAGTGACAACAATGCTTTCGTTCTGCAATGGCGTATTTTAAAAGGGTATAGCTATTCCTTCCAGTGACGCAATGTTTTCGTTCTGCAATGGTGTCTGTTAAAAGGCACAGCTATTCCTTCTAGTGACGCAATGTTTTCGTTCTGCAATGGTGTCTTTTAAAAAGGCATAGGTATTCCTTCCAGTGACGCAATGTTTTCGTTCTGCAATGGCGTCTTTTAAAAGGACATAATAATAATGATAATAATAATTGTCAGTAAGTACTGGTGTCACATGACTGATGTGAACCAGTTGATTGGCTAATGGCGATGCGCTAAAACTGTTAGCGCACTCTTGGAGTGCGCTAACTTTTCCACAGAGCGTATTCTTCCGCCCTTTGCCTAAGCGAGACTGTGCTCTCATCCTCAGAATTAATTAATGACATGTAGCTTATATTCTCCACAATACCAAATGACCATAAATTCCCTGCTTCTCAATTAAAGCAGAAGTGGGTTTTTTTCTGACAGATTGCATGTGCCTGTGCCAGTGCCAGTGATCTAAAAATAGAAGCCGCTGTGTTTCATCTAATTTTCGCCGACTTGCATAGATTCTTCTCATATGCCGTGTTAGTGGCATGTAGCTTATCATCCACATTACCAAATGATGAGTTAGTATACAATTCCCAGCGGCTAACAGAAAACACAAGTGTTATTCCGATAACGTACCAAACACTGTACATTGTAGTTTCTTTGTACCCAGGTAGACCAGCAGTAGCAGACGACATTAACCCCGCTCAGCAAATTAACATGTTGGGCAAATGTGAACGAAAACACGATGGGGATATAATACGTGTAGGGTTCAGAGCATTCTTACCGTTCATATTTAGTATCAGACTCCCCGATGAGTGAAGATACAACACGAGAAATATGCCACATTTGTTTTGAAAATGTGCGAACCGTCGAGTCCCACTTCGAGTCAATTCAAGGGGAGTCACTCCGCACAGTCAATCCGTCGAAGCTCGACTGGAGGTTTCGAATCGCAAATAATGAAGAGCACAGTCCTTTCTCCGAGTTCAAATGAGGTCTCTCTGAAAGATCATCACTGTTCAGATTAACGCTACACTGGAATTTACCAACAGAAATTAAAAATGCGTGTGACGAAAGCACGACACACTTGAGACACCCCACACAAAAGTAGATCTTTACTGTACACGACCTAACCACACAGTTATGCCTATTCAAATGCGCGTTGCAAAATGTGCGTTTGGAATCTTCTTTTTTCTATGGCGGTACTGACAATATCGTTATTGAAACAATCCCAGTGCACTAAGGGATTTATAGAGCAAATCGAGAAAATAATTATTGAACTCAGCGCTATGCGCTTCGTTCAATAATGAATTTTCTCGATTTGCTCTATAAATCCCTTAGTGCACTGGGATGTCTCAATAACTTAAATAATAATAATAATAATAATAATAATAATAATAATAATAATAATAATAATTGTCAGTAAGTACTGGTTTCACATGACTGATGTGAACCAGTTGATTGGCTAATGGCGATGCGCTAAAACTGTTAGCGCACTCTTGGAATGCGCTAACTTTTCCACAGAGCGTATTTCTTCCGCCCTTTGCCTAAGCGAGACTGTGCTCTCATCCTCAGAATTAATTAATGACATGTAGCTTATATTTTCCACAATACCAAATGACCATAAATTCCCTGCTTCTCAATTAAAGCAGAAGTGGGTTTTTTTCTGACAGATTGCATGTGCCTGTGCCAGTGCCAGTGATCTAAAAATAGAAGCCGCTGTGTTTCATCTAATTTTCGCCGACTTGCATAGATTCTTCTCATATGCCGTGTTAGTGGCATGTAGCTTATCATCCACATTACCAAATGATGAGTTAGTATACAATTCCCAGCGGCTAACAGAAAACACAAGTGTTATTCCGATAACGTACCAGCTAGACCAGTTTGGAAGACTGACTCGATCGACTCTGTAGCAGACTACACAGAAATACAGGTAGCCTAGCACAGTAGCAGACGACATTAACCCCGCTCAGCAAATTAACATGTTGGGCAAATGTGAACGAAAAAACGATGGGGATATAATACGTGTAGGGTTCAGAGCATTCTTACCGTTCATATTTAGTATCAGACTCCCCGATGAGTGAAGATACAACACGAGAAATATGCCACATTTGTTTTGAAAATGTGCGAACCGTCGAGTCCCGCTTTGAGTCAATTCAAGGGGAGTCACTCCGCACAGTCAATCCGTCGAAGCTCGACTGGAGGTTTCGAATCGCAAATAATGAAGAGCACAGTCCTTTCTCCGAGTTCAAATGAGGTCTCTCTGAAAGATCATCACTGTTCAGATTAACGCTACACTGGAATTTACCAACAGAAATTAAAATGCGTGTGACGAAAGCACGACACACTTGAGACACCCCACACAAAAGTAGATCTTTACTGTACACGACCTGACCACACAGTTATGCCTATTCAAATGCGCGTTGCAAAATGTGCGTTTGGAATCTTCTTTTTTCTATGGCGGTACTGACAATATCGTTATTGAAACAATCCCAGTGCACTAAGGGATTTATAGAGCAAATCTCGAAAATAATTATTGAACTCAGCGCTATGCGCTTCGTTCAATAATGAATTTTCTCGATTTGCTCTATAAATCCCTTAGTGCACTGGGATGTCTCAATAACTTAAATAATAATACGAGAATTTATAACGCGCACATATCTCACCACAAGGCGACTCAAGGCGCACACATAGTTATATCAGATGAAATGACACAAGGTTTTCGTTCTACGCTCAAAGATATTCCTGTACCTTAGATTATCTGTGCTACGGTGGCGGGTTTTTTTCTTGAAAGGGCGTATACATTTTTCTGTACGGACACAATATTTTTGTTCTATCATTGTCTCATTTTCTCTCTAGTGAGGCAATGTTTTTGATATAAGATGACTAGTCTTTTTTTTTTTCAATGCGTTGAGATTCTCGTAAAGAGACAAAATGACTTCGTCGTACGGTGGCGTCTTTTAAAAAGGGCGTTGACTTCTTTTCAGTGACACAAGGTTTTCATTGTTTGATGGCGTTATGTTTTTTTGAAGGGCGTCGAGATTTCATCTATATTGCTATTTCATATGTTACGTGGATTTCCATTGGTCAATTGGGCAAAACTGAGCTCATTGTAAAAGTGATATCGACGACATTTCCGTCGATATCAGTTTTGATATCGACGACCTCTTTATTGCTTCCCCACTTCAAAAACAAAAACACCTAAATTTAAAAATAAACAAATATATATGAAAATGTAATGATCCCAGAATTTGGTTGAGCAAGTGACTAAAGACTTTTTGAAAGAAAAGACATTTTTAAATACTGAAAAGTACAAGAAAAGAGTGAACAAAAAGAAATAATAATCAGAGGGAGGGATATGGAACAGCCAAAACTGAGACAAATACTTTTGTAATTTCTTTACAGTAAAATGTCCAGAGAATTAGCAATATATCTAACATTGACTGACTGTGTGATGATATCTTCTGCTATTGGTCTGTTTCGACAGTGATATCAAAATCTCGACCTCCGGTCTCGATTTTGATATCACTGTCTCAACAGACCATAGCAGAAGATATCATCACACAGTCCGTCAATATTAGGTAATATAGTGACTCAATACACTTTTCCATACATAATTTGCATCGTGTGGACAACAAACCATCGTATGGACAACAAACCATCGTATGGACAACAAACCATCGTATAGCTTATATCTTGTATTGTTTTCGTTCTAAGTTGGCCTTTTTTTCAATAAGTCGGAGAGATTATCTCAAGTGACAAGACAATGCTTTACTTT
>NC_090250.1:5347250-5362250 GCF_037325665.1 Littorina saxatilis | reverse complement strand
TTTGTTTTTGTTTCTCGTTTAAGTCTTTACAATTTTACCAGACCACCCGAACATTTGCGACTTAAACCCGCCCTGCCAGCGTCGAAATCGCTTCATGAAAAATACTCCTTTCAATTTCTAAATTTCAACAGCATCTGGGGAGCAAGGATTCCCCCTCCCCCTCCCCTCAACTCCCTCCCCCCCACCCCGCCCCCCACTCCCGGCCCGTCCTTTCAATTTCTAAATTTCAACAGCATCTTGGGGGCAAGGATTCCCCTCCCTCTCCCCTCAACCCCCCCCCCTCCCCCCCGCGTCTGACTGTCCCCGGTACCTCTGTCTCCCTCTCATGCGCTAGGTCCATCCCTGCTTCCCCTCATCATAATCCTGACTACCATACAGCACTCTAAATACATTCAAACCACAAATACCAACACAAAACATGGTGCTAATATCTTTTGATCGACTCTTTTCGCAAGAGTTCAACCCGTACGTTTCTCTTTCATCATTCTCAAGGAAATTAATATGTTAGCATCGAGATAAAATAGCAAAAGCAATAGTTATTAATTAACTTTCTTGTTTTCAAGAGTTCAACACTTGTGATACTCCTTTAATCATTCTAAAGTAATAATATTCTAGCCTTAAGACACAAATACAATACTAATAATGTACAAATCTACTTTCAACCCGCATACACGTTGCATCCTTAATCACTCTCGAGGAAAGTAAAAGTCTAGCCTTGAGATAAAAATAGCGACATCAACAACTACAAATCAAATTTCTTGTTTTGATTCTTTTTCGAGAAAGTAGAACCCGCATTTAACGCTCTTGATTCATTATTAAGGAAAGAGAAAATAAATAAAGAGACACGATTCTAAAGCTATATGAACAAGTAGCATTGTCATCATTTTCACAAGCACCTGAGAAATAAATCTCATGTTCCCCAGGCAGTAAATCCCCTGTTACCATAGTTGCAGGAAGCAGGCTATACATGGATAATCAAAAGCAAACCCAATAGAAACGCTCGGGGATTCTTCGGCTCTTTTCATTGGTGTTTCCCCAGACCTAAACAGACACTGCTTTGCAAAGTTCCAAAAACGAACTGGCAAACTGGCAAAAGTAAACAAAAAACAAAACTACTTCATGAAAGGTCATACATTCATCAAAAACAAATGAAACCTAGCGATATGTTTTGTCTTCTTGCAGAGTTTCGATACACAGACGCTCGGAGAAACACGAACGTCAAGTTCAAGTAAAACGACCCCTGACACACACATTTTTGACCCGTGCACAAGACGTTGTATCGATAAACGAAGCACAAACAAGAAACAATAATAAAAGCAAAGAAAATAGCAACAAGATATCCAAACATCTAACAAAGATAAGCAAGCAGAATTACAGGTCTAATGAAAAACAAAGAGGTACCGAGTCGGAAACAAGATCGCGATTCTTTCCTTCGCTGCACGACGCAAATCTTCTGTGACCTTTGACCAAACGTAGCTTCCACATTCGATCACTCAGCTTAATATTTACAACAGAAAGCCGAGGGGGTGGAATACCGAGATGAACGTACAGAACTGTGCATCCTCAAACCTGACATATTCATCCCAACATTTAATTAACTCAAAAACACAGAAAGTTGCTTTCACACGCCAGCTTTGATTGCCAGTGGTTATCAAACCGGGACTCGTGTGGTTATCAGCACGGAACCGGTGTTTCAAACCATGGCTCCCTGGGTTGATTGTGCACTTATTTTCTCACTACCAAAATGATGAAAAAAACGATGTTTGGTGGTTTGTTGACAGACCAGCTTTAACTTTTTTGTCGGTCCTCGGGGGGCATATCGATTTTGTTTCAAAAGACCGACAAAAAAGCTGGTCTGTCAACAAGCCATCAAACATCTTATATTGTCATCATTTTCACGAGTTTTCATTCACAAGCACCTGGGAAATAAATCTCATGTTCCCCGGGGAATAAATCCCCGGTTACCATAGTTGCAGGAAGCCCTATTACATGGATAATCAAAAGCAAACCCAATAGAAACGCTCGAGGATTCTTCGGCTCTTTTCATTGGCGTTTCCCCAGACCTAAACAGACGACACTGCTTCGCCAAGTTCCAAATACGAACTGGCAAACTGGCAAATGTAAACAAAAAACAAAACTACCTCATCAAAGGTTATACATTTATGCTTTATCGCAAACAAATGAAACCTATCGATATGTTTTATCTTCTCACAAAGTCATGGAGTGCGTGTATCTCTGTTTGGAGAAACACGAACGTAAGTTTAAGTCAAACCAATTGACCCCTGACACACACATTTTGACCCGTGCACAAGACGTTGTATCGATAAACTACGCGCAAATAAAAAAATAATAATAAAAAAGCAAAGAACATAGCAACAAGAAATGAAGACATCTGACAAAGCCGAGCAAGCAGAATGACAAGTCTAATGAAAAACAGAGAGGCAATGAGAAACAAGATCGCGATTATCTTTCCTTCGCGGCACGACGCAAATCGTTTGTGTCCTTTGACCCAATTCGTGCAGTGCTGCACGATGCAAATCTTCTGTGACCTTTGACTCAACGTAGCTTCAATATTCGATTACTAATATTTACCACTGAAAACCGAGGGGTGGAATACCGAGAGGGGCAGGGTGGTAGCGGGGCGATGGTGAAAGTGTAATGAAGAGACACGTGTAGCAATAAGAAAAAACCGATTCTGCAATAACACAAACAAGAACAAAAAACCCAACACTGACCTATATGAATATTTAATCAATAATATGATCGTCTGCGTTGCAGGTGTGCAAGTGAAGGGTTGGGGGGGGGGGGGGGGGGGGGGGTAACTTGATCATTAATTTGTGTGTGTCAGTGTTTGTGTTCATGGACTGATTGTGAGGGAGGGGGAGGGTGGGGTGGGGTGTGTTTCAGGTTTTGGTGTGGGTATGAAACGAGCAAAACAATACCCACACCACAAAATCTTGGAGGCAAAAAACACTCGCCGTCGCATCATTTTGTCCGCACAATATTATATGCACCAACAACCGGAAAAAAAGGTGACAATGGAAAAAGACTCATCTTTGCTTCCTGCGATTCCTTGCCCCCGACTCGAACGTCGCACGATAATCCACATAACAGATCTGTTGTGAGATGGTCAACGCTGACTGTGCAAGCAAATCACCTCGTTTGAAATACGACAATCCCATCGCTCGAATGCAACATGTGGGCACTATCGTCTCAAAGGCGCTTGCTGTTGCTTTCACACACCACTCTGTAGTCGGAACCTACAGAACTTCGCATCCTCAAACCTGACATACTTGTCTCAACATTATAAACTCAAATCACACACAGTAAGTTGCTTTCGCACGCCAGCTTTGAACAACGTGCTGGGGCCCCGAACATGCATTATAATAACAGAACTCGCGTTTCAAACCATGGCTCCCTGTGTTGATTTTTCACTTAATGTTGAACCACCAAAATGATGACAAAAACGATGTTTGATGGTTTATTGCCAGACCAGCTTTTTTGTCGGTCCTCGGGGGGCATATCGACTTTTGTTTCATATTTATTGACCGCGGCCTTCGGCCTTGGTCAATAAATATGAAACAAAAGACGATATGCTCCCCCTCGGACCGACAAAAAAGCTGGTCTGTCAACAAGCCATCAAACATCTTATAATATCAAAAGTGCTGGGGAGCATCGGGTAAATTCTTCCCCCTAACCCGCGGGGGGTGCTGTTAGAGGTGTGCAATACCCTTCATTTGCGAGAAATTTTTGAGAGAAAAAGTTTGAACAAAACGGCACAGACAAAAACGAAAGTAAGACAGACACAGAGACAAAGGGACACAATTAGGAAGACAGAAAAAGAAAGGAACAAAGATAGAAGAGATCGGAAGACCAATAACTGGAGCACACACAATCATAAAGTTGGATAGATAAAGACACGTTGACAGACACAGACCGATGCATGAAACAGACAAGGCTGAAACATGCCAGGATAGGACGTACACGATTGACAGATGCACGCGGCCGCAGGGCATTGTGGGACGTGAGGTTGACGCCATGATTGTCGAGTATGACGAAGCGTGCCACTTTTGCAACCTACCATATCATATATGACGTTGCACATATTTGGTAAATGTCACATTTCATGCTCTGTTTCTTTTTCTCTGTAACACTAGTGTGCAGATGTTAATTGTATTTGTACACTAGACTGACGGTCGTGAGTTCAAATCCCGGGCGCGGTCGCCCGGTGGGTTAAGGGTAAAGATTGGTTCGATCTCCTTGGTCAACTTATGTGCAGACCTGCTAGTGCCTAATCCCCCTTCGTGTATACATGCAAGCAGAAGACCAAGTGCGCACGGAAATGATCCTGTAATCCATGTAAGAGTTCGGTGGGTTATAGAAAAATGAAAATACCCAGTATGCTTCCCCCAAAATCGGCGTATGCTGCCTGAATGGCGGCGTAAAAAAAGGTCATACACGTACAAATCCACTCGTGCAAAAACGTGAACGTGGGAGTTTCAATTCATGAAAGAAGAAGTAGACGTACACTAGAAAAACAGTTGCACACAATCAAGGCTCAGAGATGGTATCCATGTCCCACGCCCCAACTTCTTCTGCACGTCTCACGAGGAACTAACACAGAATTTCAAGAACGCAAATGGTATCCCTTATTTGGTATTATGAGCAGTAGAAATTGAAATTACTTATAAGATCACCGCTAAGCTTTGCATGTATCAGTTTCACATCTCATTGAAATACAAAGGTTTGCGGACTCTGGGACGTTGTTTGAGATGAAATGTTCCCTGCACTCGGGATTGTTAAATTAGTGATGTGGACTTTTCTTCTGCAGTTCAATAAGATAAGTAATTAGATACTGAATTTTGTTTCAAACTTTTACTGACAGTACACCATTAAAAGGCAACGGAAGTGTGAGAAAAAAAATTAATTAGATACCACGAAATAAGCCATCATACTCAGAATACAGAACTTTTTTGTTTGTTTGAGCTTTCCTTATTAGTCTCAGTGATGATTAATCCGATAATAACAATGTGACATTTTATTCTTCAACGTGTATTTTTATTCAACGTGTATTTGGAGAATGTATTCTAATTCACACAGTTCACAGATCATATTCTAGATATTGAACATAACTTATATTTCTAGTATGTAATGAGGCATAGAATTGTCACCTCGAAGCTTTTAAGTGGAGTTTATTATTCTGGAATTGTCCCTGTTTTTCACAGCGGTAAGTATTTTGTTATTCAAACTGAAAGTTCTATCAATCATCGTAGTCTAGAAAAGACAACAAGAAAGATCACACCTGACGCAACTTGACAAAAATTGATTGATGTGATGTCAGTACGGTTGACATACTACTAACCTATTTACACAGTTTGTGTGACCTGTCCTCTATGTCCCCCCCCCCCCCCCCCCTGTACACCCTCCGTACATGTATGTGTGTGTGTGTGTGTGTGTGTGTGTGTGTGTGTGTGTGTGTGTGTGTGTGTGTGTGTGTGTGTGTGCGTGTAGGTGTAGGTGTGTGTGTGTGGGTGTGTGTGTATGGGTGTGTGTGTATGTATGTGTGTGTGTGTAGGTGTGTGTATGTGTGTGTGTGTGCGTGCGTATGTGTGTGTGCGTGCGTGCGTGCGTGTGTGTGTGTGTGTGTGTGTGTGTGTGTGTGTGTGCCTATGTATGTGTATGTGTGTGTGTTTGTGTGTGTGTGTGTATGTTGTGTGTGTGTGTGTGCGTGCGTGTGTGCGTGCGTACGTGTGTGCGTGTGTGTGTGTGTGTGTGTGTGTGTGTGTGTGTGTGTGTGTGCATGCGTACGTGCGTGTGTATGTGTATGTGTGTGTGTGTTTGTGTGTGTGTGTGTTTGAGTGAATGCGTGTGTGTATGTATGTGGATGTTTGTGTGCATGTACGCGCGCGTCCGTGTGTGTGTATGGAGGGGGTTGTAATGGGTAAGAACACAAGAGGGTCTATCTATCTATCTATCTATCTATCTATCTATCTATCTATCTATCTATCTATCTATCTATCGACTAATAACGAGCTAAGTTTCTTGATTCAAACAAAAATACTACAACACAAGCTTCAACCGTGACATCCGTAATTACGCTGCAATTGATTGTAAGGGTGCCATATGGTTGAACTCAACACTAGAATAATATTGGTTTGGAAACTTCTACACGTAAGGGTTATTAAAAGTTCGATAAAATACTGGCTTTCACTCGTTCCTCGACGACAGGCTGTGCCACAACACAACAAGGAAATAAACTGATGGGACCCAAACTGATGGATGCTAATTCTTTCTTCTTACTCTGAGATCATGCTGTATACATGAATAAACGTATTCCTTTTTCTTCCGTCAGTGTTAGGTTTGTAGGATGTGTGTGTCTGTATTTTGGTTTAAAAGCAAATATAAAGGAAACCAGTAATAGCAATACATAGGCCTTTACCGCTAAAGTTTTTGCGGAAATAAGGATTGTCAGTCCAAAATGTGAGCGCTTTAAAAAAAATCCTGGCCCCCATAATAAATGTCGGTCTGATGTAGTAGAAGCACGTTTTCACCCTTACCCTAACCCTAACCCTAATCCTCCCCCTAATCCTAACCCTAACCCTAACCCATGGTTCGTTCCGTCAAAGGGTCGCATTTTTTTTAAGTCCAAGATTGGCGCATGCGCATTGACCGCAATGACCGCAATGAAAAGGATTGTTTCTGTTCGTGACACCGGCGAATGTCTTCACTTTACGCTCCTAAATGTTCTGGTTTTGACACGTGCACGTGGCAGTGTATCTGAGACAGAAACGGCCGTTGAGACACCTGATCTGATGCTCCTTGGGTTGTACGCTGCCTACTGAAATGATCCTTAATTACCTTGATTAATGTTTTATTTTCAAGAATCACTCTCGGGGGTAGTGTACATTTCTACATCACACGTTCTTTCTGTCAAGTAAGCGAATCACCATTAACGCTTTAACTTACAATATCGCACACCGGCAGTAGTATCTATTTCTATATCACACGTCACTTTTTGTCTTAGAACTCTGATTGCATGCCCACGTGAGCGAATCACGTGACTGGACGGCATGGTTCGCTCTTTCTGCGGGAAGCCGATGATGAAGAACTTGGACACCTGTCATTAAAGTTTGCTCACTGATGAATTTGCAAGAAATGATACAAAAAAAGATATTTTGTCTTGAAACAGTTTGTGTTCTGTTGTTCACAGTTCAGATCGCCTCTCGTTCTTTATCTTCATCCCCTGAAACAAACAAACAAACAGAATAAACAACTTGAGAAAGAAGATACAGAACAATCAAATTAAAACAAACAAACAAACAAACAAACAGACAAGCAGACAAGCAAACAGTTATCAGTTTATTCCAAGGATAACCTGAGAACTAACATTATCGAACAGTAACATTTTCGTGGATTAAAAATATTGGTGCTGGGAGTAGGTTTTTCGTACGTCGTACGAGAGTAAAGTACTCCAAAAAATATTTAATCATAGGTAATAATCTCGTTGCGATATATTTACTCGGTGTATTCCCCCCACCCTTCCCCGCCTACATTCGGATCAAAAACAGAAATTTGACCCTGAAACACGTCAGCTGCTGGCGCTTTTAAAGGTAAGAATATTCATGCCTGGTTAAACAGCGTACGTGTACATGCTCTGATGATTTCTGTTTTGCCGCCACTGACGTCATCCGTCTGGAGGTTCCGGCTGGGTGGAGCGGTACACAGCTGTGTGGAGAAGAACAGACATTGGACATTAATTTTGTGAAACAGTCCAACTCCGTGAAATACATCTGTCGGGTTTGCGTGTGTCTGCTTTTAGTGAGGCAAGCTTTCAACACGTGCTCATTGTCCACGTGTTTCAGACACTCCCCTTGCTATAGTGACTGGCCAATAATGTCACGTGGGAAAGTTTGACTTATTAAAATCAAGAGTATTCACTCTTTCACAACCAATACAAACCCGACAGAGTTATTTCCCAACATCGTCTTCTAGTCGATATAGGTTGTGTGCTTTTCAGATCTGTGTCGTGTCATTGGAGAATGTGACGCTATACAAAGACTGACGGAGAGACACAGACAGACAGAGAGACACAGACAGACAGAGCTAGAGAGACAAAGACTGACGGAGACACAGACAGACAGAGAGAGACAAAGACTGACGGAGACACAGACAGACAGAGAGACAAAGACTGACGGAGACACAGACAGACAGAGAGACACAGACAGACAGAGAGACAAAGACTGACGGAGACACAGACAGACAGAGAGAGACAAAGACTGACGGAGACAATGACAGACAGAGACACAGACAGACAGAGAGACAAAGACTGACGGAGACACAGACAGACAGAGAGACACAGACAGACAGAGAGACAAAGACTGACGGAGACACAGACAGACAGAGAGACACAGACAGACAGAGAGACAAAGACTGACGGAGACACAGACAGACAGAGAGACACAGACAGACAGAGAGACAAAGACTGACGGAGACACAGACAGACAGAGAGAGACAAAGACTGACGGAGACACAGACAGACAGAGAGACACAGACAGACAGAGAGACAAAGACTGACGGAGACACAGACAGACAGAGAGACACAGACAGACAGAGAGACAAAGACTGACGCAGACACAGACAGACAGAGAGACACAGACAGACAGAGAGACAAAGACTGACGCAGACACAGACAGACAGAGAGACACAGACAGACAGAGAGACAAAGACTGACGGAGACACAGACAGACAGAGAGAGACAGACAGACAGAGAGACAAAGACTGACGGAGACACAGACAGACAGACAGAGAGACACAGACAGACAGAGAGACACAGACAGACAGAGAGACACAGACAGACAGAGAGACACAGACAGACAGAGAGACAAAGACTGACGGAGACACAGACAGACAGAGAGACACAGACAGACAGAGAGACAAAGACTGACGGAGACACAGACAGACAGAGAGACACACACAGACAGAGAGACATAGACAGACAGAGAGACACAGACAGAGAGACACAGACAGAGAGACACATACAGACAGAGAGACACAGACAGACAGAGAGACACATACAGACAGAGAGACACAGACAGACAGAGAGACAAAGACTGACGGAGACACAGACAGACAGAGAGACACAGACAGACAGAGAGACAAAGACTGACGCAGACACAGACAGACAGAGAGACACAGACAGACAGAGAGACAAAGACTGACGGAGACACAGACAGACAGAGAGACACAGACAGACAGAGAGACAAAGACTGACGGAGACACAGATAGACAGAGAGACACAGACAGACAGAGAGACAAAGACTGACGGAGACACAGACAGACAGACAGAGAGACACAGACAGACAGAGAGACACAGACAGACAGAGAGACACAGACAGACAGAGAGACACAGACAGACAGAGAGACAAAGACTGACGGAGACACAGACAGACAGAGAGACACAGACAGACAGAGAGACAAAGACTGACGGAGACACAGACAGACAGAGAGACACACACAGACAGAGAGACATAGACAGACAGAGAGACACAGACAGAGAGACACAGACAGAAAGACACATACAGACAGAGAGACACAGACAGACAGAGAGACACATACAGACAGAGAGACACAGACAGACAGAGAGACACATTCACAGACAGACAGAGAGACACATTCACAGACAGACAGAGAGACACATTCACAGACAGACAGAGAGACACATTCACAGACAGAAGACAGACAGAGAGACACATTCACAGACAGACAGAGAGACACATTCACAGACAGACAGAGAGACAAAGACAGACAGAGAGACACATACAGACAGAGAGACACAGACAGAGAGACACATACAGACAGAGAGACACAGACAGACAGAGAGACACAGACAGACAGAGAGACACAGACAGAGAGACACAGACAGACAGAGAGACACATACAGACAGAGAGACACAGACAGAGAGACACAGACAGAGAGACACATACAGACAGAGAGACACAGACAGACAGAGAGACACATACAGACAGAGAGACACAGACAGACAGAGAGACACATACAGACAGAGAGACACAGACAGACAGAGAGACACATACAGACAGAGAGACACAGACAGACAGAGAGACAAAGACTGACGGGGACACAGACAGACAGAGAGACACATACAGACAGAGAGACACAGACAGACAGAGAGACAAAGACAGAGAGACACAGACAGACAAAGAGACACATACAGACAGAGAGACATAGACAGACAGAGAGACAAAGACTGACGGAGACACAGACAGACAGAGAGACACAGACAGACAGAGAGACACAGACAGACAGACAGACACAGACAGACAGAGAGACACAGACAGACAGAGAGAAAAAGACTGACGGAGAGACACACACAGACAGAGAGACAGATACACAGACAGATAAACAGGCGGACAGACAGACAGGCACGCAGACAGACAGGCACGCAGACAGACAGACAGAAACTATTTGTCAACCCTAAGTTCTTTTCCTGTTGCTAAAAACACTGCATCCTTGTCTGATCAATTAATAGAATACTTGATCAATGTCGATGCTATTCCTGTTTCAAAAACACTCCCAAAGAGTAATCCGGGCAAAATCCGCTGTCTCTGACGTTGAACAAATTACTAACCAAACTCCCCAAAAGCGGCGTATGGCTGCCTAAATAAAGGGGTAAAAAAACAGCCCTTGAACGAAGCAAAAGAAAAAAGTAACCATGGCATGTTCGCAACAAATATGACCGCCTGTCGACCAACTGTTCAGTCACACGATCGCCATTGAGACTTCCTCATTGGTTAACAAATGGCACGCTGGGCTCCACGTGGATTTTCCTAGCCATCCGACGGCATATGTCAAGGCAATGTCCATCGTGTATAAAGGCCGTCCTTAATTGAAGTCGACTTTGCCAAGTCTTTTTACCAAATATTCAGTGCCAAAGCTTCCTGCAGCGAGATGTCTTTTTACCAAATATTCAGTGCCAAAGCTTCCTGCAGCGAGATGTCTTTTTACCAAATATTCAGTGCCAAAGCTTCCTGCAGCGTGATGTCTTTTTACCAAATATTCAGTGCCAAAGCTTCCTGCAGCGTGAAGTCTTTTTACCAAATATTCAGTGCCAAAGCTTCCTGCAGCGTGAAGTCTTTTTACCAAATATTCAGTGCTAAAGCTTCCTGCAGCGTGAAGTCTTTTTACCAAATATTCAGTGCCAAAGCTTCCTGCAGCGAGATGTCTTTTTACCAAATATTCAGTGCCAAAGCTTCCTGCAGCGTGATGTCTTTTTACCAAATATTCAGAGCCAAAGCTTCCTGCAGCGAGATGTCTTTAATTGAGCCCGAAGTTTACTTCGCAAAGACGTACTTCTCAAAGTATTTTTACCGAAACTAAAATGCCAAGCGAGCTTCGTCGACTAAACTTAGCGTAGTCGACTTCGCCCAATATGTTTCATGCTTGAAGTGGTCTTCGCGAAGCGGACTTGGCCAAATTAGTTGAATATCAGGCTTGGGCTATCAAGCTATCAAGCTATCAAGCTATCAAGCTATCGAACTATCGAGCTATCAAGCTATCAAGCTATCAAGCTATCAAGCACACCATCGCGGATCTGTCCAGGCTTGTATACGGAAGAAGAGTATTCGTCCACTTGGTCACATACCCAGATACATGTTAACAGTCAGCTGACTGGTTGCTATGCAGAGTGACACTATTCTGATCAATGAATCCCTCCCGCAAACAAACCCACAACAACACTGATGTTGACACTATTCTGATCAATGAATCCCTCCCGCAAACAAACCCACAACAACACTGATGTTGACACTACTCTGATCAATGAATCCCTCCCGCAAACACACCCACAACAACACTGATGTTGACACTACTCTGATCAATGAATCCCTCCCGCAAACAAACCCACAACAACACTGATGTTGACACTACTCTGATCAATGAATCCCTCCCGCAAACAAACCCACAACAACACTGATGTTGACACTACTCTGATCAATGAATCCCTCCCGCAAACAAACCCACAACAACACTGATGTTGACACTACTCTGATCAATGAATCCCTCCCGCAAACAAACCCACAACAACACTGATGTTGACACTACTCTGATCAATGAATCCCTCCCGCAAACAAACCCACAACAACACTGATGTTGACACTACTCTGATCAATGAATCCCTCCCGCAAACAAACCCACAACAACACTGATGTTGACACTATTCTGATCAATGAATCCCTCCCGCAAACAAACCCACAACAACACTGATGTTGACACTACTCTGATCAATGAATCCCTCCCGCAAACAAACCCACAACAACACTGATGTTGACACTACTCTGATCAATGAATCCCTCCCGCAAACAAACCCACAACAACACTGATGTTGACACTATTCTGATCAATGAATCCCTCCCGCAAACAAACCCACAACAACACTGATGTTGACACTATTCTGATCAATGAATCCCTCCCGCAAACAAACCCACAACAACACTGATGTTGACACTATTCTGATCAATGAATCCCTCCCGCAAACAAACCCACAACAACACTGATGTTGACACTATTCTGATCAATGAATCCCTCCCGCAAACAAACCCACAACAACACTGATGTTGACACTATTCTGATCAATGAATCCCTCCCGCAAACAAACCCACAACAACACTGATGTTGACACTATTCTGATCAATGAATCCCTCCCGCAAACAAACCCACAACAACACTGATGTTGACACTATTCTGATCAATGAATCCCTCCCGCAAACAAACCCACAACAACACTGAGCGAGTTTTAGCGTCAACTAAGGTGACTCGAGTCGAACCGGAGGTCGCAAAAACTCGGTCCGGTACGACTGGAGTGACGTCACCGGTTAACCAACTTTCAACCTTGCTTCCTGCGTAGGGTCTCTCCAGTTCCAAGATGGCTGCCAAGGCGAGGTGAGAAACTTCTGCAAATATTTTTTGACAAAGTTACGGATTGTGAGAAGACATTTGTTGTAAATCACTTAGCCTTTCAAAAATTAAGGATACTGGGTTGGATACTGTCTTGGTTTTAGTGCATTTTATTTTAGCAGTGATGTTTATTTTGGGAAGAAATGAGGTCAACAGGAGTTTGGGTGCGATTTCGGCTCAAATGTACTTTAGCGCCCTGAACTTTTACCCGGCTGTTTTGCGCTCGATTTTCACGCTCACTTCTTCATTGACGTTCGAATCGATAGTTCGATATTTTGGCATTACATTCACATCAACAATAAAACAGTACTGCTTGTTCATCATCGTCGTCCATCAACTCTCCACAACAGTAAATCCGTAACGCGCTTGTCGCCATCTTGTTGCAAGGGACGCGACTGGACACAACCCAACAGCGTTTCCGCGAAGAAAAAAACCAGACATGCGCAGTGACCCTACCGTAGCTCAACCCTGTTCCTCGCGAAAACTCGCTCACTGATGTCCCTTTGGACATTAATTCGTCACTAAATTTCCTCTGTGCCCCAGAAGCACTGAGACAGTTGATTTTTGGTATGTGAGCAAGTGGAGGGGTGGTCTTATCCCATGTTAAAGGTATGTGACCAAGTGGAGGGATGGTCTTATCCCATGTTAAAGGTATGTGACCAAGTGGAGGGATGGTCTTATCCCATGTAAAAGGTACGTGACCAAGTGGAGGGATGGTCTTGTCCCATGTAAAAGGTACGTGACCAAGTGGAGGGATGGTCTTGTCCCATGTAAAAGGTATGTGACCAAGTGGAGGGAATGGTCTTGTCCCATGTAAAAGGTATGTGACCAAGTGGAGGTAGGGTCTTGTCCCATGTAAAAGGTATGAGAGCAAGTCGAGGGATGGTCTTGTCCCATGTAAAAGGTATGTGACCAAGTGGAGGGATGGTCTTGTCCCATGTAAAAGGTATGTGACCAAGTGGAGGGATGGTCTTGTCCCATGTAAAAGGTATGTGAGCAAGTGGAGGGATGGTCTTGTCCCATGTAAAAGGTATGTGACCAAGTGGAGGGAATGGTCTTGTCCCATGTAAAAGGTATGTGACCAAGTGGAGGGATGGTCTTGTCCAATGTAAAAGGTATGTGAGCAAGTGGAGGGATGGTCTTGTCCCATGTAAAAGGTATGTGACCAAGTGGAGGGATGGTCTTATCCCATGTAAAAGGTATGTGACCAAGCGGAGGGATGGTCTTGTCCCATGTAAAAGGTATGTGAGCAAGTGGAGGGATGGTCTTGTCCCATGTAAAAGGTATGTGAGCAAGTGGAGGGATGGTCTTGTCCCATGTAAAAGGTATGTGACCAAGTGGAGGGATGGTCTTGTCCCATGTAAAAGGTATGTGACCAAGTGGAGGGATGGTCTTGTCCCATGTAAAAGGTATGTGACCAAGTGGAGGGATGGTCTTGTCCTATGTAAAAGGTATGTGAGCAAGTGGAGGGATGGTCTTATCCCATGTAAAAGGTATGTGACCAAGTGGAGGGATGGTCTTGTCCCATGTAAAAGGTATGTGAGCAAGTGGAGGGATGGTCTTGTCCCATGTAAAAGGTATGTGACCAAGTGGAGGGATGGTCTTGTCCCATGTAAAAGGTATGTGAGCAAGTGGAGGGATGGTCTTGTCCCATGTAAAAGGTATGAGAGCAAGTGGAGGGATGGTCTTGTCCCATGTAAAAGGTATGTGACCAAGTGGAGGGATGGTCTTATCCCATGTAAAAGGTATTTGACCAAGTGGAGGGATGTCTTGTCCCATGTAAAAGGTATGTGACCAAGTGGAGGGATGGTCTTGTCCCATGTAAAAGGCATGTGAGCAAGTGGAGGGATGGTCTTGTCCCATGTAAAAGGCATGTGACCAATGAATTTTCTCGATTTGCTCTATAAATCCCTTGGTGCACTGTGATGTCTCAATAACTGAAATAATACAGTAATACCAATATTTGAGTCCAAAGTCGACGGCGCAAAAATGCAGCGAGCTTCGTAAAGGGGACTTCGCGAAGTCGATCT
>NC_090250.1:5335920-5347050 GCF_037325665.1 Littorina saxatilis | reverse complement strand
TTCGGTCGAGCGGAGTAACAGTTCCTATATACACGTTGACGATGACTTATAATTCAGATTAGGGGGCTCGGTAGCTTAGTTGGTAGAGCACTGGACTTGTGATCGGTCGCAGGTTTGAATTCGGGCCGGGACGGTTACGGGTCAACTAAATGTGCAGACCCAGAGACGGAAGCCATATCCTACCCCCGTGTCACCACAATGGCACGTAAAAGATCTTGGTCATTCTGCCATAAGTGCAGATGGCTGATACCACCTTAACACGCATGCACTTGAGTATCTCGAATCATATAACCCATATATTGTCCTTAAGAGGCTAGGCGAAATATTTAGCCTGTAGGACATAAACCATTCTCTCTTTCCTTTCATTCAGATTCAAATCTTACGCGTCACATCAAGTACTTAGCTCCTATTGGTACCATGCACCATGCTCTACTGTCTCTAAAGATAATAAAGCTGACACTCAACTTACGTGGCGAACATTATACATTTTCATACGATCGGGTCGTATGACATTTATTTTAGGGTGATACAGTGGAACCCCCCTTTTAAGGCACCCACATTTAAGACTCCCTCCTTTTTCTCGGACTCTCTGTTCTTAACCTCTGTTCAATTACCCCCAGTTTAAGACCCCCTCCTTTTTAAGACCGATTTTCTCAGATTTTTGGATATCCTAAAAGGGGGGTTTCAATGTACAGTAATGTCAGACTCAAGTCTTTCGCGATTAAAGCACCGAGCTCTTTGTGGTACGTACATCCCATTGATCTAGATAAAGCTGAGATTCCCACTACGTAAAAGGGAATTAGACAAATTAGACATATTGATAAGATCGGGAAAACAAAATAATGGCATGCTGTCAGACATTTGTCCTGTATCCTACTCGGGCCTGGAACGAGGTTCCGCAAAGGTCAAGGCACGCGACCTCCTGCTGTAGAGGAACTTGAATTCTTCGTAATCTGATACCGACACTCACTCGAGTTCACGTGATGTATGACGTCATAAAGTTTTGAAAAAACAAGCTTTCATTGGTCAGTGTTGGGTTTTGTGTAAGACGGGGCTGTCGTTTGGATGAATACGTGGGAAAAAAAAACCTTGAGATTGCAAATCAATTTTCTGTTACAAACAAGCAAATCAACAAACAAACAAAAAACAGACAAGCATGCAAGCACGTAAAGAAACAAGCAGACAAAACAAATAGAAAAAGAAAGAAAGAAACAAACAAACAAACACACAAACAAACAAACACAAAACAGACAAACAAACAATACATGCAGACCAAACATACCAACAAACCAGTACAAATAAAAAATACACAAAGAAACAGACAACAAAAAAAACAAAAACAAAAACCTTTACTTATAAAAGAAGAAGAAAAACAACCAAAGGAAAGACACAGGAATAGAAGAAAACTTGGAAAACAAGCAGACAGCTAGACAGCTAGACAGACAGCTAGACAGACAGCTAGACAGCTAGACAGACAGCTAGACAGACAGCTAGACAGCTAGACAGACAGCTAGACAGACAGCTAGACAGACAGCTAGACAGACAGCTAGACAGCTAGACAGACAGACAGAAAGACAGCTAGACAGCTAGACAGACAGATAGACAGACAGCTAAACAGACAGCTAGACAGACAGCTAGACAGCTCGACAGACAGCTAGACAGACAGCTAGACAGACAGCTAGACAGACAGCTAGACAGACAGCTAGACAGACAGCTAGACAGACACAAGTTGCAGAGATACATAACCAAACTGCTACGGATCCCCAAAACAAGTTAGTTTTGCAGACGACAAGCAAAATGTATAGTGCATGCACCGACCGACCTCCCATAGTCATAAGTCAGACGAATTAAATAATTCGGTCGACGTATTGCGCATACAACACAATGTTTCTGTCCTTCAAAACATCCGGAAACAAGAAGATATGATATGATATCTGTCACATATACAGTGAGGTTATATTGTTATTGCTGACGCAATGTGACAGCAGTGCAGTGACTAGTGTTTGCGTGGCGCGGTTTCCGGGTTCACTAACCATGTAATATACGAATGATATAGTACAGTACGGACGTACTTTTGAAAGTTAGCTTGTTTTGAATGATTTACGATTTTCTACCAATCTGGAATCGTTGCTCATATAATTATATTTGCCGGATGAACAATTATAATCTGTTTTTGTGTGTTTGTTTGTTTGTTTGTTTGTTTCTGTGTTTGTTCCTTGGTTTGTTTGTTTGTTTGTTTGTTTCTTTCTTTCTTTCTTTTTTCTTTCTTTTCTCCAATTCATCTTGATTTTTATATTTAGTCAAGTTTTGACTAAATATTTTAACATCGAGGGGGAATCGAAACGAGGGTCGTGGTGTATGTGTGTGTGTATGTGTGTGTGTGTGTGCGTGCGTGTAGAGCGATTCAGACCAAACTACTGGACCGATCTTTATGAAATTTGACATGAGAGTTCCTGGGATTGATATCCCCATACGTTTTTTTCATTTTTTTGATAAATGTCTTTGATGACGTCATATCCGGCTTTTCGTGAAAGTTGAGGCGGCACTGTCACGCCCTCATTTTTCAACCAAATTGGTTGAAATTTTGGTCAAGTAATCTTCGACGAAGCCCGGGGTTCGGTATTGCATTTCAGCTTGGTGGCTTAAAAATTAATTAATGACTTTGGTCATTAAAAATCTGAAAATTGTAAAAAAAAATAAAAATTTATAAAACGATCCAAATTTACGTTTATCTTATTCTCCATCATTTGCTGATTCCAAAAACATATAAATATGTTATATTCGGATTAAAAACAAGCTCTGAAAATTAAATATATAAAAATTATTATCAAAATTAAATTGTCCAAATCAATTTAAAAACACTTTCATCTTATTCCTTGTCGGTTCCTGATTCCAAAAACATATAGATATGATATGTTTGGATTAAAAACACGCTCAGAAAGTTAAAACAAAGAGAGGTACAGAAAAGCGTGCTATCCTTCTTAGCGCAACTACTACCCCGCTCTTCTTGTCAATTTCACTGTCTTTGCCATGAGCGGTGGACTGACGATGCTACGAGTATACGGTCTTGCTGAAAAATGGCAGCTACTTGACTAAATATTGTATTTTCGCCTTACGCGACTTGTTTCTTTTCTTTTGGGTGTCGTGGGTTTCTTGTGTGCGCAATACTGTCAATCTGATTTCAACAGACAAAACACGTTGTACATCACAACCTACAATCAAGACAAAACAAGCGAGGGATGGTCAATAGATTGTGAAAGATAAGTTGCAAAAAGAAACAACAAGCCTTTTAAACTAGCATCCCTGTGAAAACAATCCTAACATCGTGCTCAAGATGAGTATGTCACCAAATTACAATTTTGCAAATGAATAAATACAAAGGAAGAAATAAAAGAAAGAAAGAAAGAAAGAAAGAAAGAAAGAAAGAACGAATCACGGAAAGAAAGAAATAAGAAAAGAAAAAGAAAGAAAGAAAGAAAAGGGAAAAGAAAGACATAAACAAAGGAAGAAAAAACAAGTCGCGTAAGGCGAAAATACAATATTTAGTCAAGTAGCTGTCGAACTCACAGAATGAAACTGAACGCAACGCAACGCAGCAAGACCGTATACTCGTAGCATCGTCACTCCACCGCCCGTGGCAAAGGCAGTGCACGTGGAATTGACAAGAAGAGCGGGGTATTCGTTGCGCTGAGAAGGATAGCACGCTTTTCTGTACCTCTCTTCGTTTTAACTTTCTGAGCGTGTTTTTAATCCAAACATATCATATCTATATATTTTTGGAATCAGGAACCGACAAGGAATAAGATGAAAGTGTTTTTAAATTGATTTCGAAAAAAAACATTTGATAATAATTTTTATATGTTTAATTTTCAGAGCTTGTTTTTAATCCGAATAAAGCATATTTATATGTTTTTGGAATCAGCAAATGATGGAGAATGAGATAAACGTAAATTTGGATCGTTTTATAAATTTTTATTTTTTTTTACAATTTTCAGATTTTTAATGACCAAAGTCATTAATTAATTTTTAAGCCACCAAGCTGAAATGCAATACCGAACCCCGGGCTTCGTCGAAGAGTACTTGACGAAAATTTCAACCAATTTGGTTGAAAAATGAGGGCGTGACAGTGCCGCCTCAACTTTCACGAAAAGCCGGATATGACGTCATCAAAGACATTTATCAAAAAAATGAAAAAAACGTTCGGGGATTTCATACCCAGGAACTCTCATGTCAAATTTCATAAAGATCGGTCCAGTAGTTTAGTCTGAATCGCTCTACACACACACACAGACAGACAGACAGACGCACATACACCACGACCCTCGTTTCGATTCCCCCTCGATGTTAAAATATTTAGTCAAAACTTGACTAAATATAAAAAGAAACAAACAAATTTCTTGGTTTTTATTAATAGGCATCAACAACATTAGCAACAACAACGACAAAAACAACAGCAACAAACCAAACATCTGACGTCATTAAAAAATAACAAGTCGCGTAAGGCGAAAATACAATATTTAGTCAAGTAGCTGTCGAACGTGAAATTGACAAGAAGAGCGGGGTAGTGGTTACGCTATGCTGCATAGCACGCTTTTCTGTACCTCTCTTCGTTTTAACTTTCTGAGCGTGTTTTTAATCCAAACATATCATATCTATATATTTTTGGAATCAGGAACCGACAAGGAATAAGATGAAAGTGTTTTTAAATTGATTTCGAAAAAAAAAATTTGATAATAATTTTTATATATTTAATTTTCAGAGCTTGTTTTTAATCCGAATATAACATATTTATATGTTTTTGGAATCAGCAAATGATGGAGAATAAGATAAACGTAAATTTGGATCGTTTTATAAATTTTTATTTTTTTTTACAATTTTCAGATTTTTAATGACCAAAGTCATTAATTAATTTTTAAGCCACCAAGCTGAAATGCAATACCGAACCCCGGGCTTCGTCGAAGAGTACTTGACCAAAATTTCAACCAATTTGGTTGAAAAATGAGGGCGTGACAGTGCCGCCTCAACTTTTACGAAAAGCCGGATATGACGTCATCAAAGACATTTATCAAAAAAATGAAAAAAACGTATGGGGATATCATACCCAGGAACTCTCATGTCAAATTTCATAAAGATCGGTCCAGTAGTTTGGTCTGAATCGCTCTACACGCACGCACGCACGCACACACACACACACACATACACACACACATACACCACGACCCTCGTTTCGATTCCCCCTCGATGTTAAAATATTTAGTCAAAACTTGACTAAATATAAAAAGCGCTTGCGTCTGCGTCAAAACGGTCAAACGTGAGAGGTCAAACCTGAGCAACACAAACTTTTAAAGTCCACGCACACGAATCTCCAAAGGCGAAAGGTTACTCAGTGCACTTTAAATCCGGCCTCACTCATCCACCTCTCAAAAACATGTTATTTCCTCACTTCCATAAATTTGGAAGGGAGAGGGGCGGGAAGCAGAGGGGAGATTGGAATAGGGAGGGGGGGGGGAGGGGGACGGGGGAGGTTTAAGACACACTCTCACCCCTCCCGCAGCTGTTGAAACCATGTTCCGCTCGTAAATTCTCTCTTCACCCCAGAGCACTTTTTTTTTTCAAATAACATTTTGGGCGGTATAGAGCAGTGTATCCCTCGTTAGGACCCTGTCGTGGCAGGGGGTCTGAGACAGGTGACGCGGGTTGGGAAGAGAGGTTGCAAAACATCGCACGACTTTGCAGAATAACTTGTGCCGGGATGTGGCTTAGAGGGTAAAGCTCGGAGTCTGAGGAAGGCCTGAATCCCAGCACGACTTTTTATGATAACTTGTGCCGGGATGTGGCTTAGAGGTTAAAGCTCAGAGTCTGAAGGCCTAACTCTCAGCACGACTTTTTATGATAACTTGTGCCGGGATGTGGCTTAGAGGGTAAAGCTCAGAGTCTGAGGAAGGCCTAACTCTCAGCACGACTAGTAATGTTTATGATAACTTGTGCCGGGATGTGGCTCAGAGGTTAAAGCTCACAGTCTGAGAAAGGCCGTAAGTATCTCAGTTCGAAGGGTCGGAAAACATAGCTCGATCAGTCAGTAACGCGTTTGCGTTGAAACCAGTTGTCGCCTATCGGAGATGGTTCGATCCCCATGTTCGGCGAGGGATTTGCTTCCCAGATTCAACTTTGTGTACTCTCCTTAGTGTCTGAACACCCCCGTGTGCACGCATGCGCACGATAAAGACCCCAAGGTCACAGCAAAAGTCTCAGGCCTTGGAAAACACGAATACACATTTGCAGGGGGGGAAAATGTGGGCAGCTCGGTTCTGTCCGGCCTGCACGCTATCCCCAGGGAGAGCAGCCCCAACTTCATTGAGGGCATTCCTCAATGACCAGAACAAGATACCAAATACTGTCCACCCCAAAATATCAGGGTCTTGTGAACTGGTGCAAAATGCCGTGGCGGCCATGGGTTGATCAGTTGAAGTGGCGGTGAGAACACATGAAAGCATACTTGTTAAGCCTTTCTTAAGTTTTCTTCTTCTCTCTTAATTTGATCTGTACGGTGAATTGTGCAATCATGGTAAATTATATAACTCCTGCTTCATCCAAGAATACCAACAAAGTGCACGGCAGAGGAGAGGGCGGACTAACTTAGTGGGCCACACAAATCCAGGAACTGCATCATTTCCGGTGGCAGGGAACGCCTAAAACTAACGAAGCCAAAATCAAAACCTTGTGAGGTCCGCGGCACAGTAGTGGGTCCGCGGTGGCACAACAGCACAATAACACCCTAAGTCCGCATCCACGATAAAAGAAGAGGTTACACGCGGCCGAGCATAACATTCACGCTGCTGTTGATGCAAGGATTGCTAACCCGAAAGGTTCTTCAAGTGTTTTTTGATTGTTTACAGCCTGCGCGGCTTTATTGTAAAACGTTGGATTGCACTCCCGCACCAACCGAAACCTTTATCGTCAAAATACAAATTAAATGTTCTTGTATATGTTAAGTGCACGAAGCTTTGGCACTGCGTAGTCAACTCCGAGCTGAAATAAAGAAAGCTTTTAGGCTTTTACATCAGGTAAGATCATCCTTCCACTTTCACAAATACCACCAATCAAAAGCTTGGCTAGCTAACTTGTGTGCAAAGGGAGAATTTTTGCGCAACTATTTGTAACTGACACCATAGACCTATATTAAATATAGGTCCCTGCTGACACCCAGCTCAATCTTCCAGAACTGTTCACTCTGCACAACTAAGCAGCAAGGCTGGTCTTTTTTGGTATGTATGAGAAATGTCCTAGAAATATTAAAAAAAAATGAACAAAGTTATAATCAAAGTTATAATATAATCATTATTTTTGTTTAGTAAATTCATCCCAACGGCATGTAATTTTTTTGAAAAAGAGAAAAAGTTACACATTTCCTAAAACTTTGCATGACATTTATATATTACAAAAATATCCCCGAATGAAATTATAAATTTAAACATGTACTGTACTGGTGTTGTGACTTTATTGCAACATAATCCAAAAGGAACGGATGCTTTAATCTTATGTCAGACCTGTCACGATTTGCAACATCGACGGTTCCCACGAGAAGAAGGACTAGTCTTTAATCCCCTCACTATGACGTAGGTTTAGCCTCACACTACGGTCAGAAAGCGACGGGGAGTCATCCTGGACTCATGATCATGGTGTGAGACTGACCATAAACACATCATCGCGATTTATTCTCCGGCGATGACATCAAAGACCCAACGTCTTTCGCACTTTGCAGCCTACTTCACCGTCGCGATATAACCTTCGTGGTTGAAAACGACGTTAAACACACACACACACACACACACACACACACACACACACACACACACACACACACACACACACACACACAAAAAGCCTACTTCAGTAATCCTGATGTTCGGTGTGGTTTAGCTTTCCTTCAGACATGCGTCTCCGTTTAGACGTCACGAATATAACCAGTGATTTACACCTTATTATTTTGTCAGTAACGGGCGGCCATACAGTGCGTTAGGATAGGGAACGCTCAGGGCGACAACTAATAGGTACTGATGTGAGGGATTGACTGCCTAAAGGGTGTATCTTGTATGTGTGTGTGTCCAGTGAATTAAGGTATAACTGTTGTTTATGGTACCTGTGACGTTAGCACTGACCTGAGATGTTTACATGGGAAGACAGCTTTTGTCATAGACAAGCAGCAAACACAACTTCCGATGAAGGCTAAAGGCGTTCGCTAACAAGTTTGGTGTTTGCGGTGTTTTTAAAACCAGTTGTCATAAGCTCTTTGGTCCGACCCCCACGTTCGGCAAGGGATTTATTTTTTTATCTTTGTACAGACTCTCCTCGGTGTCTGAACTCCCCTGTGTGCACGCATGCGCATGATAAAGACCCCAAGTTCACAGCGACAGTCTAAGGCTTCAAAACATTAATACAGTAAACGCATGCAGTGAAAAGAAGAAAACAAATGGGTAGTGCCGCACTGTACGGCACCTCGCTTTACCCGGTGAGAAATGAGGGTAGCCTCACAGGACTATATGCCCAAATAAAGCACAATAAGCAAACAAACGAAAATATATTAGTTTTCGACTGGTGTCGTGTAAAAACTACACATTTTGACCCCCCCTCTCTCTCTCTCTCTCTCTCTCTCTTTTTTCTCTCTCTCTCTCTCTCTTTCTCTCCCACTCTCTCTTTTTCTTTCTCTCTCTCTCTCTCTCTCTCTCTCTCTCTCTCACTCTCTCTCTCTCCCCCACCTCTCTAGCTCTCTCTCTCTCTCCCACTCTCTCTTTCTTTCTCTCTCTCTCTCACTCTCTCTCTCCCCCTCACTCTCTCTCAGTCTCTCCCCCCTCTCTCTCTCACTCTCTCTCTCTCTCCCTCTCTCCCCTCCCTCTCTCTCTCTCTCTCTCTCTCTCTCTCTCTTATCCCCGAACAGGGTTCACAGGGTGCAACCTTCACTATAGTGGCGACACACAGACGGAGGTGGTGCACTTACCTGAAAGATCAAAGACGCCGCCGGTGTAACAAACAGGTGACCGCCACAGGTAAGTAGAAGTTCGGCAACCTGCAGGTAACAGCTTCTTAACAGCAATCTTCACGCTGCTGTCTCCTTTGAGAAATTAACCCGTAAAGGTGTTTTCTAAATTTCCATCTCGTTACCTCTTTAATCTGCAACCATGTTGCTGTTGTTGTTGTTGTTGTTGCTGATGTTGTGGTTGTTGTTGTTGGTGTTGGTGTTGATGTTGTTGTGGTTGTTGTTGTTGGTGGTGTTGATGTTGTTGATGTTCTTAACAGCAATCTTCACGCTGCTGCCTCCTTTAAGAAATTAACCCGTAAAGGTCTTTTCTAAATTTCCATCTCGTTACCTCTTTAATCTGCAACGATGTTGCTGTTGTTGTCGTTGTTGTTGTTGTTGATGTTGTTGTGGTTGTTGTTGTTGTTGATGTTGTTGGTGTTGGTGTTGGTGTTGATGTTGTTGTGGTTGTTGTTGTTGGTGGTGGTGTTGATGTTGTTGTGGTTGTTGTTGCTGATGTTGTTGTTGGTGGGGGTGGGGGTGGTGTTGGCGGTAGCAGTGATGAGGTTGGCAGGTGTGGAGGTGGTGTGTGTGTGTGGGGTCGGGGGGGCCGGGGCGGTCTGTCTGTGGTTCGTTAAGGAAAGTATTTGTCCAACTATCTGTGCACGTAATATGTGTCTGTGTAAACATAACTGGGAATAACACACACACACACATACACACCCCCGCACAGGCACCCACATACACACACACACACACACACACACACAAACACACACATACACACATACATATACTTGTATATCACCTGCCACCATATACGACTCCACTTTTTCGCGTTCCGAAAACCACCTCCCTCCCCATTCTCACATCCCACCCTCCTGCCAAATACTATAAGCGGCTCACAACTTTCTAAACTAAGCTCCTTTCAAATTTGAAAAAAACGAAAAAATCACCATCACCTCCCACTACGTGAAAAAGCAGCTTTCTATTTCTAATCAGAGTATATAGTAGCGGGCGTTTATTATTGTACCCTTTAAATAAATATAAATCATTTCCTTTCCAAATCTAGACACAAAAAGGAATAAAAGAACAACAACACCCAAGTGCTACGTTTGCGCTTCAACCGTATAAGGGCTTCGAGATACATCTATATAGCTGTCAGAAGGAAAACAATGTGATGTTGACGCAAAATGTGCACATGTGTTTCTCAGGTTCCCTGGGCGATTCCCAGGCGAGTTCAGACGCTTCTAAACTTTGAACACTCTTTCGGAATAACTTTTCTTTGAATCAATGGAAATTATTCGCTTCCTGTTCCTAAAATAAAACAACGAATTATCTTACAATGAAGAGCTTGTGCATTAATTGTACAGAGGTTTGAAATTCCTAATAATCTATAAATTGTTATAGCGGTGTTTTTTTTAGATGGAACACCATGCGTTTACACTATGTATAGAAAACTGAAAGGGGTATTCAGGCGTTCGTGCTTATGACGGTGTGCTTACTAGTTTATCATTTTACATTTCTGAACGGCGCATTTACGTCCGTCTTTCTTTATGGCATTACGGAAAACGAAACATGTTTACATGGTAAATGTTTACCGTGACATGAACACACTGGTTGGATTCCAGAACAGACATGTCCCACGTTATGAAGATCTTCTTCTTCTTCTTCTGCGTTCGACGGTTGTGTCTAGGGTCGTAGTTCCGCTGCTGTCGTGAACTGGAACGTCGCTTTCAGGTCTTCTGACGTTCCCCAGAGCTTGGTCTCCAGTGTAGCTCCTTCTGGCCAGATCTGGTTCCGCAGCAGAGTGAAGTTTGTGCATGTATTCAATACATGTTCTACTGTCTGGTCGGCCGCCCCACAATCGCACAATGCCGACTCTGCTACGCCGATCCTTTTCAGGTGCGCTTTAAAGCCGCAGTGCCCTGTACGCAGCCGGAAGATGGCAGTCTGCTCTGCACGGCTGAGGCGGTGGATGGGGTCTTGGTCTGGCTTGTAGCCTCCGTTTCTTTCTTTGAATGCTGTCTTCCAGCGATGCTTGATGAGGGTTTTGGTCTCTCGGAAGGACAGGCTGGTTTCTGGTTGTTCCTGTCTTCCTGCATCTTTGGCCAGAC
>NC_090250.1:5313420-5330920 GCF_037325665.1 Littorina saxatilis | reverse complement strand
GATTTTGTAACACGAAAAATATAGCCTTTTTTCCTTTCCTGGATGGTTGCATTTAGGTTTTTTCCACACAAATAACCCGGGGGTCCCCCCTCCCCCCTTCCCCCCCCTTTCCCTCCACCCCTCCCATTTCTCGCTCATGGGATTAGCAACAGGACAATCTTCTCTAATTTTCCTGTATCAAAGCAGATTATGATCGTCTGTTTTTCACAAATTTCTGCCATTTTTGACTAATAGAACTCAATAACAGGAAAACGGCTGTGATTCTTTTCCGGTATCAAGCACATGTTCCACTTGTTTAAACCGACAATTTCCGTCATTTGTGGCTGATGCGACGTAGTAACAGCAAAAAACACCCAGTATTCCCTTTGCTGAAGAAATAACAGATTTGGATCATTTAGTCTTTTTCACAGATGTAACTGAAGGGTTTCTGGTATTAATTGTGTGCAGAATTGGGCTTAGTAACAGCAAATAGAGACCTTATTTCTTTCCTGCACAAAAGCAGATTTTGAATAATGTGTTTTTCAGCAGTAGTAACCCGAGGATCAGGCCTACTCTGTGTTTGTCTTTTCCCGACTGATGACACTTGAAGCTATATTCTAGCGTAGGCCCTCGATAGGCTCAGTTAAAGACACACTCCTTCTCGTAAAAACAATTTGGCTCACCATCTAGTTGTAGTAAAATTGATATTAAAAGTCCCACGGTTTTTTGCCATTAAGGACTTGAGTGTTTGTCCGCTTTTTGGCTCACCATCTCAGATCTGGTCATTTCATTTTCATTTTCATTTTCATTTTCATTACTTTATTGTCCCATCGCTGGGAAATTCGGGTCGCTTCCTCCCAGTGGAAAGCTAGCAGCAACGGAGTCGCGCTACCCAGGTGTCTGCGTGTTTAGGTGTATTCAGCCACCTGCACTTATGGCACAATGACCAAGGTCTTTTACGTGCCATTGTGATGACACGGGGGTGGGACATGGCTTCCGTCTCTGGGTCTGCACATAAAGTTGACCCGTGTCCGTCCCGGCCCGAATTCGAACCTGCGACCTTCCGATCACAAGTCCAGTGCTCTACCAACTGAGCTACCGGGCCCCCAGGCTTGTAAACGGAAAAAGACCATCCCTCCACGTGGTCACAGACCAACAAGTGAACAGTTTGAGGGCGCTCTGTGAACAGTGGAAATGTGTTAATGAACTCATTTGAGAAAAGCCACTAATGGCTTTTAAAGAAAATAATTCATCAAAATACTTCAACTCATACCAGCAAGCAGTGAGGGTGTTGAATTTGGCAATGTGACCAAGTGGAGGGATGGTCTTAATAGATGTAAAAGCTTGGTGAGTTCTGAGTTGTTGATCCCAACTACTTTTACGAGAAGGAGTGTGCCTTTTAAGGATTTATCTGCATATCGATTACTAGTATTGTTTTTACACCCCCGGTATAGGGGTGTGTATAGGGTTCGGTCGATGTGTTTGTTTGTTTGTGTGTTTGTGTTCGCATATAGATCTCAAGAATGAACGGACCGATCGTCACCAAACTTGGTGAACAGGTTCTATACATTCCTGAGACGGTCCTTACAAAAATTGGGACCAGTCAAACACACGGTTAGGGAGTTATTGGTGAATTAAGATTCTACAAGGACTTATAGAGGGACATATTAATGGTCAAAGGGAAATAACCTTCTCAGTTGGTGGCAGTGAGAATGGTAAGGACGGGGGTGTTTTTCCTACCTCGGAGGAATTTCTTGTTTTTCCTGTTTAAAGCCTTCCTTCCTTCCTTCCTTCCTTCCTCCTTTCCTCCCAACCTTCATCCTTCCTTCCTTCCTTCCTTCCTTCCTTCCTTAATTCTTTCTCCCTCTCTCGCCTTCTCTTCTCTTCCTCTTCTCCTCATTTCTTTCTTTCGTGATTTTTGTTGACTTTTTGGGCATTCGCTGGGAACACGAAAGACACATAAGGTACTGAAACAAATCCAGATTGCACAAAACAGCAGGCATTTAAAGATGTTCACGGTTTGTATTATATCAGTAAACGTTGCAAAATAGAGAAAGTGAGAGAGAGTGTGCGCGCGCGCGCTGTGTGTGTGTGTGTGTGTATGTGTGTGTGTGTGTGTGTGTGTGTGTGTGTGTGTGTGTGTGTGTATGTGTGAGGATAGAGAGAGAAAGACAGAGACAGAGACAGAGAGAGAAAGAGAGAGAGAGAAATAGAGAGACAGAGACAGAGACAGAGACAGAAACAGAGAGAACGTTCGAACGAACAAACAACGTATAATATGACCTCGAATAATGCTGAGGACCTAATTTCCAGTCCATCCCATCGATATGCAAAAACAGTGCCTATATTCCACGAAAAGTGACCAAGGTTACAAGAATACTTCTTCTTCGTCAGCGTTCGACGATTGTGTTTATTTAAGAATACAACACCCTCGATCGGTATGGCACCACGTTTCGAAAATAGAGCTCTACAAAGTAGGCCTATGTCAAATCTCTCACCGGGGTACACAGGTCAAGAACAAAGACCTATCATCATTCGCTATGCAGATAACCTCTTTTAAAGGTCAAGGGCGAGAGATTTCGAAAGTAGGGTTTTCCCAAAGTGTTGTCAGTTTCAGTACGATACTGGATTTACGTGTACAAACATGTTGGTTTCGGATTTTATCAATGGTGTTGAAATCATGTCTCGTGACAGCTGAACGTGACCATGAATGAAATGTTGGACCCTATTTAGCTTTACTGAGATAAGAAGGTAGAAATGGAGTAGCTCTATCTGCCACGTGGTTAAGAATGTTAATATTTGATGTACAGCTTAGACCGCCACAAATATTGAACACGTGTGAGGATGGGGTTGCAATTGGTATGTTAACTTACATACTCTCTCGCTCTCTCTCTCTCTCTCTCTCTCTCTCTCTCTCTCTCTCTCTCTCTCTCTCTCTCTCGCTCTTTCTCTCTATCTCTCTCTCTCTCTCTCCCTCGCTCTGTCTCGCTCTCTTTCTCTCTGTCTCGCTCTCTCTGTGTCTCGCTGTCTTTTGCTCTCTCTCTCTCTCTCTCTCTCTCTCTCTCGCTCTCTCTCTCTCTCTCTCTCGCTCTCTTTCTCTGTCTCTCTCGCTCTGTCTCGCTCTCTTTCTCTCTGTCTCGCTCTCTGTGTGTCTCGCTGTCCCTTGCTCTCTCTCTCTCTCTCTCTCTCTCTCTCTCTCTCTCTCTCTCTCTCTCTTTCTCTCTCTCTCTCTCTCTCTCTCTCTCTCTCTCTCTCTCTCTCTCTCTCTCTCTCTCTCTCTCTCTCTCTCTCTCTCTCTCTCTCTCTCTCTCTCTCTCTCTACCTTTCCCTCTGAACATTTATCGTGAAAGCAAATACATTCACACAACAACTTGCAGTCAAAAGCCAATCAAATCCACTCAAACGATCTTGCGAAATGAAATACAAACAGAGAGACGAGTTTTCAACGGTGTCAGATAACCAGCACAGTACTCGGCAAGGTGAATGCGAATAGGTCACCCTAAATATGTGCCAAGTATATATATACTAAATGACACGAAAGAAGTTGTTTGTGAATAAAATGCAACGTGCAATACTAGATCAAGATCTTTGGCACTGAATTTTCGATAAAAAGACTTGGCCAAGTCTTTGCGAAGTCGATTTTAGGCTCATTTGAGAACCGCCTTTAGAGGAATAGAAATGTACGTTTCAACAGCGGCCAAAATCAACTTCAGGACTAAACGGATCGCGTGCGAATAGGTCACCTTGTATGTGTGCAATCTTGATACTTAGTTGCACGAGGCTAGTTGTGTGTGACGGAAATACGATGTGAACTTCTCCATAAGAGCATTGATCTCGTAAGATGACATCGCTTATTCAGCAGTTTAGCTATAGAGAGACGTGCAACTGACAACACACACCTGACAGAGTTACAAAACTTTGGCCCTACTATATACATTTTTGACAAATTTTTGAGTACTAGTTCTGTGGATTTTGCCCTATTGGTTAATATAACTTGCTTTTAACTTGCTTGTTTTTGTTTGCCTGTTTGTTTGTTTGTTTGTTTATTTTCTTGATGCTGTTGTTTGTTTGATTTTATGTGTGTGTGTGTGTGTGTGTGTGTGTGTGTGTGTGTGTGTGTGTGTGTGTGTGTGTGTGTGTGTGTGTGTGTGTGTGTGTTTTGCTTTTCTCTGGTTGTTGTTGTTGTTGTTGTTGTTGTTGTTGTTGTTGTTGTTGTTGTTGTTGTTGTCGTATTTATGATTTGTGAAAATGTTGGATACAATGTTGTTCTTGTGTCTGCTTTTCGGTAGATGCCCCCACACACATTCACAACTTCCCACTACACACAGCATAGATACTTTCTTTATCATCACAAATTGTATACAACCATTCCATTATATCTATGGCGTCAAGTCATTTTATACATCAACCTGCTGTGAGCGGAAGTAATTTATTGTAGTCTCTGCCACCCCCGCCAGACGGCGTAAGTAAATTTGCATAAACAGCAGCTGCCCGAATGTCTTATGATTGGATCTTTTACAAATGGTTTTGTATCCTGGATTTCAAGGTATGCATAGACAGGATCTTGCTGATTGAATAATTCTTTGCAGTATATGTCCAAGTCAGACGTGGTTTTCAACCAGCAAAATAAAAAGAAAACAAGAACAGTAAAACTCCGTGACGTTGCAAAACTTTAGATTTATAGAGACGGATTCTGTCGTATGATTGGTCTTCACTCAGGCGCAAATGTAAAACAATTGGTGGGGAGATAAGAGGGGGAACTCTCGGTTAAATAACTGCACTTCAGTATTCTTTTCCGTGGCAAATATGTCCATACTTGCCTTAACTTGTGATTTGCTTGCCACTCTACTCGAGCTTTTAAGCAAACCTTGACTGACAAAAGCACTGACGGAAGGCAGACAGCACCACAAACACTCGAAACACTGCTGCAGATGAGACTCCTGTCCTCTCCAGCCTAACCAGTGGAAAGGTTCGTACGTATACCCGGGGTAAAGCTTTCCGGAAGTTTGCTTACCTGCAGCGAAACTTCTTCAGTTTACCTGGCATTTAGGAGTGTCCTTGGTTGTTTTCTCGCTTTGGGTCTTAGCGAGCACCTGTTACAGTACCGCTCACGCATACCCCGATCTCCCAGCAAATTAAACTGCACCCCTTATTTCGTATCTCGGGTAGAGAGCGTTTTTAGAGGCTATCAAGTACAAGGATGCGCTGATTTGAATTCAGGGTTTTGTTGCGTTTCCATACGACGAATTAAAATACATTTACACCTTTTTGAATTGATGGACAGCACAACATCAACACACACACACACACACACACACACACACACACACACACACACACACACACACACACACACACACACACACACACACACACACACACTCAAATCATCATTTAAGATTAAATTACGCTTTAGAAACTGCATATCTGGCGGATAATATCACTCAACATGGTAATAATTGTAAACAATTACAAAGGAGAATATGAATCTGTCTCGTTGTCAGAAACCATCCGCAGCATGTCCTCGCTCCTTGGGCAACAACTCTAAACTCGCTCCTTGGGCAACAACTCTAAACTCGCTCCTTGGGCAACAACTCTAAACTCGCTCCTTGGGCAGCAACTCTAAACTCGCTCCTTGGGCAACAACTCTAAACTCGCTCCTTGGGCAGCAACTCTAAACTCGCTCCTTGGGCAACAACTCTAAACTCGCTCCTTGGGCAACAACTCTAAACTCGCTCCTTGGGCAACAACTCTAAACTCGCTCCTTGGGCAACAACTCTGAACTCGCTCCTTGGGCAACAACTCTAAACTCGCTCCTTGGGCAACAACTCTAAACTCGCTCCTTGGGCAACAACTCTAAACTCGCTCCTTGGGCAGCAACTCTAAACTCGCTCCTTGGGCAACAACTCTAAACTCGCTCCTTGGGCAACAACTCTAAACTCGCTCAGCTTCCGTAAGTGTCTACAATTGTACTACGACAAAAACATGAATGAATTATACCTTGTTTTTAAACATCGTCAAATAAAGTCACTATCAACTGTGACTTAAAGGAGTGTATGCATGGCGATCTAAAAAGAGAACGCTTTGAGTGTATGCGATTCAAAAGCCACTCGAAGGCGGTCTAGACTAAGAATGGGTTTCGGCGGAACAAACAGGAAACTGGGTTAACGGTCTCAGGTGTGTGAATTTGGAAGTCGCCGGCTGGGAAACCCAGTGCGTGGGTGGCTTTGTCGCAAAAACAGCCGTGTATCTGGGGTACGTGTACCTTTATTTGGTATTCAGATACAATTGCAGCTGAGGTGGTGGGTTGTATTGTGAACGTTTTATGAATGAAAAGACTGTGTGAGTGTTATGTGGTGCAATTCGGCCGTCTGGTTCTGTACGACCCCTCTCTCTCTCTGTCGCTGTCTCTCTCTCTCTCTCTCTCTCTCTCTCTCTCTCTCTCTCTCTCTCTCTCTCTCTCTCTCTCTCTCTCTCTCTCTCTCTCAAAAAATCATCCCTCCTATACCTCGCATAGACCTCTACAAATCGAGCTTAGCCTTCTCAGGAGCATTTCTCTGGAACTCCTTCCCCCAACAGATAAGAAATGCAACTTCAGTGAAAATGTTTAAGAGACAGTCACGTTCACACATCATTCGTGAATGAAATGTCTTGTTCGATTGTTATTTTGCTAAACATTTTGTACAAGTGTTAACGGCTGATCTTTTGTTTGTTTGTTTGTTTGCTTAACGCCCAGCCGACCACGAAGGGCCATATCAGGGCGGTGCTGCTTTGACATATAACGTGCGCCACACACAAGACAGAAGTCGCAGCACAGGCTTCATGTCTCACCCAGTCACATTATTCTGACACCGGACCAACCAGTCCTAGCACTAACCCCATAATGCCAGACGCCAGGCGGAGCAGCCACTAGATTGCCAATTTTAAAGTCTTAGGTATGACCCGGCCGGGGTTCGAACCCACGACCTCCCGATCACGGGGCGGACGCCTTACCACAAGGCCAACCGTGCCGGTCAACGGCTGATCTGAGCAACTTCATTCCCAAATGAAAGATATAACTATGTCAATATAATTCTGTAATTTTTGAGTTCTCCTTATGTAATTCCTTAAATGCACATTGTGTTGCATTCCATACAATGTATTTCTGTATTTTATATGATTCAATCTATATTTTGTACGTGGGTCCGTCTTTACGTGTTGTATAAAGGACAGGTTGGAAGAATAGGCTTTGCCTAAAACCTTTATCCTTTTGTAATAAAGTTCTGAGTTCTGAGTTCTCTCTCTCTCTCTCTCTCTCTCTCTCTCTCTCTCTCTCTCTCTCTCTCTCTCTCTCTCTCTCTCTCTCTCTCTCTCTCTCTCTCTCTCTCTCTCTCTCTCTCTCTCTCTCTCTCTCTCTCTCTCTCTCTCTCTCTCTCTCTCTCTCTCTCTCTCTCTCTCTCTATTATTTTCTCTTTCTCTCTCTCCCTTTCTCTCTCTGTCTCTGTCTCTTTGTGTCTCTCTCTGTCTCTGTCTCTCTCACCTTCTCTCTCTCACCCTCTCTCTGTCTATGCCCCTTTGTAGCTTCTGTATGTCACTCCCTCTCTGTCTCTGTCTGTCTGTCTGTCTGTCTGTCTGTCTGTCTGTCTGTCTGTCTCTCTCTCTCTCTGTCTGTCTCTCTCTCTCTCTCTCTCTCTCTCTCTCTCTCTCTCTCTCTCTCGCTCTCTCTCTCATAAAGAATTGTCGTTCTCTCTCTCTCTCTCTCTCTCTCTCTCTCTCTCTCTCTCTCTCTCTCTCTCTCTCTCTCTCTCTCTCTCTCTCTCTCTCTCTCTCTCTCTCTCTCTGTCTCTCTTATTCTGCTTGCCTTTCCATCTATGTCAGTCTGTACACGTGTGAACGCGTGCACGTAAGTGCGTGAACGTAGGTGGATAAGTGCGTGTACATGATGTTTTTTGTTCGTGTTTTTCTGTGCGGGAGAAACTACAAAATAAAAGTGAAATATGGCTCAGATTGTTTATTGCGCTGTTGACGATTTGTGAAAGTGCATTGGGTCAAAGTTAAACGCCCAGTCCGTCGTACACAAACAAATACAAGATAAAAAATATCCAGTATCAAGTGCTGTTCAAAAATAGATAAGAAAGAGAAGCTAAGACATGATTTGCTCAGATGAATATCGAAGGTACTTCCATGCGAATTAATTAGATTAAAAAAATGACATTGAGATCACATGCCAGATTGATACTTTCGGAATATCGAAAACGGGCATTCGGTTATATGCTTACAGTTTAAAGAAAACCGTCGCAATTAGAACACGATCTTTGATTATTGGAGGCAATTCCGTTCAAAGGTGGAGAGAGAGAGAGAGAGAGAGAGAGAGAGAGAGAGAGAGAGAGAGAGAGAGAGAGAGAGAGAGAGAGAGACAGACAGACAGACAGACAGACAGACAGACAGAGAGAGACAGAGACAGAGACAGAGAGACAGAGAGAGACAGAGACAGAGACAGTGACCGAAAGAGAGAGGTAAAGAGAGAGGTAAAGAGAAAAATCGAGAGAGACAGACAGACAGACAGAAAGACAGACAGACAGACAGACAGACAGACAGACAGACATTAAGCAGTGAGAGGGAGAAAATATAGAGAATGACAGACACAACAGAGAGAAACAGACATACAGAGACAGACACAGACAGACACAGGCAGACACAGACAGACACAGGCAGACACAGACAGACACACAGACAGACACAGACAGACACACAGACAGACACAGTCAGACACAGACAGACACACAGGCAGACAGAGCAATATTGTCCGCGTAGAGATAATGCTAAACTGAAACGGCATGAACACCTTTGAAGCAAACACACAATCAGTTTTCGTCATGTAGATTTGAAGTAGTACGTGTAATGTGACTTTGAGAAATGTACTAAGGGCAGGAGCTACCTTCAAGTACACTTTTTTTTTCTTTCAAGTCATTTGACCACAACATTCACAACACAGAATTTGGTGTGCTTTTGCTTCAATGTATGAAGAATAATAGTATGTGATCAAAAACAAAATGTGCTTTAGATTGACTTAGTAAAAATGATTAAATGAAAAATACAATTCATTATGGATGACAAGATAATTTTCAAAAATATTCATTAGAATGATTTGGAATTTTTCAGAAATGTATAAGACATACTAAAATATGTTGTGTTCGAACGGATTAGTTGTGCGAAGGACAGTTAAAGAGATACACATTTTCTATGTGTTGAGACATTTTGTACCCACAAAGTCAACATTTAGAAAAACAATATCTAAACGTTGTTCCAACATATCAAAGATAAACATCTTACACACTTGAAAGCCAATTTTAGATCAAAATATGGGGAATAGTTTTGAAATTAGACTGGCATCCATAAAGTAACATGATTCCATTCATCGCTTTTCTTATTTTTTATCTAATAATTTTTGCAAAGTCAATTTAGAAATAATCTTTTATTTTATCATGTACTATTATGTGTCAAACATTGCAGCAAATGCACACCAACTTTTAACGCAAACAATTTTGTTTCAAGAATGTTGTGGTCAAACGAAAAACGGTGTTTGTTTCATGGTAGCTCCTGCCCTTACAAGGGGAAATAGCAGTTCAAAGTTAGCCCTTGTCATACACATAACTTTATAAAACACGGACTTTCTTCTTTGTGCAACTTGCGAAAGAAAAGTTATATTTTATGCAAAACAAGACAAGACAAGACAAGACAAAACAAGACAAGACAGTACAAGACAAGACAAGACAAGGCAAGACAAGGCTAAACGTCCGATCCGCTTAATAGAAATCCGGTAACGAAAACCGCTTGTTTTTCAAAGTGAAATGATTTCTCGGAAATACTGATTTCGACGGAAAGACTGTTTGTATTATTGAGCGAGGACACATTCTTGCGTGCAAAACACCATAACATTTTATTTTATTTTTATGAACGCACACGAGGAAAATATTATTGTAACATTCTGATGTTACATTTAAGTTTGACATGAATGAAAAACAATATGTAACACACAATAGAGAGAGGGGGAGGAGGGAGGAGGGAGCCGGAAGTGGTTGGGTGCGGAGGGGCAGGAGGGGGGGGGGGGGTCAAGAGGGGAAGAAGGGAGATAAATCAAGAAAGAAATAGAAGGCAGCTATGACAAATTGTCAGTAAAAAAAGAAAACAAATCATAGCCAATACGTGGCTGTTGATTTCAAAATGACAAGCAAAAGGATGATACAGTGTTGCAATATTCATGTTAATTTAGTTTATATGCACTTTATGGTCATAGAATAATAAGTGTTAACATAACACAAAATATACAAGATGGGTATATTACCTCGGTTTGCTAAAGTTATCAATACATTTAAATTTACTCGTGAAATTAAGCCTCTTTTCTCTCTCTCTCTCTCTCTCTCTCTCTCTCTCTCTCTCTCTCTCTCTCTCTCTCTCTCTCTCTCTCTCTCTCTCTCTCTCTCTCTCTCTCTCTCTCTCTCTCTCTCTCTCTCTCTCTCTCTCTCTCTCTCTCTCTCTCTCTCTCTCTCTCTCTCACACACACACACACACACACATACACACTGAGACACACACACATACACACACGCGCGCGAGTTTCGTTCTTTTCTTAAACATGCTCACGGCTACAGATATAACTGACCATTATTGAAGCCAACCACTTGGAGTGGCCTTGTTTTCGGGTCATCGTCTTTTCAGTTGTATCAGAGAGGCCACAGCGTTCGAATTTCGATTACAAACTGTCACTGAACTGTCTGTCAAAAACCTGACAGCCAATCAAAACGTCCTCAAGTCTGGGTCACAGGACCAGTCTATTGTGCCACAACTGAGGGATGAAAATGTGTGGATATAACCCTCGAACTTTGACCTTACTTCTACAAACCAATCACTTACCTTTTGAAGTCGCACTCACATAAAGGAGAGAGAGAGGGGGTGAGAGAGAGAGAGCGAGAGAGAATGAGGGAGAGGGCGAGGGAGAGTGAGTGTGAGAGAGAGAGTGAGAGAGAGAGAGAGAGAGAGAGAGAGAGAGAGAGAGAGAGAGAGAGAGAGAGAGAGAGAGAGAGAGAGAGAGAGAGAAATAGTCAATCTGTTCCTTACATTCAGTATGACAATCTTTATAGCAATGTATTATTTTTTTTAAACGATAAAGTGTGTTTAGTTTGGTATAAAAACTGGTAGCAGCCACCTTGTAGAGTCCTACTTTGGGTGTAATCCACCCTTAAAAAACACGCGATGAAGTTGCGGCACTGATGGCTGACCATCAATGTGGCGGGCCACTTCCGTTTTCTGACGCCAATGTTTTGGTTTTTGAGAGCAGACGCATCCCATGATTTGACACGTCATTACAACGCTCATGTAGAGAAATGTCACTCATCAGTCAGAGAGAGTGAGTGTGTGTGTGTGTGCGTGCGTGTGTGTGTGTGTGTGTTCGTGAAAGAGAGAGAGAGAGAGAGAGAGAGAGAGAGAGAGAGAGAGAGAGAGAGAGAGAGAGAGAGAGAGAGAGAGAGAGAGAGAGAGATATTACAAGTATACTCACACTGTAAGGTCACGAGCGCATTTCTGGGGAAATATGTCCGGAGGAAAAAATCCCATTCCTGTCAGTACAGTGATAATAATATGAACAACAGGCGGGACCGAACGTGACTGAAAATTAAGGAATGCGATCCGTGTCTGAGATTTGAATCCTAAAACCATTTAGCAAAGAAAAGGCAAGAAAAAGAGTGAAATAAATGCATTAACTCCATGAATCTTGAATTTTCTCAACCACAACAACAGCAACAACAACAACAACAACAACAACAACAACAACAACAACAACAACAACAACAACAACAACAAAGGCTTCGTGTGAACGGTGTTTTTTTACGTAGATACATGAAGTTAGATTATAAAATTGTTCCGTTTCTCAAGAAATCTTTCCGTAGAAACAGCAAAACGACGAAAGACCAGAAAAAAACATATTTAAGGTAAGCTCGCTGTACAATAATATTGAACCTTTAATTATTGACATTTTTTATATCACAAAAAGAAATACGTTAAGAAAGGTACTTCACATCTTTAAACTGTTTCTTTGTTTTGTAAGAGCTTATTATACAGATAAACCTGGTCCTGGTAAGGTGAGACGAGGGTAACGTAGGTGTGTTGGGAGGAGGGGGGCGGGCTTCGGGGGGAGTGGAGTTGGGGGAGTGATGGGGGGGGGGGGGGGGCTAGGGTCTTTTGCCCCGTCAGACAGCCATCAGGAGAGACGGTGGACTGATACATAAGTATTTCACCGAAAACAATTCAAAACCAAATTCAGTCTGGTTCCGCGACTTAACAGTCAATGTCGTTAGTAGGGGGCATAGAAGGTAGTGGGCTGCATCCGTTGGCTCGGGACAGAATCACCACGGGGAAAAAAAATGGTGTCGGCAAGTACCAAACACTAGCTGTAATAACATTAAGGATGCTTGCGATAACTTTGTGTCAACAAGGACGTGTAAGTCCACGATTATGGCGTTATCATCAAGGATACGTAAACACATGTCGCAGGAATGTCTGATAACTTTTCGTATCACACACCCTTATGGTAATCAGCCTTATATCGCACTCACAAGGGCCATTAAGAAGACTCTTGACTGAAATACCTTGTCACCGAAAGTTGTCGACTACTGGTACGATCTGATAGTGGTTAATGTTGATGGGTTTGTTTCTTCGAATAGTTCCTTTCTGCTTGGCTTTTTGGTTATTGGCGGTTTTCCTAGAAACAGATGGTTTGGTCTTTGGATTCCACTTCACCTTTGTACAGGTCCTTGGTTTGTTTGAACTCGATCGTGTCTAAGCGAACTGTCTCTGACAATAAAATCGGTGTTTTTGACGTCACTCTGTAATATTTCTTTCTGCTTGTATTTTTGATTGATACTAGCATTCTTAGAAATGGCTGGCTGAAACGTTTGAATGCAAGAACCTTTGTGAAAGGATACCAAAATGCACTCTAGTCGCTTTGGAAACCAGTGGTTGTGTCAAATCAAGGGTGGCTTTGAGCTAAGTTCACAGCCCACAAAAAGCTGTTTTGTTGACACAAATTTTAGTAGGAGCATAAACAGAAAAACACACACTGGACCTTAACAACAAACCTCTCAGAAATTCACACACGGATCATTTCATCTATAAATAGCTCAGTAGTCAAGGGCGACAACCTCTAAATGGCTGCTGGGGCAAGGGGAGTTACTGCGTCACACTGCCAGACATGTACTTGTTTTGTTGTAAAATAATCGCACTGTACAAATAGTTTATTTCTGCAGGCGATCTTTTCTGTGGTAAGTATAGTGGTTCAAGAAATGGCTGGTTTAGGCTTTCCAATGCCATTATCCTAGTGTATAAAGAATTGTTTTGTGTTAGCATGATAAGTGTGTGTGCAAATAGTGTCTTGGAAGGAGAGAATATTTCGCCTCTTAAGGACAAGATATGGGTTATATGATTCGAGTTTTTACGCCCTCACGGCTTTTGACGAGATACACAAGTGTATGCGTGTTTAGGTGGTATCAGCCATCTGCACTTATGGCAGAATAACCAAGATCTTTTACGTGCCATTGTGATGACACGGGGGTGGGACATGGCTACCGTCTCTGGGTCTGCACATAAAGTTGACCCGTGTCTGTTCCGGCCCGAATTCGAACCTGCGACCTTCCGAGCACAAGTCCAGTGCTCTACCAAGTGAGCTACCGGGCCCCTAATAGTTTCTTTCGAATTTGCATTTGAGTATTGGTACTTTTTCCAAGAAGCGGTTTGTCTGAACTTTTGAATATATTCCCTTTGTAGAGATATTTGGTTTTTTTGTCAAGTGTTTGGGTTTGAGCAACATGTGTAATATAATTTCTTCTTTGTTGACATTTTGGCTGGGGATCTTCTTCTTGTCGTTCGCTATTTTATTCTATCGACATTTCATTTTTGCGATTTGCGTGGATCTGTGGTTGGTTAAGGTGCGCCTGTTGGCTGGAGATAGCATTCGTAGAAACGACTGGTTTCAATTTTTGAACGCCAGAACCATTGAACAGTCCATTGTTCCGCCGTAAAGTGTTGATGTCATAGTGCAAACGTTTTTTTTTTTTGGTTTTTTGTGTGTTTTTTTTTGGGGGGGGGGGGGGCATTGTCATTGTTGGTACGTACATATTGTTGAATGGATGTCAGTACATTTGTACATTTTGTTGTAAATGTTTGTGCCTGTGCATTATATCCCAAATCTTCCAACCTGAAGAAAGTGCGGATTAACTGCATATGTATTAACCACTTGCCATCTTCAATGGAGGGGATATATTTTGATGTCTCACGATTCATCAGCGCGTGCAAGGCGACCTGTGAGAGATACAAATATATGTAGCTGTGATTACCGTTTGTTTCCTTCAAAAAGTGAAAAGGAAAGACTTCAAGAGAAAGTGAAAGTGTTCTGACGTCATAACGTACTTATCTGAAACAAAGACGTCGATAACACCAGAATTAGGTGAGAGGAAACGCTTGTCCTATCCTGCAGCCCCAAAATCACTCTTTTCTAGGAAAGTGGAGGGTATCTAACAGAATTTTACTTTTTCGAAATCTGAAAGAGCAAACTCTTCCTCAGTGCAGCGGACGATAAACAAAAATTCGGATATTCCCTGGTTTTCGGTTTCATACCCCTCTCACCTTTTTTTTACCTTTCTCTTTTGGAGATATTTTGAAACGAAACTTGTTATTTCCGGTCGCACTACTTTAGTTTGTGAAATTGAAATGGCTGTTGGAGTAAATATCAAAGTGTGAGGGTGTTGTTTTTAACATTTTCTGTACAGCGTGATTTGTTTTCTTGCCGACAGAAACTGAACTTTTAAAGCTGTAGTCTATTTATGAATATCCGGAGAATGAGGCAAAAACGAGAGACCGCCGACACTGCACAGAAGCTGAAAAGAAGTTACATGCGCAAAAGTCAAGCGTGAAATGACGCGGTAAAACTGAGTGCGCTGCGCGTGCAGTGCAGGTGGGTATTTCAGTCTCTGTCTGTCTCTGTCTGTCTCTGTCTCTCTCTCTCTCTCTCTCTCTGTCTGTCTGTCTGTCTGTCTCTCTCTCTCTCTCTCTTTCTCTGTCTCTCTCTCTCTTTCTCTGTTTGTCTCTCTCTCTCTCTCTCTCTCTCTCTCTCTCTCTCTCTCCACACACACAAACAGACAGACCGAGAGAGACAGAGAGAGACAGAGACAGGCACAGAGAGAGGTATTAAGGTGGAGATTTAGTCAACTAAGTTTAGTGTACTTATAAACCTCCGCCTCCGCCTTAACTATACATGTACATCATTTGGTACAAGATTCTCAGCTAGGCACCTCTATGATGACACGGCTCCTCAAACTATACATGTACATCATTTGGTACAAGATTCTCAGCTAGGCACCTCTATGTCACGGCTCCCCAAACTATACATGTACATCATTTGGTACAAGATTCTCAGCTAGGCACCTCTATGATGACAGGGCTCCTCAAACTATACATGTACATCATTTGGTACAAGATTCTCAGCTAGGCACCTCTATGATGACAGGGCTCCTCAAACTATACATGTACATCATTTGGTACAAGATTCTCAGCTAGGCACCTCTATGATAACAGGGCTCCCCAAACTATACATGTACATCATTTGGTACAAGATTCTCAGCTAGGCACCTCTATGATAACAGGGCTCCCCAAACTATACATGTACATCATTTGGTACAAGATTCTCAGCTAGGCACCTCTATGATGACAGGGCTCCTCAAACTATACATGTACATCATTTGGTACAAGATTCTCAGCTAGGCACCTCTATGATGACAGGGCTCCTCAAACTATACATGTACATCATTTGGTACAAGATTCTCAGCTAGGCACCTCTATGATGACACGGCTCCTCAAACTATACATGTACATCATTTGGTACAAGATTCTCAGCTAGGCACCTCAATGATAACAGGGCTCCCCAAACTATACGCACTAAAAGCCAAAATCATGTACCAGACATAATTATATTGAGGGGGGTTCCGGGGACGCACCAAACATAAAAAGAGCGGGTCTAGGGAGGCACTAAATTAACGGTATCGTGTGTACCATCAATACTGTTTTCAGACTGTTGTCGTCAGCTAAGTCTAGTGCAAGCACCAATGCAATTTTCATGCGGGAACAACTTCGTTAAGGAGGCTAATTAGCAGATGCTTGCAGAGGCACAATGACACGCTTTGAACTTTGGGTCCCTGGTGTGTTGGACCCTCTAACAACTCAAAGTGGGGGTCCCGGGACCCTCTAAGAGAGGCGTCCATGTGGAGCCCTGATGGTAGTCATAGAGATATTTTAGCTTGAAAACTGCGCAGTGAAGAGAAAACCTAAACATTCAAGGTCTTAAAAAGGCTTAGTCATAAATCCTCCGGGTAGGTCGGGGAGGAGGGGGGGGGGGGATTGAGGTGGAGTCAATTGTTTTTCCATATCGAAACCGGCAAAATATCGGACATTTCCGATCACCAAGAACATTCTGGTTTGTCATAACAAAATATTTGCTACCATACGCTTGTATAATATCTGTTTTAACGCGATCCGTGATGTCTACATATAAGTCTGGAGCTCTGCAAGGCCAGACAGTTTCAGCAACTCTCAAATTGCAAAAAGTAAGAACAAAAACAACAAAGGTATCTCGTTTCAGAACATATAAACACACCCCATCTCCTAACCCCCTTCAATCCTCTACCTCCCCTCTCCTCCCATACCCCCATCTCCCCTGGAACCAGGAAAATAAGATAAAACTAAAACTAGAAGAAAACAAGTCGCGTAAGGCGAAAATACAACATTTAGTCAAGTAGCTGTCGAACTCACAGAATGAAACTGAACGCAATGCAACGCAGCAAGACCGTATACTCGTAGCATCGTCAGTCCACCGCTCATGGCAAAGGCAGTGAAATTGACAAGAAGAGCGGGGTAGTAGTTGCGCTGAGAAGGATAGCACGCTTTTCCGTACCTCTCTTCGTTTTAACTTTCTGAGCGTGTTTTCAATCCAAACATATCATATCTATATGTTTTTGGAATCAGGAACCGACAAGGAATAAAATGAAAGTGTTTTTAAATTGATTTCGAAAATTTAATTTTGATCATAATTTTTATATTTTTAATTTTCAGAGCTTGATTTTAATCCAAATATAACATATTTATATGTTTTTGGAATCAGCAAATGATGGAGAATAAGATGAACGTAAATTTGGATCGTTTTATTAAAAAAATATTTTTTTTACCATTTTCAGATTTTTAATGACCAAAGTCATTAATTAATTTTTAAACCACAAAGCTGAAATGCAATACCGAAGTCCAGGCTTCGTCGGAGATTACTTGACCAAAATTTCAACCAATTTGGTTGAAAAATGAGAGCGTGACAGTGCCGCCTCAACTTTCACGAAAAGCCGGATATGACGTCATCAAAGACATTTATCAAAAAAAATGAAAAAAACGTCTGAGGATATCATACCCAGGAACTCTCATGTCAAATTTCATAAAGATCGGTCCAGTAGTT
>NC_090250.1:5302734-5313220 GCF_037325665.1 Littorina saxatilis | reverse complement strand
CACTGTGACTGATTAGGTCACTGTTTGTTGCTGCACATATGCGCACGTGCTTAAGTGTTGGTTTTTGTGACCGACAAACATAGAAAAAAATTTTTAAACTAAGTATGGTAAGGTACTGAAACGTTTTATTTTTTCAACAATTCACAAGTACAGTTCATCGAACCTGGTCTTAGTAGTGGGCTGTGTGTGTGTGTGTGTGTGTGTGTGTGTGTGTGTGTGTGTGTGTGTGTGTGTGTGTCCGTGCGTGCGTGCATATGTGTGTGTCTGTGTATGTGTGCGTGTGTGTGTGTGTGTCTGTGTATGTGTGAGTGCGTGCGTGCGTGTGTGTGTGTGTGTGTGTGTGTGTGTGTGTGTGTGTGTGTGTGTGTGTGTGTGTGTGTTTGAGTGTCTGTGTCTGTCAGTGTGTACCTCTTACTGTGTGAATGTGTCTGTTTGTATTCGTGTCAGTGTGTGTCTCTTACTGTCTGTATGTCGGTGTCTTTATCCGTGTCTGTGTGTGTCTCATTTTGTCTGCATGTGTCTGTCTGTATCCGTGACTGTGTGTATCTCTTACTGTCTGTTTGTGTCTGTCTGTATACGTGTCTGTGTATGTCTCTTACTGTCTGTATGTCGGTGTCTGAATTCGTGTCAGTGTGTGTCTCTTACTGTCTGTATGTATCTGTCTGTATCCGTGTCAGTGTGTGTCGCTTACTGTCTGTATGTCGGTGTATGTATCCGTGTCAGTGTGTGTCTCTTACTATCTGTATGTGTCTGTGTGTATCCGTGACAGTGTGTGTCGCTTACTGTCTGTATGTCGGTGTCTGTATCCGTGTCAGTGTGTGTCGCTTACTGTCTGTATGTCGGTGTATGTATCCGTGTCAGTGTGTGTCGCTTACTGTCTGTATGTCGGTGTCTGTATCCGTGTCAGTGTGTGTCTCATCAGCTCAGTATATACATGCTGACATGCAATCGAAGTAGCGGGGCAGGTGGTATAATTTCATGGTTTTTTTTTTAATGTGGGTATTCATTTCTCCCTCAAGCTGTTTCTGCAGAAAATGTGGGTTTTTTAATCCGTGTTGCTTAGCGATGTTTATTTTTTATTTTTTTTATTTCTTGTAAAGTTGTGATCGTTTTTGGAAATGTAAGCCATGACACGAAGATGGATTTAGATTGTTAAAATTGTAATATAACATTTCTTGTAACTATGATAAGTGTGTGCAACTCTTCGTAGAGTTTTTTTAGTTCTGTTGTGGAGTAAAAAATTACAAGTGCAATGCAAAACTTTTACAAACACATTTTTCTGCTTTAGACATCTGTTATTGCAATAAACTGTAATAGTATCTAATTGTTGTATCTAATTGTTGTATCTAATATGTCAGGAAAATTCCAGTGTCCCCCTTTGTTTCCGCAAGGGGTTTGTAACTCTGTACCTTTTACCTGATGACAGATTTAAGGATTTTCCTATCAGTGCATGGTGGGTGTGGTTCAAGGTTGTTTGTTTTAATACTTAATATTTTTTGGTTTACTGTGGGTATTTGTTTTTCACACACAAACAAACAAACAAACAAACAATCAGTCAATCAAATCAGAACCAAAAAACAGTAGCCACCGACTTTGAAAACAGTGAGCAGATGTTGAACAGATGCAATCTTTGATTGATTGATTGATTGATTGATTGATTGCTAACTACACATAATAAAAAGTTTAACATGATATGAAAGATGCTTACGTACGCGGTATTCACATTCGTTTGCACCAAACACCCAAAGAAATATAATGTTTTGTCTGCACACTTGGACAAAGTGAGTCGCACATACAAGAACCTTTTTTTTTTTTGGTGCAAATATTCTTCAATATAAAAAACAGTTTGCAGAGGTGTGGGGAGGGGAACAATCCTACATGGGGGTGGGGTGGGGGGTGGGGGGGGGGGGGGGTCATTAGATGTGGAGGTGGGGGTAGAAGGGACAAGAACTAAGGAGGATGATAAATATAGATTCTCTTTCTCTTTGTCTGGAACTATCTCCCCCTCTCCCTCCATCAGCACGTGCGTGCAGCGAAGCAGACCATCGCTGACCGTTACGGCTAAATCAACCGTAACCGATACCCTTCAGCCCAGTTCGGGGGGTAGCGTTAAAGAGTAGATAACGGTCAGACGAAACCAAATATCTCCAACGCTCGGGTCCAAGCGAAAGGCATCAACGTTTGGATAACAAACTACAAGTTGTTCAGTCATACTGCCGGAGACTAAGGATTAAATCCTAAAGAATTTATTTTATAATGGCTGCGCTCAGCATGGAACACTTAACATGCATACACAATTCGACTCCATTTGAAGATCGCACGGCCGAGATATGATCGATTAAAAGTTCGATACAGAGAGATCATGGCATCACTCGCCTGCCATTCTGCAGCAGGAAGAGGGGGGGATGAGGGGGTTCCTGGATAGAGGGTAAGGGAGGCTGGCTATCAGTAATCTGATCGCCGTGACCGCGGGCTCGCCGGATGCTCTCACCATAACTCTGGTCTGACAGCACAACCTGTCTTTGATACCATCTTGCTGGAATCTTCACAGTTTGATTATTTGAAGCAGTTTTTCACTTCAGTCTTTGTGATACACCAGAGCTGCATGGACGTTTATTTGTGGTCATCTACAACTTTAAAACAATGAAGGTTAGTTTTGGTTTGACTATTCCATAAAATACTTTAACTGAAGGTTTTACTGTCTGTACTGCTGCCTGAAAAACTCTCTTTTAGCAAGGATTTGTATGGCTGAACATTCCAGTCAAAATTCCTATTTTCATGTGTTTTAGTTGTTTTCCTCTAGAATCAACTGATTACATAAGTAACATGCAGGACGCACTATATATTATTGTGGTATTTAATGGTGGTGCTGTTATCAATGTTGAACATTACAAATTTGTGTTCATGAAAACTATTTTACTTGCAGCACTTCAAAGGCTACCACAATGGATGATCCATTAAAAACCTGTCCAATATGCAACGAACCATGTGACGTCGAGTTTAATACCCTGGGAAAGAAAGGATGTGCAAGTATGTTCTCTCTCTTGATTTGTTTCAATTCTTATGATAAATTTGAGTTTCTTAGTGTTCTGTATACTATAACGTTTGTTTGTTTGTTTGTTTGTTTTATGTCCTTTTTTATTTTGTTTGTTTTTGTTCTTTTGTTGTTTTTTCCCTTTGGTGTTCTTTTACATGTTGTGCTGTATTTGTAGTTTGTTGTATTACTGGGTGTCATCCAGTGAGACTTATCAAAGCAAGTGTGTGGGGTCATAGCCGGTTAACAAATTGCGTGCTTCTGTTGAAATGTCTATAAAAAAGAGTTTGTAGTGAGCAATGTTATTTGTTTGTTGATACAGGAATCAAGGATTCGAGCCAGAGAAGACAGAACAGAACCGTTCAGCCTACAGTTGGTCAAAGGGTGCATATCGAGTGTCGAAGGGATTACACCAACGACAATAATATCGAGAAAGACTTAAGACAGCAAAACAGAGATACCGATAAGACTGAGCTTGGAGAGCGAAGCACACGATCTAAGCAACACAGATTTGACTTTGCAAGTTGCTGCTTTTTCTGTGGGACTCGGGTAAATCTTTCCAAAACACGTGGACCTGATGAGGCATACAGAGTCAGAACATTATCTTTACAAACTGAAATTTTGAAAAAATGTGACGAAAGAAATGATGAGTGGGCAGATATCGTCAAGGGAAAGCTTGAATTTGCAAGAGACCTGCATGCAGCAGATGCTGTGTACCATATAACTTGTAACTGTAACTTCAGAGCGCTTGGTCTGTCAATTCCCAAACGTTATAATGACAAGCCAGGTGCATACGCACTGACAAACGCTCCAAGCCGAAGTGTGGGTAGACCACCGGACACTGAAAAACTTGAAGTTTTTGAGAAAACAGCAGAATATCTCATTAACCACGATGACGAACAGATCACCATCGGAGAGCTTGTGCAGAAAATGCAAGAGTTCAGTGGAGGGGTTGGTTACACCACCAAATGGACTGGCGGGGTAAAAAACGGTCATACACGTAAAATTCCACTCGTGCAAAAAACACGAGTGTACGTGGGAGTTTCAGCCCACGAACGAAGAAGAAGAAGAAGAAGACCACCAAATGGATGAAGGAAAAGCTCTTGGAGAGATTTGATGAAAAAATCATCATAGCGAACATTCTGGGCAAGTCTAATGTTGTAACATTCCGCACAACAGCTAAATCCATTCTTCATGATTTCTACAATTCTCCGAAGACTAATGACGACGAAAGTGAAAAACTGAAGCTGGTGAAAGCTGCTGCAGCACTGATAAAGAATGAAATAAAAGCTGCTTCTGCAACGACAAACAAGGAATATCCAACATCAGAGGATATTTCTTCAGGGGCGTACAACCTGGACTTTGTTCCCCAGTCCCTTCAGCTTTTCCTGCGTTTGATTTTCAGCGAAAAAGATGCTGACAATAAAATTGCATCTGTGGGACAAGCAATTGTCCAGGCAGCTCGACCTAGGGTTGTCATCGCCCCACTTCAAATTGGACTTGGAGTCCAAATGCACCACCATTTTGGCTCCCGATATCTGATCGATGTGTTGAATGCGATGGGCTTCTCGTCTTCCTACACAGAGGTGCAGAGATTTGAGGCAAATGCAGCTGTGTCCCAAAGTACAGATATTCCAGGATGTGCCAAGAATGTGATTCTACAATACGTGGCTGACAATGTGGATCACAATTCCTGTACCTTGGATGGATACAATTCTTTCCATGGTATGGGAATGATTGCTACCACAACTCCTGGAACACGACGAACAACGCCTATTCCTAGGTTGGATGTCACCTCCAAAGATTCAAAAGAAAAGGGAACAATTGACATCGTGTATTTCCAGTCAAAGGCAGTTCACTTTGGGAACACTACATACAGGGAACTAGAAAACCTGCGAGCTGTTGACCCATCTATACACCTTGATGTCTTGTGGAAGGTGGTGTGGCCGCTGAAGACTGCAAGACCTTCATGGTCTGGAACGATGCAGGCTGTCCACAACGACCGTCACCCTGGTAAGTCGAGCGTTTTCTTCTTGCCAATGATCGACATGAACCCTGGTGATCTGACTTTCATTCACTCTACACTGCTGTTCACGGCGAAGGAAGCAAAGAGACATGGCTCGACTCCAGTGCTCACTTTCGACCAGCCCCTATTTTGGAAAGCCCATGAGATCGTCGCCAACAAACCTGATGATGCTGACTTGGCCTCCATTGTTCTAAGGCTTGAAGGTTTTCACATGGAAATGAGCTTTTTGGGCTGCATTGGACGTTTGATGGAGGGCAGCGGTCTGCAGGAGGTGCTAGAACTGACATATGCACCAACAGCTGTCAACTACATGCTTCAAGGCAAGGCAGTGTCCCGAGCAGTTAGAGGCCACTTTCTGGTTGACTCGGCTCTGAACGCACTCCTGACCTCACAAACGTTCAAAATCTCTCTGCCACTCCCAGACCTGGATGTGACACTAAGTGACGTCTCCATTGAGGAAATTGATAGCACAGATGTACCAGAAGATGTGCAAATTGCTGGGACAGTGGATGATATCGCGCCATCAGCAAATGAAGATGCTCCTGTCTCATGTGAGAAGCCTGATGGGGACCTTGCCCGTGCAGCCAACATGTGGGACTTGTTGATGAGTGGAGCTATCCCGCTAGGAGAAGTTTGCGTTGATGAGACAATCGCATCGATTCAGCTAAAACTAGAACGCCAAAAGCAAACCCTCAAGTGCCACCCCACAGCTGCACTGTGGATTCAGTACATGGACATGGTTGACATTCTGCGCAAGTTCCTCAAAGCTGAACGCACAGGAAACTGGGACCTGCATCTGTCCACTGTCCATGAAATGATGCCTTTCATGGCAGCAGCAGGGCACAACCTCTACACCAAATCCCTCCACCTGTATCTCCAGGACATGCTGCAGCTGAAAGAAACTCACAAGGATGTCTACCAGAGCTTCCAAGCCGGTCACCATGTACGCAGGACGGATCGATGTTGGGCAGGCCTTTCTACAGACAGATGATTAAGAGAACAACTAGCATTGCTCTTTGGAGAATGTACAAATATGTATTGGAGACTTTCTTTATTTCTATGACAGTGACCGGTGTGAGATGTTTTTCAAATGTACAAATGTGTATTGGAGCCTTTCTTTATTTCTATGACAGTGACTGATGTTGTGAGATGTTTTTCAAGGGACATAATTATTATCATTCCTGTTGTTTCCTGATTTTTTTCTGATTACGGAATGTGTTCACAGATATTTGTATTCAGTGAATGCATTCATTGAGTGTTTTATGACTGCTTTGATGCTCAATTCTGCAGTCTGCAGTCGACCAATGCATGACTAACGCTGTGAATACATTATTGGTCAATAATGTTTATGAATGTTGTGCAATGTTTGTGTAATGATGTTGGAGTTATGTGCTTTGAATATAAAATGTTGTCGATTATTTGATTATGTGATGCTTTATCTAATCAATTGCCTTGTTTACGTTTGTTGTTTCATTGCTTGTGTTTGAATGGTTTGCTTTTGTATACCCTGCTCCCTTGTCACGCGGTAGACTATCCAGCGACTTCCTGACATCATTCATCTTACTTTTCTTAGTTTACACTGCAAACTTTGTGGCCTTTTTACATGTTGCTTGAGTGCGCTTACATTCTCCTGTACAGGAATACTTATGTTTTTGTAGAACAAAACCTTCACAAAGATGATGTTTGGTTTAAAATGAGTACAGTATTCTACTTTTAGTTGAAAACAATAAATATGACCTTGTGTACCAATTACTTTGGAATTTCCCCTGTGTGTGTGTGTGTGTGTGTGTGTGTGTGTGTGTGTGTGTGTGTGTGTGTGTGTGTGTGTGTGTGTGTGTGTGTGTGTGTGTGTGTGTGTGTGTGTGTGTGTGTGTTTAGTGCGTGTATAAAAAAAATATTTGTTATGCTGCTGAAAATGATTACACAGCCTTCACTTCACGCATAAACAACAAATTTGACCTTATGACCCAATGACCTTGACCTTTTGATTTTTAATATCTTAGACATTTTTTTATATTGTAATCATAAACTGTGACTTGCATGTTATATTTGATGTTCGTGGTGTCAAAACAGTTCAGACAATGTAAAAAACGTAGAATCGCTTTGTGACAAAATACACACTGACAAACACACTTGATAACTTTTTTAAAAATAATTATATTTTTCTCGATTTTTGACCAGACATACTACAAACATAGCAGAACATGAATCTGAAAACAGAAATTCTTTAGCAATAAATCCTTGGTTATGGTGCCATTTTCCGTAGACTGACTAGGCAAAAGGGTCTTTCTTGAGAGCCGGTTTATTGTGTGTCGCTAGGAGCGCATAGACCCTTCTTTGTTGTCTTTTGTCATCAAGAGGCAGTTCTAGACCACCTGCGAAGAGATTTGAATCTTGTTTCCCGTATGCAAATGGTTTGGTCATAGTCTGCTGTTGCGCCTGCGACGGTTTGATGTCGTTTCGGTTTGGCCAAGACTAATAAAATCGTCAGGTACACCGAGACCGTCTCGGTCATTTCCGTGTTGTGTCTGCGACTGAGGGAGTTTGTTCGCTTTCTTTTGAAGAGTCCGAAGCGATTCAGATTGAAGAGGAAACTCATTATAAGAGTACTCGAGTATCTAACTCACCTTGACTGCCTGTGTGGGTGTGTTTATCCGATCTGGCCAGGCGTTAACATGGTTTATTACCAATTCAGTGCCCCATATGGGCGGGGATGTAGCTCAGTCGGTAGCGCGCTGGATTTGTATCCTGTTGGCCGCTGTCAGCGTGAGTTCGTCCCCACGTTCGGCGAGAGATTTATTTCTCAGAGTCAACTTTGTGTGCAGACTCTCCTCGGTGTCCGAACACCCCCGTGTGTATACACGCAAGCACAAAACCAAGTGCGCACGAAAAAGATCCTGTAATCCATGTCAGAGTTCAGTGGGTTATAGAAACACGAAAATACCCAGCATGCTTCCTCCGAAAACGGCGTATGGCTGCCTAAATGGCGGGGTAAAAAAAACGGTCATACACGTAAAATTCCACTCGTGCAAAAAACACGAGTGTACGTGGGAGTTTCAGCCCACGAACGCAGAAGAAGTGCCCCATATGGCATTTTGACCAATCCGCCGGGACGGATTCTAGGTGACCCTCTAAATGTTATAACGTTCAGGCAGGGACCCTTTTTGTTTATCACGCTAAAAATTAACAAGACAAAGTAAAAATATAATTCAACAATATTAGCGTGATTTATTCTAAAGAATGACACTTCAAATACTGTCAGGTAATACTCTCTTTATCTAAAAAATACCGAAAAGCGAGTTTTGTCGCTGGGTGCGTAACGGAACAGCAAGGCACCGCCCATCCTCTGAGTGTGCAATGCCGACCGCTCACTTGAAATCTAAATGATCAAAGTTCGGAAAAATCAAGTGAAATTGCACCACTCGCTTTACATCAAATGTATCTTTACGTCATTTCCCATCCGTCTGGAGTCGGTTCTAAATCTGTCGCTCTCGGCTGTTCAACGAGAAAAAGCGAAGCAACCGAAACGCATGTTCAACATGGTTTATCTTGTGAGATTGTATTGTGTCAAAGGCATTTGACCTGTGAATATTCATCACGTCAGGTGTGTTACTCTGATTGGTTGACTCAGGTCACGAGAATTCTTTGACTGACAGGCATAATCAGGTAGAAGCGCTCAAGTTCCCATTGCGGCTGTTCTGTCTAATTCGCGGGGTTGCTTCGAAATTTCTTTTGGTCGAATTAAACGGTAATAAAACCGTTATTTCTAATATGCGGACTGTTAGCAAATGATAACAGACATGTCTCACAAACGATATCAGCATTCGCCCTAAAAGGCGCATGCTTGATATCTTTTTTTTCTCGACATGTATTGTTATCATTTGCTAACAGTCAGCATATTAGAAATAACTCATAATAAAACAACCCCTCCGCGGTACACACATACCAAAACTAATACCCTAGACGGCTTGATGTAATGAGTTTAATTAACTTGTGGCTTTAACGAAATGAATTCATGAAATAACCCCCGCTGTGCACAGAGGCCCCCCAGGCTTTTCATTTTGCTAGGCGCCGGATTTGCAGTGTTGCATTATGAATATTGGATATTTAAATGCTATAGTGTAAGACAATTAAGCTCTTTCACACATTATTGTTTTATTTTTTAAATCCTGGTGATGTCGGAGGTGTTCTTAGAATTAGTTAAAGTGTTTGCTGGGTATGTGTGTATATATAGTGTGTATAGCATATATGAATATTGTGTGAACAGTACATGTGGTGATTTTTGTCCGTGTGGTTAATTGTTTTATGTAGGTTGTACATTTAATTGTTCTATTCTGTATATGTTCTTTTATAAAGGGCCTAGAGCCATAGGTTAGGCACTTAAAAATGTCCAGTTATTATTATTATTATTATTTGTGCCAAACTGACCGTCCTATATATTGTATGGCTAATTAGATGTATGGTCATTTCATCGTATTCAGGACTTGCATTAGAAGATTATTTTTATTTTTTATTTTTTTATTATTCTCTTTATTTATATAGCGCCTTATCCGAAGTTCAAAGCGCTTTATGCCGTGTGAGATGGAATTTTTTACACAATATATCACGCATTCACATCGACCAGCAAACCTCAAGCCTGTTAGGCGAATGTTCACCTTTCGCGGCCTTTATTCCAAGTCACACGGGTATTTGATGGACATTTTTATCTATACCTATACAATTTTGCCAGGAAAGACCCTTTTGTCAATCGTGGGATCTTTAACGTGCACACCCCAATATAGTGTACACGAAGGGACCTCGGTTTTTCGTCTCATCCGAAAGACTAGCACTTGAACCCACCATCTAGGTTAGGAAAGGGGGGAGAAAATAGCGGCCCGACCCAGGGTCGAACACGCAACCTCTCGATTCCGAGCGCAAGTGCGTTACCACTCGGCCACCCAGACCACAAGATACTGTGAACACATCTAGGATTGCAAATCTGTTGAATGGATATGTAATATCTCACAATAACCTGCAAAATAACATACAACATGACAATACTTGGCGTTTTTATACGGATTTGATCGTTTCTGGTAACATTGTGACGTCATAATCGTCGAATGACCCGCTTCATAACGTTACGGGAAACGATCAAATCTGTATAAAACGCCAAATATAGTCATGTTGTATGTTATTTTGCAGGTTATTGTGAGATATTTCACATCGATTCAACAGATTTGCAATCCTAGATGTGTTCACAGTATACAAGCCCTGAATACGATGAAATGTCCATACATCTAATTAGCTATACAATGTTTTGGATGGTCAGTTTGGCACAAATAAGAATAAGAATAATAACTGGACATTTTTAAGTGCCCAACCTAAGGCTCTAGGCCCCTGCAACAATGTGGTTGTGCCTTTCTTTGACGTATCCACAAGGAAAACAA
>NC_090250.1:5205234-5292734 GCF_037325665.1 Littorina saxatilis | reverse complement strand
TGGGCGCAGCAAGCTAGAAGAAACAAGGTTTTTTTTCAAAATAAGGCCGCACCCATCTGCATGAATTGCAACATCTTTAGAAATTAACATCTGCATTATTTTCTTGATTTCAAAGTAATGCAGGAGTGTGTCTCCGCAGTGGAACTCCTCTAAGTGGGCCTACACTCGATAAAAAAAACAACAACAACAACTGCGCATTCAGTCGCATTTGTATAAAGAAATAGATTTTTCGAAACAAACCCGCACCAGTCTTTGGGAATTGCATGCATGGTTTTCACGTATCAATAATTATCAGCAACACAATCAAAATCTAACACTACTGTGGACTGTGTCAGTTTTGACTCCGCAGTCGAGCTACTACAAATAGGCCTTCACAGTAATTTCTTTGCTAAAAACTACGCCATTCGCATTTGAGTGAAGAAATGCATTTTTTCGAGAGAGAAAAAAACCCACACCAGGCATTACGAGTTAGCATGATTATCAGTACTGGCAGTACTGTCATAATGTAAATGTGCAAACGCATTTCAAACAATACCTTATTCGAGGAAATGGCATGCCAGGCTTTGTGCAATTTCACAATTTCATTTCAGAGGAGTGCTCGAATAAATCTATTTGTTCAAACCTGAATGTAAGTATGTCAAGTTGGTTGCAAAATCCAGACACACAGGAAAAGATGTGGATCCAACCTCCAAATATGGAGAAAGAATTAAGCAGGCCGCGCATTATGATACACAACCATATGATGAAATCCTTTGCAAATTTTACAAGAGAGAAAACAAAAAAATGGCAACATGACAATGCATGACCATAAGAGGGAAATGCATTGCAAAATCTGCGGCGCGCAGGCGCAAGTCAAATTCAAGGAAATATTAAAACAACATTTTTTTAGTTCAACGCTGGCTGGTAAACAAGTCAAATTGGACGAGAGGGAGTTAAGAAAATCGCCAAAGGGATCCAATTTCAACAACAATCGCACTCTGGAAAAACTTACTCCCTCGCAGACTCTCGACAACGGTGGAAAACCGCTACATCCAGAAATCACGAGAAAGGTTGCAACAAAAGACAAAAGAGATAGGAAGGGGATGGGGAAAGGGCGGGAGGGGGGGGGGCGGGGGGGGGGGGGGGTTAGAGAGAGAGAGAGAGAGAAAGATAGAGAGAGAGGAAGAGAGAGACAAGACAAGGCAAACTCTTTATTATCGAAGGTAATAGCATAAGCAAGCAGGTGCTTTTTGACATCCAGCCCTCGCCCATGAGAGGGACTAATCTAATGATAATACATTTTATAATAAATGAGAGAGAGAGAGAGAGAGAGAGAGAGAGAGAGAGAGAGAGAGAGAGAGAGAGAGAGAGATAGAGAAAGAGAGAGCGAGAGAGAGAAAGAGAGAGAGATAGATAGAGAGAGGGGGTGAGAGAGAGAGAGAGAGAGAGAGAGAGAGAGAGAGAGATGATGGAACTTTATTTTTCAAGGATAGAGGTTTAAGGCGACGCTTTTTCTTACAACCGGTCCTTACTTCTGATACAAATGTCTAATAAATGATAAACAAGTAAAGCAACATGACAAATAAACAAATTAAACGAACGATCCAGCAAACAATCGACAAGTAAGCAAACAAGCAAATAAACATAAACAACAAAATGACAAAGTAAGCAAACAAAAGCGAAACATGCAACATGTTAATTGAGGTTACACATGTAAAGTGATCGACGGTAAAATTCACACAATACCAACGTTTACACTAATGCTTACAATGAATATATGTTGTAAATGTTGATGATGAAGATGATGAAGATGATGATGATGATGATGATTGATGATGATAATGATGATGATGATGATGATGATGATGATGATGATGATGGAAAATCGCAACATAAATTCCACATAATACATGTAAAAAGAACATATTTTTGTAATTCATAAAGCTTTGTCAATTGTTGACAGCTACTTGCACATGTTAAGAGAGAGAGAGAGAGAGAGAGAGAGAGAGAGAGAGAGAGAGAGAGAGAGAGAGAGAGAAAAAAAGAGAGAGAAGGGAAGAGAGAGAGCGGAGGTGGGACAAACAACGCAACAACAACAAAAACTCAAAGACAAAACAGGGGACGCGGCAAGATAAAGGCACAAGAGAGAGAGAGAGAGAGAGAGGGAGGAAGAGTGGGGAGGGAGGTGTCACCGAGCGTGATTGCAGAAGAAGGTAAACATATCAGTGCTATTTCTGCCATTGGGAGGGGTAAAAATAGCCCGGTATTGCCTTACGAATGCCAGAAATGGAAAGCGGCCGGTCGTCAATACAAGCTGACCATCTGCTCAAGTGATATTTCCAGACAGGAACGAGGGCGGAAAGATCTGTGGCATTATTGTCTGCGAGTGCCTGCGATTGTCACGTAGCTGCCTGGAAATCTTCTTCGCTGCTTGCTTTGCTGGCGAACGGGGGAAAATGACGCGCACACTTACACACACATGCGCTTTACTTTTTAGTGGAAGTGAGAACCAGAAAAATGCGGCTCGCGTTGTAAGATAGACAGAAATTGTAAAGAGTCGGGCTATACTTACCTTCGGAATTCGTTTCAGCTCAAGTTTATCTTTGGTCCATGACCTCTCTTTCTCTATTTCTGTCTCTCTGTCTCTCTTGTTCTCGTCAAAATATCCGATCCTATCGCTACGCTGAAAACACGATAGGCTAGCTGTTAGTTATACTGCTGATACTGATAATTATGCTTAGTCCTAATGCCTGGGTGCATGGGTTTTACAATAAAAAGCATTTCGTCATGCCAATGCCAATGCGTAGTTTTCAGCAAAGAAAATAGTGTGTATACGCATTTGCAGCACTCTTATCTATAACGCGGCCCCGTATTAACAAGTGTCATGCACGTACACAAACAAGGGAAGTAACTCAGTGGAAGTAACTCTTAAAAAAAAAGTGCTCTTTGTTTAGCCTATTTGTGACCCTTCACCACGGAATGAGTCGCATGTCACCTTTGCATGATTTTCATATTTTTACATTTTTCTAAAGAGTTTTTTATGCTCTATCCAGTGGTGAAAACCGTTTTAGAAAAGAGTTTGAGTTATAACTATAAGCCTGTGACTAAGGTGACCCTCACACTGTTACCAGACACTCCCCGGATTTTTATTAAGCCTTGCGCAGAACCTCGCGAGGTGACATGCGACTCATTTCGTGGTGGAGGGTCACATTTTACGACATTGAATTAATCTTTCAAAACAACTTGCTGTTGCTAAGTGAAGGCAGTCCTCCTGCGCGGTAGTATTAATTGCGACGCAGAATCTTATGGTATAACTTTGGAATCGATCAAACTTGGTCGGAGTTCGATTCAACTGAGTGATTCCGGCCTCCATTTTGTTTTACACAAACTCATGATGATGTCTGACATAGTTTGCTTAGTGACGTGTCTTTTTGTGCATGATGTGGTGATATACCTGATCTAAATTTAGATCCAAAAATAGGTCAAGACCAGCCGTGTCCGAGTACGAAATTAATTCGTAAAAAAAATCGCAGTTCTTGACTCTTTGGGTGCAAGTCAATGAAACTTGGTAGTTCTTCTAACGGATAGCTGCCTGAGGTATGACTAAAAGCCCCAGGGGCTCCGTGCACCTGGATTTACAAAGTTCAGTACCTTTAAAACGAGCATGCATTATAAAGACACACAGACACCTACACATTTACACACACACACACACACACACACACAAGCACACACGCACGCATGTACGCAAGCACGCACACACTCACACCGGCACAAACACATACACACTCACACACACACACACACACACACACACACACACACACACACACATATACACGGTACCTGTAAGATTAGCCCTTCAATGAATTAGAGCATTTCTCTTTCAAATGTAGAGCAGTCTATTTATAGACACGAACGCAATCTAGATGTTTTGCGATGCAGGCCAGCTTACGTTTTTTTCACGTGGCCCACATTTCAATCTTTGTCTCGAAAACAAATTGTTGATTTTCCTAAGACACAAGAAAACTGCATTATCTGCCAGTGGCATCCGGAAATAGTTGGCTTTATGATGCGACCTCTAACTTGTGCATCACCGCTTTTCGACGGTGACAAATTGTCATTGTATCCGTTTTAATCTTAGTTTTACGGTTTGCTCGATAACTATTGCATAGTAGTCCTGAGCATCGGCGATAGTATTGCAAGCCCATTTTCTCAGCCGTTTGGTTTTTGGTCAGTTTTTAAAATAGCATTGCGAAAAAAATTAGCCCGAATACGGTCAGTATTGGTGTTTCTTTTACAGCATTTATCTGGCTTGTCACTGGAAAGTATTTGTTTGTCTTTACATGTCAATACTTGCAATGTACTGTACTGATTGTGAGATAACTATTGTTTCGAGGAAGCATGTTTTTGGTATTTAGTGGGTCTGCCGTTTGACCTAAAATTACGCATAGCCGCTGACAGGTGACACACTGACGATCTGCCTCATTGGAATCTATAGACATTAAGCTTTCAAGTCCTAAAAAAATATAGTTATCGAGTCTACAAAACCGGTGCTTTGAACTACCTTTTCTAGGCGCCTTTTCTCAGCTTGGCCGCTCATTATTGATAGAACCCAGGATGGTGTCAATGGGGTTTACTGACTAGCCTCCCAAAAAACCCAAGTAGGATCATGATGATGATGATGATGATGATGATGATGATGATGATGATGATGATGATGATGAAGATGATGATGATGATGATGATGATGATTACACACAGTTACATTATTATTTTTTCAAAACTGAGAACAGTTGTTGATGTTGTTGTATTCTGTGATGATGGTGGTGATGATGATGATGATGATGATGATGATGATGATGAAGATGATGATGATGATGATGATGATGATGATGATTACACACAGTCTTCTTCTTGTCGTTCGCCAATGTGATGGCAGATAATGCGTGGTACAGTGATTTGTTCGAGAAGCGCCATGCAGGCTCCATACCTCCGTCTTCAGCCCTCTAGGTTTTCTGTAGGGGTTGCCCCACCCTTAGCTCCTGGCCCGTATGTCCTACCCACAGAGATATAGAATATTCTATATCTCTGTGGTCCTACCCTGGGAGCACAAGGGGGATTGTTTCTCCGAGGATCCCACCCCGGTTGAAGCTTTTACTCGGGTTGCTCCCTCCCCAAGAATAGCTGCCTTACTGGGCTGACGAGTCCATTCTGCCCGGCTAGTTCCCCATAGCTGGAATGCCTTCGTCCGCCATTGCAACCGTTGGGAGAAAAAGTAAATAAATAAATCTCCTCTTCCGCCTGCCTTGCCGTTGAGGCCCGGATATCCTGCCGGTGCAGGGATTTGACTTTGGAGTTTGCTTCTCCTAGACCAGTTGCCTGCCATGGCTACAATCTGAGTCTGGTCTACTCAGTAGGACATCCTCCTCCGCCTTCACAGCCGTTGGGAATTCTCTTCCTCATCCGCCTGTTCCACCGTTGGGATGCCCTGAAGGTGCTATTTGCCCATAGCTGGGAGATCTGTTCGTGGACACCAGGTCGCACGTCATGGGGGCAGATCCTCCTCCCCGATCCGCCTTGCTTAGCCTGGGGGCTCGCGCTACCCAGTTTCCAGGGCTGCCAGCGTGGAGGCGCAAGGTCGGTCTTGAGACAAGCAGTACTTATCTAGTCCGGAGGGATTACACCACAATGGATACCTCGCTTAGACTGCAGCTAATGTCATAACAGCCATCACATACAACACAGACAAGCGCAGGCAGAGCAGCAAGCAGGTACAGGCTGTATGCAACCAACCCCCATGACACAGCCTACAACCCTAGACTAGGGTGGTCCAAGGGAGGGCATCCTATTGATACCCCACTACCCGCACACACCAAGCACACATTCATCCCCTGGAGTCTATATCCTTGAGGTGGATAGAGGCTCCTTAGTGCCCCATTACACACAGTTACATTATTATTTTTTCAAAACTGAGAACAGTTGTTGATGTTGTTGTATTCTGTGATGATGGTGGTGATGATGATGATGATGATGATGATGATGATGATGATGATGATGATGATGATGATGATGATGATGATGATGATGATGATGATGAAACGATCGTGTTAAACAACCCTTTTATCGCATCCGTGTGGCTGGAAAAAAAGACAACAGTCTAAGGGAAGTAACTGCAGGATCAGAGCAAAACAAGTCGATTTCAGCCTGGGGTAGCCTCCCTTATTCTGTAACGACCAAAACCAGACAATTTCTCAAAACTTGTCAACTTTACCGCTCATCTGTTTGTCAAAATAATTGGTAAAAGTCCTAACTACTGCGAGGGCTGATTGTAAATAAAACTGTTTAATAATTTTGCGTATACCATTAGCCTCGTTAATACAGAAATAATTCTCTCTCTCTCTCTCTCTCTCTCTCTCTCTCTCTCTCTCTCTCTCTCTCTCTCTCTCTCTCTCTCTCTCTCTCTCTCTCTCTCTGAGTCTCTCTCTCTCTCTCTCTCTCTCTCTCTCTCTCTCTCTCTCTCTCTCTCTCTCTCTCTCTCTCTCTCTCTCTCTCTCTCTCTCTCTCTCTCTCTCGCCTTCATCATTTTGAGGAATCTTCAAACTAACTTTGTTAACTGTTTGTTCTACACTGAGCTGCAACAGCTAATTTCGTGACCTGACTTGAACGTGCTCGCTTCTTATAATTGCCTCAGGTCGGTCACGCTATATGGACGGCATTGTTCCATAGGTTTTTTTCATCCGCATGAAAAGCGGCTGGTGTTTGGACGATATTATAGTCTGACCACGCGATGCATAAATGAGATTCTACTTCTCTGTGCAAGACTTAGAATCCTTTACAGCATTAACTTTGACTGTGAGCTAAATATTTGCATGAACTACCGGCTTTGGGCCGAGTTTGTGAACTGTTCAGCCTTAACTGACTGAATTTCACCAGGACTGTTCAGCATAAACTGCTTTTAACCTTGTGTCTCCTTGTTTTCTGTGAACATTTTGTTCATCTTGTCTTTAAGCTTACACTATCTAGTATCCTGTGTTTGTTGTGGGAGTTGCTTTACCTTTTTTTCGATCACCCTTCATTTTTAAGCAACAATTTGTTTCTTTATTTTTGATAGCATACCTTTGTGTGCTGCTATCGTATCCTGTATCATCCTGTTCTAAATAGCAACTATAGTTACTCTGATCTATCCCGGGAGTGTAAGTGGTGAATGCCACTTAATCCGAATTGTGTGACGTTTTGTCTGCCGTGCAGGCCTGAAGTGAAAGCTTGTGTGTCTGAATGTGCATTGTCAGCGCTCGCTTTGTGTTGTGGGAATCTTGACATTTACTTGGAGAAATCCTTGTGCGTTTATGATATATTAGAACTGTTGTCTTGACTGCTCCTGATACTCATATTTCCGGATTTTGCTTGCTTTATTATTTACTGCTGTTTGTTACAATATTGCACTTCGTCCTAATGTCAACAACATCAAACACTGTTCTCCGTATAGGGCATGTAAATATTTATCATTTAGTCAACAAAGTACATGATGTCTGTGTATTGCTAAACCAGCAACCAGAGCTGGTACAACTCTTCGGTGTAAGTGAAACGCGTCTAGATTCGCGTATATTAGACAGCCTTGTTAACATTCCGAATTATTCGGTTTTACGACGGGACAATGCACGAGTAGGCCAAACAGGCATCGCTCTTAATGTTCATCAGTCCATTGCTGGCATTGTCAAACGTAGAACCGATCTTGAAGATGACAATGTTGAATGTTTGTGGTTGGAACTGAAACAGGACAAATCGTCTCCCTTGCTTATTGGCTATCTGTATCGTAACCCTGCTGAAACGTCAAGGTGGATTGATGATTTTGTTTCTATGATGGACAGAGTGAATTAGGCTCGTGACGAGAATGTTGTATTGCTTGACGATTTTAACATTAACCTACTCAGGCCTCAAACAACTTTGTGCTCAACCACTGCTCTGTTTGGTCTTCATCAGCTGGTTAAAACCCCTACAAGAGAAACAAATCCTTCATCAACCCTGATTGATCATATCTATACTGATAGTAAGTATCGTTGCAAATGCGCAAGTAGTGCATTCCAGTTTTAGTGACCATCATTCTGTTTTTTGCTCGGTTTCTCTTAGATTGCCAAAATCACGTCATAAAGGCCACACAACAATCGAATACAGAAGTTTCAAGTATTTTGATGAATCTGCCCTTTTCTTTGACCTTAACCAAGCCCCATTTTATAGCGTATTCAATTGCAGTGACGCAGAGGGCGCTTGCAATATTTTTCACGATATTTCGTGTTCTATAATTGATAAACACGCACCACTACGTCAGCATAGAGTGAAACATCCCCAGCTTCCCCCTTGGTTAACCTCAGACATTATCGAGGCTATGGCGATGCGTGATCATTTCAAAGAGCGCAACATGAAAACAGAGTATAAACTGCAAAAAAATACAGTTTTGGACACAGTGAGACAAGCAAAGACAGAATATTTTAATAAACTAATCTCTGAAAAAAAGAATACAGCTACAATCTGGCGAGCAGTGAATGAAATTCTTGATAAGTCTAGGAAGGGATCAACCAATTCTCATTCACAAATATCTCAAACTGATTTTAACAAACACTTCATTTCTCTAGCAGACAACCTAAAATCTTGTCTCAATCAGAATGATTCCCTTGATACGGATGATTGTCTTGAAAAATTAAAAACATTCTGTGGACAAAAGTTGAATCAAACTGACACGTTTTCTATTCCTCCAATCTCAGTGCACGAGGTAGGAAAACTGATAGAACAAATGGCGAATAAGAAATCAATGAGTCCAGATAAGATTCCAGTCAAGTTGCTGAAACTTGCTTTACCTTACATTGTCGATTCCCCAACTTATGTTTATAACCTGAGCATACAACAAAACGTGTTCCCTTCTATTTTAAAGTGTGCAAAGGTATTACCACTTCCAAAAAATAAGGATCTTACAGACCCAAACAACGTTAGACCTATTTCCCTCTTACCTGTTTTATTTAAACCCTTAGAAAAGCACATACAAAAACATTTACTGGCATATATGGAACAAATGAATCTGTTTCATCCTTTTCAGTCTGGATTCCGCTCTCAGCATTCCTGCCACACCGCCTTAAGCTCTTTATGCGAGACTTGGCTCTCAGCAATAAACAAAGCAGAAATAACGGGAGCGTTGTTTCTGGACTTTAAGAAAGCCTTTGACCTAGTAGATCACTCACTTCTACTAAAGAAATTAAAGTGTCATTTAAAAAAACGACTCCTTTGCTCTTAAAATAATACATAACAACTACCACAAATTTCAACAAAAACAGATTGCAACAACATTCCTATTTTAAAGGCATATTAACTCGATGAATATACACGCTAATTGCTTTACCAACAGCTGGAGACATGCTAAATTAAGTTCCCTGCAAAATATTGTGGTCTAGGAGCCCTTAAATGTTGAGATATTTGAATTTTTATTTTGATCTAGATGGTCCTATTTATAGATTTGGCAACACATGTAACGTTGATGCAAGGGAGCTAACACCGCGGCTTTGTTGACATCCTCACTTTTTCAGAGGCTAGAACAAGCTGTAATGCATGTATTATGGTCCGCACATGGTGACATATCGTCATTATATGGTCTTATGGTGCGTTTGACATCGATTGTGGGCAAACTACACTTTGTAAACACGGGAGCGCGTACATATGCCTTTAAGCTCAGCCACACGCCGACATGGAAGCTCAATGGTACTTTCAAACTCATCTTCTCTTTGTCGTATTTGATTTCTTTCTATTTCATAAGTCGAGTGCATATGATTTCGGCTCGTGTTCATCGTGAGATGGACTTAGTTTCTTGTCTTTTGTTGTTGTGGGTGAGCTACAAAAAACAATATTACACCCACTCCCGCTTTTTTTCAACCCCTCCCCTACTTTCATTGTTTTGGGACAGCTTTAAGGTGAGAGTTGCAGCTTAAAAATAATGATATACAAGTGTTTTATAGTCATATTAAAACTGTTACGTGTCATTACTGACTTCAGAGCTTACTTGCGTATTGCTGTTGGCCATGACAAATTTGCTTTTCTGTTTGTGTGCGTTTCAGTTTAAATAAAAAGAAGTAAAAGTAGCCACTGGGCAAGCTCACTTTTCTGAATGTGTGGCATAATTATTTAAGATGAACAAAGTTGGTAGACAACTTCAGTTCATAAAATTAAAAGTTTACCCCTTGCTACTGCTGCATAGCTGTGTCTTATTTGTTATTAAAGATCAGCTGCAGGCAGAACGAGACTAAAGATATGTATTTGATGTTTGGTTTAATTCTGTTGTTTTCAAAGAGAAGTTCATCCTGAAAGGATGTAAAATGATGAAGTTGAAACTGCTGCACACTTATCTGGAACTTTCTCAAGGATTGGAGGTAACTCATGGCATATGAACCAAATTTGAAATTTTCTTCAAAGTCAAGTCAAACAGTTTATTTACCAAATGCAAAGCACAGGATTTTGTTATGGTGTATGCATAAAACTTCACACTCCTTCCACACGCATATATCATAATAACTATGTACAGATAAAGTGTTCAATTTCACTGGGCCTATTTACGTGTGTACATCAACAAGACAGTTCAAAACGGACTGGTTGTTCTTTTAGCACCAATTTGACAGGAGTAATCACAGGTTGCATGGATAAAGATAAATGAATTCCCTAAAAATCATATCTAAAAATATAGTCATCAATATAATAAATCCGAGTACATGCTAACACAGTTATTTAAAGGACACAACCCTTACATCTATTAAGATATTTCATTTAAGGATACTCGATCCATTTCAAAACTTTAACTGACACATATCACAAATCTAACAGATCTAAGAACGATCCACCATTGAGGCCGCAAGGACTGCCTCAGGAAAGAAACTGTTTCTGAAACGAGAAGTCCTGCTCTTCAGAGCGCCGAAGCGCTTGCCTGACGGGAGGAGCTCGAACAGATGGCTGGCTGGGTGAGATGAGTCTGCCACTATACCCCTAACTCTCTTTGCAAAACGTGAGCTGTACAGTGAGGCGACTGACGGAAGTTCGCAACCCACAATACGAGACGCTTGTCTGACAATGCGCTCCAGCTCTTCCTTGTTCCTAGCACTGGCACCGCTAAACCACACGGTGACTGAAAAACACAGAATGCTTTCTACAGTGGCCCTATAGAACTGCTTTTGGATGGCTTGGTTCAGTCTAAATTTCTTCAGCTGTCTAAGGAAGTGAAGCCTCTGCTGACACTTCTTGATAATGGGCTCTGTGTTTTTGTCCCATGTGAGGTCGCTCGAGATGATTGTGCCTAAAAATCTAAAGGAGTCGACCTGCTCAACACTTACACCGTTGATCTCTAAAGGGGTGAGTGCGAGTTTGTTCTTTCTAAAATCTACAATCATTTCTTTGGTTTTAGAGACATTGAGCTCTAAGTTGTTGTCAGAGCACCAGCCAACCAACTGTTCCACCTCCTCTCTATACACACTTTCATCATCGTTGGAAATCAGCCCCTCAACTGTCGTGTCATCTGAAAACTTCAGAACCAGCACAGATGGATCTGATGATACACAGTCGTTCGTGAAAAGTGTGAATAAAAGTGGAGAAAGCACACACCCCTGGGGTGCCCCTTGGTTCAGCGTGGCTGAGCAAGAGTATGAACCGTTCACCTTGACTACCTGTGGACGGTCTAAGAGAAAGTCTAAAACCCAATGACAGATGGACGGATGTACGTTCAGGTGTTAAACGATCAAATTATGTTGATTCTAAGTTTTTAAATTGTCTCACAACCTGTTGTTCAATGTATAAGCAACTTCACAACAAAAAACTTGTAGAATATTCAGGAACTTTGAAGGAGGTAACTCTTGGTATCATGACAAACCGGCGAATGCTTGTACGATTAACCGTTCTCACTTGTCAAAAGTAGGTGAGCACTTTTGTCTTTTATGAGTCATTCTTTCATAAATTTACAAAGCTCCCATGTGATAGTTACTTGGGCACATGTGGGCGAAGCCGGGTCCTAACTGCTGGACAGACAGACAGACAGACACAGGCAGACAAACACAGACGTACGGTTGGAAGACACACAGACAACAACCCGCGTCAAGATTGTTCAGGTCTATGTGCACCTTTGACAATTGTCTGAAATTAAATATAACAGCCATGTTTCTGGTATCACGATTTCTTTCTTCTGCACAACTCGTACGTAACACCTGGGATCCCAAATCACAGCACGCAGTCTCAGCTTTTCCCCGCTACAGGTAAGACGAGACATCTGGGTGGCGTTGTCACAGACATTTGATCCGACAGCTACTGGCACACAACGAAAAGTATTTGTAAGTGTATTGTTGCTGTAGACAGCCTGGCACCTAACAATCCGCTGAAAACGTAACATTGGCTTTGATGGGTCATGGGATATGTACGTTTCACCACCGATTTATCCATGAAATCGCGTTGTATCTCGTCTCGACAGGGTGAATCTTATCTGGGAAACACCTGGGCAAAGCCGGGTCCTGAATGCTAGTTTTGTTATAAAAAAAATCATTGAAAATACATGTACGAGTACCGACTTGCAAAACAAACTGGACATCCTAATGGGTTAAGCTTAGCTTCTGGTAATGTATGCCGAAACTAGATGAATACCCGCTTCGCCGGGTACGGCTTCGCCGGGAAGAAGTTGAGCCGAATACCCGGCTGCGCCGGGGACCCCGCACGAAGGAACGGAGATAAACGCGCAAAACACTGGAGAAGAGTAATACCCGGCTTCGCCGGAACAGTGACCGTCTAAAAATAGTATAACGGGAATATGGATTGAGCGTCGCGCGTTGTCGACAGTGACCTTCTAAAAATAGAAACGGGAATATGGATTGACGCCACACGGAGGAAGGGAGATAAACGCTGAAAACACTGGATAAGATAAGGAAGAGTTACTGGGAATGGATCCAGAGAAAAACCAAAATCGGTTCAGCGCTGCGCGCTGAGAGCACGTGTTGAAATATCTCATCGACCAGGTTGTGTCCGGGGTGTACCTGAATATGGCCACCAAATTTGAAAGAGATCCATCGAGAACTTTGGCCGTGCATCGCGGACACACACACACACACACACACACACACACACACACACACGCACACACACACACACACAGACACAAGTCGTATATATGTATAGATAGATATGAAGTGGGTACACTAATATTTTGCTAGTAAGCAACTTGCATCATTGTGCTTCATTTATTAATGACTAGAGGAATACCCGGCTTCGCCGGGGTGAATCGCGAGACAGAGACAGACAGCGTGGCGGTTCACCACAATCACCTTTGAAGGCGAAGTCCTGTCAAACGGGATTGAGAATTTTAGAGCTTATTTCTAAGCCCTATATTCACACCGGTGACACTGTGACGGTTCCCCTACGCTTTGTGTCCGGTGCCCTGACCCTTTGTGTTCGGTTCCCACTCGGTTCCCACACGCCAAAATTCGCGGACAAAACATCCATTTATGGTAGTATTACGCAATGTTGCTCTCTGAGAATGGTCTTGTTAGATCTGTGAGTGTTTACACTACATGCCTAGGTGCTGTTGGATTGAAGGTTTTTGATATTTTAGCCGTTATTAGGTAGAATGCCTTCCACTTTACTGCAAAACTGCATAATTCGTAGCATCGGCAAGAAATATCCTACCAAAAAATGCCTGCTTGGAACTGTCGTTGGTCCAGCAAAAAGTTCAACATGTCTGTAGCAGACAGCCCAAGTTTCAAGATTGTAGGGCCATCCAAACAGCCGTAATAATAAAAACAACAAAAGTAGTCAGTGAAATTGGCTGTGTTCGGTCCCCACACACTTTTGTGACGTAGGCGTGACGGTTCCCATAATTCATTGTGTCGGTCCCCACTTTCTGTGTCGGACCCCACTTTCGACCTAATTTCTCTGTGACGGACCCCACAACCAGCCTATTTTGTGTCGGTCCCCACACCTTCTTGGATTTATGACTTGCCGGTTACTTGTATCATTGTATTCATTGAATCTAATTGTCTCGGAGTTATTTTTCAGCAAAAACCGGCAAGGCAGCACCTTTTGTGATACCAAGTAAGTCAGATGACATCAGTATGTGTGTGTGTGTGTGTGTGTGTGTGTGTGTGTATGTGTGAGAGAGAGAGAGAGAGAGAGAGAGAGAGAGAGAGAGAGAGAGTGAGAGAGAGAGAGAGAGAGAGAGAGATTGACACCTTTCCAGATCACTCCGGTTATGCGACACTACCGCGAGCGTCACTACCGCGTGTCACACTACGGCGAGTACGACACTACCGCGTGTAACACTACCGCGTGTCACACTACCGCGAGTACGACACTACCGCGAGTATAACACTGCCGCGTGTCACACTACCGCGCGTACCACAACCGCGAGTACCATAACCGTAGAGAGAACGCATGCAAACTTACTTCTTGTGAGTTTGTGTTCTAACGGCTTTGATTGGAAGCAACCCATTCTATATGTATTCTGATAGTGTGTTCTGATCGTTTTGAGTTCTTGGTTAGCATGACAAACATTGAATTAGTGTTCAGAGAACAGACCAGGCCTTTTTGTTTTATATTTCAAGGAAACATTTCAACCTTTGCCTTCAGCCATGGAAGTCATAAAATGACACGCGGTAATGTTATACTCGCGGTAGTGTGACACGCGGTAGTGTTATACTCGCGGTAGTGTCGTACTCGCGGTAGTGTCGTACTCGCGGTAAGTTCTGTTTCCGTACCCGCGACAGCGGCAGCGACAAAAGAAAACGCGCGCAAACGCGTGACGTGTTTCCGTACTTGCGTTTTAAACATGCGGTAAAATCTGTAAACTCCCGCGTTGCCGCGCGACAACGCGAAAAAATCGCTCCAGGACCCTTTCAAAAAAATCGCGTCGCTTGCCGCTTGTCGCGCCGCTAACGCGTCGCGCGTGTGGAAACACTCCTGGTCATTTTCTATGTGCTTGATTTTCGTCGCACCGCTGGAAAAACGCTATCGCGGGTACGGAAACACAACTTTAGTGTGAGACGCGGTAGTGGTACTCGCGGTAGTGACGCTCGCGGTAGTGACCAGTACCCGATCACTCCACATAAACGCTGGTTCTGGTTGCATTGTGCCGCTGACATACAGCTAATAGGATTTTTACACCCCCGGTATAGGGGTGTGTATAGGTTTCACTCGATGTGTTTGTGTTCGCAAGTAGATCTCAAGAATGAACGGACCGATCGTCACCAAACTTGGTGAACAGGTTCTATACATTCCTGAGACGGTCCTTACAAAAATTGGGACCAGTCAAACACACGGTTAGGGAGTTATTGGTGGATTAAAATTATACAAGGCCTGGTATAGACGGACACCCCCGTTGGTCAAAGGGAAATAACCATTCTCACTGCCACCAACTGAGAAGGTTATTTCCCTTTGACGGGGGTGTAGTTCCTATCGGAGGAATTTCTTGTTTTAATCCTTTTGTGGTATTGCTGATGATGCTGAACATGTATTTTACTAGTTTACCAATATGTATCTTTGACCCTGATAGCCTACGAAAACGGAGCAATCATGGCCCAACATTGGCCCAATGCTGAATTTATTGGCGCGGTGTTGAGCCTTAGTCGGGCCGTTGTCGTAGGCTGTCAGGGTTTATGTAGACTTGTTCCATTGTATTCTGACTGTCATAAAGTAATAAAGTAGATGTGTACTGCCGGGCAGTACATACCCCAAGCGAAGTCGTCCATCTGTGTGTACATGATTCTCTCTCTCTCTCTCTCTCTCTCTCTCTCTCTCTCTCTCTCTCTCTCTCTCTCTCTCTCTCTCTGTCTTAAAATGTGTCATCGATGACGTGTTTTCATACTTGCTAATGCGGCAGGCTAATCATGACGTCAAATTGAAACTTCTTGAAGTCTCTCAGAAAGGGACATGAAAACCATGTGGGGGTTACTAGTTTGGGCTGAAAAAAAACCCAACTCCACCTAAAATTCAAGCGCCTATGGGGCTGAATTATGCAGCATAAATTGTGAAACATCAGGATATCTCACACTTTCAATTCTGCCATCATGTCAAATCTGACAACAAACCTACCCACAAAATGTCATAAATATCGGTGTAGAATTGAGACTTAACGGTTTTTAACTGCCAAAAATAAGTTTTTTTGACTGGAATAGTTTGTCTTGAAATTCAGTTTGGGACAACGGACCCACCCACTAAATTTCATAAAGATAGGTGAAAATTTAAATGTAACGGTTTTTAACTGCCAAAATTATGTTTTTCTTCTGGAAAAGTATGGAGTGAAAATCAGTTGGGGACAACGAACCTACCCACAAAATTTCATAAATGGGTGTTTTTCAAAAAAGAACGAAAAATGAGACTAGTGTATGGTTAAAAGTGAATTTATTCCAAACTCTTAACAAATGCGTTGACATTATTCAGCACACCCAGTGCAATGTTAACATAAGATATGTACTCTTAATAAAGAATGGTTTTGCCAAAAAAATAAATAAACAAAAAATATTTTGTTGCAGTGGTCAGTCGTGTTACTCTTTCTTTTATTTTTTTTTAGGTTGAAAGAAATGTTGACAGATGACTAGTTTGCCTCCAGTATGACAAAAACAATACACTTTTCACTTTCTGAAGAAAAATATATACCTTAAAGTGAAAGAAAGCGATAAAAATTAAAGAAATTGTCATTCAAATGAATAAAAATCATTTTTGAAAAATGTCAAACATCGCCAGCAGCTTGAAACTTGTACATTTCTTGCAATTGTATTTTTCTCGAATCAAGTATTATGAGAGCATTGAGCAAAAGATAAACAGACTGAAAAGAATTATATCTTCCTGGAAATTCTGCATTCAGAAGCCTCAGTAACACCAATGACATGTGAGTAACACGACTGAGTAACATGACTGACGTCTCTTAACACAACTGACCATCCTTAGCTAACTTTGATTTATGAACTGATTTTAACTTTAAACGTAAAGTTAATTAAATGGAACAAACAAATTTGCTTATAGTAAGACATTTTTACTTTATTTCCACTTTTTAAGCCTAACTCCACAATTTGACCAAACAAATGCAAACTTGTCACAAAATAAACAATGATAGCGCCGTGAATTTGCACAGGCCTAGCAAAATCGCAATTTTATATGATTCAAGGAAAGAACAAAATCTTATTTATTTTCAGCATTACTACAGAAATGTACTGCAAACATTTTGCACTGTAACATTATTGATTCTAACAGCAAAATTACTGACAGATGGTAACAGCACTGAGACCAAATTGCCTTGGCTGGTTTCGACAGAAGTTACACGTACAAAAACAATCAGCAGTGTTTACTTACTGTTTGACAGAAATACAATTCTTTTCCTCAAACGGTGAAGACAAAGCATAAACAGGATTATCTTTAAAACAACCAAAGCTACACAGTTTTTTTAAACAGTAACATTACAGGCATGGTAACACCACTGACACCAAATTGCCTTTAGATGTTTCGACAAACAATAAAACGTTCTGAAACAGACCAGCAGTGGAATCCCCAACGTTCTGGCACGAACAGTACAGTGACCTAGCTGGACTCTAGCACATTCAACTACTCAGGAACTTGATTAGGAGTGCAGTCAGCAGTTGGTGAATATGGTAGACCCGGTGTGAAGTGGTTTGGGATCCAGTGCGTCATGTTCATGTCAACACGTGCAGACGTCCATATATACCCATGAATGTTTTTTGCTTTATTATCTTCATCCCTTCCGCTTCCTATATTCGTTTTACGGTGTTCTCCTCCAGGGACATTCCAGGAAGGTATTCGTCAGAATACATTGCAAAGCTCTTGATGATGTGTCCTCGGCGTTATTTGCTGGTCTCGAAGCATTTCCTCAGGTTTTCTTCTTTCAAGTAGTATTCAGAATAGTTAGTTAGTTAGTTGTTGCTTTTTGGGTCCAGCGGACCATATTGGCCAAATCAGGACCCCACAAGTTTAACATTACAAATATTTGAAATAAAACAATGTTACTAAACAAAATTAGGAACGTCACGCCAGAGTTTTAAACTGTAAAAAAGGGTCTTCCGACGAAGGTCGGTGAAAAAAACAAATTGCTCAGGAAGAGGTGGAACCGCCATCTCCGGACCATCCTTTGCTGCCTTGTCAGCAGCTTCGTTGCCTTGTATGCCCATATGACTGGGCGCCCACATAAAATGTATAATAGTATTCAGAATGACACGCGAGTTCATGGACAATGCGGGCTCTTAAAGTTCTGCTGGTCGCTGATCATGGCCAAAAGCGTAGACACTGCCACATGCCGGTAGACAATCACCATCTGCTCTCACAACAACAGGATACGTTTGTGCATTGGGTATTTCCGCAGCAGAAAGAGCCATGACATAAGATTACCTGAAAAACAGTAATATTTGATAATCATAACAGAGTTGTCTTTTTATAAGAAATGATCCCGTAAAAAGTCTTGCATTCTCTCTCTGGCACACCCCTACACACCAACCCCAACCCCCTCCCCTTTCACTCTCTCTCTGCCTCCCCACAGGGACACACGTATAATCAACAATTATACACGCAAAAGAAGTATGTGGCAGGCAGAAGAATGAAAATAAAACCAGGAAAGAATCTAAGATCAGTCGTGTTACCTCTTCGTCAGTAGTGTTACCAGGCACAAGGTAACACGACTGAAAGTAACACGACTGATAGAATTCATTTGAGAAAATAATGATCACTCCCCAGGCCATGCGTTCTGAACAAACACGTGTCCCAGTAGTTTTGATCCTTACATGAAACAATAAAAAAGTAACAGAAGAATGTAAATTCCTTCAGATCGCCAGAGACACACAGTAACACAACTGATTCGTTAAAAAAACACATCTTACCTTTCTACACTTGTCGGGTCCACCATACACAAGCGATCAAACTCGCTTAGCTGTTCCCGCTGCAGGAAGCTGCTGAAGGATGGGGGATAACTACAGGCCCAAAATGGTTTTAAAAAACTGGAGTACTCATTGTTTAGGTCTGTTTAACTGTTCTGGTAACACCACTGACAAAAAAGTGAGAGACACTCATTTTTGAGAGTTTAAGTCCACATTCAGAGTCTGGGTCAACCTTACAATCAAAATCTGTTGCAATACTCCAAAGGTGCTCCCGAAAGCGATTTTTTGGATATTTTTTTAATGGTCTACAATTTTTTTTCTTCTTTGTAGAGGTGGTGGAAGTTTTGAGTGCCTTCAAAAAGACAGGCATTTTTAGATACCCCTACATGTTTAAACCATGCAAAACTAACTTTCAAGTGTCAAGAATGTACTTTAATGAATGTTCATGTTGTTGTCTATTCATTTTTGTAGAAAAAAATATGTATTATACTAAGATAGATAGGACATGTTTCTTTCTGAATTAATTTAAAAATCAAAGACACGTTTTTCGTACATTTTTGAAAAACACCCAAATATCGATGAAGAATTGAGATTTAACGGTTTTTAACTGCCAAAAATAAGGTTTTTTGTCTGGAAAAGTATGTCTTAAAATTCAGTTTGGGACAACGGACCCACCCACTAAATTTCATAAAGATAGGTGAAGAATTGAAATTTAACGTTTTTTAACTGCCAAAATTATGTCTTTCTTCTGGAAAAGTATAGAGTGAAAATCAGTTGGGGACAACGAACCTACCCACAAAATTTCATAAATATCGGTGAAGAATTGAAATTTAACGGTTTTTAACTGCCAAAATTATGTTTTTCTTCTGGAAAAGTATGGAGTGAAAATAAGTTGGGGACAACAAACCTACCTTTAAAATTTCATAAGAATCAGTGAAGAAATAGGATTTAACGATTTTTTAACGGCCTTTAAATCATTGGTGATGTCATCATAACCCAGTCGTTGTAGTTGTCGTCGTAGTTGTTGGTGTTGTTGTTGTCATGTTCGTTGTCGTGATTGTTGTTGTTCTCGTGTTGTTGTTTTTGTTGTTGTTGTTGTTGTTGTTGTTGTTGTTGTTGTCGTCGTCGTCGTCGATGTCATTTGTTGTTGTTGTTGTTATCGTCGTCGTCGTCGTCATCGTCGTCGTTGTCAGAGGTTATTTCTAAAGATTTCATTGATAGTCTTTGTTCTCGTCACCAAGACTTGCTAAGAACAAGCTTGGAACAGCAAGAGTTCCAAGAACAAGATTAGAACAACTCATTACATCATTACCAGTACGTCATTTGTATTTAGAACACACTTTAGAAAAAACTCTTCAGCTACAAACCAGTCACCCTCACATGTCGGAGGTGTTTGTCTAAACCACTTACTGAAATGTTTTGAGGTTTAATGACCATACACATGTTGAACCGGTGAGTGTCTTCCGCTGCTTAATTCGCAAATAACTATTTTATTAAAGTCCGCTTGAAACGCTCAAAGATGAAATTCCATGTTAAAGAAAAAGTCCAAGGTTTTTAAGTATCTCCAAAAACTTGAAAATCGAATGCCAAATGTTACAAACATCTCTGGAAAAATATTTTAAAAATTGAAAAAAAATTGTTGTTGTTGTAGTTGAAGATTTAGTGTTGCGGGGCTAACCAAGACAAGTCGCCTGGGGTCAAGTAGTGGTCACGTGGTTTTCGGTGCACTGTGACGTCGGTGCACTGTGACGTCACAAGTTATTGTGTTGATTCTACCACTAGTACCAGCTTGATTTTCACACAGAAAAGTCACCACTGTATGCCCGAAAAGAATGCCTCGGTGGAGAGCAGCCGCAAACTGCAACAACTCGTCAATGTCTCCAGGCATTTCATAGCACACTAACTTTCCCTCATAAAACTCTGAGTCTCTTGTGGAAATGGAAGAGATGTGTGCAGCACAAGCGTGCAGATTTCAAAGTGTCGGGCACTTTCTGGACACAGATTTCGCCATTTTTCTGCAGCACAAAAGTTGGCGTTTCATCCCTGAAACAAATGTGTTGACCACTGGCAGTGTCTTCCCTTCATAAAAGTCCGGAGAGGGCAGTATTACGACAAGCCATCGAAACCCCGAGGCGACATACGAACAGCGGATTATCTCACAAGAAGGAATGCGTTGAAGGTCAGAGTACATGCTTTTATTTTCATGCATACGTAAACATTGTTTTGCTGCGCAGCGAATACGAATTGGTGCAGAACAGTGTGTCTGGGTCCGGCTGATATTCGCTGGAGTACAGATGCGCCACAGGCTAGATCTACAGAGTTACAGAACGGTCTGAGCTGAGCTAAGAGTAAGAGTAACAAAACTTGACTAAATGTAAAAAGTAGTCAGGGTTGTGGACACGTAAGACAATGCGTGTGTCACGTTATCTATTCCATTCAGTCACAAACTATCCCCTGATATCAATTCACGAAATTGGCAGCGTTTGCTGGAATCATGGTTTAATGCTATTTTTACCAGATCTAAACTTTTGGTGGATGTGCAACCGGTAAGGTAAACAGACACCTGCATGCTAGAGACAAGAAGATTACGAATTGTGCAGGGAATTAATCTTTCTGCATTGACTGAGAGACGCAAAACCAGTCTAATTGCTACAACATGGATACACATCCAGACGACTTCCAGAGGGTGTCTAAATGTTCAGTGTACTGTATAGATCAGAAGCATACTTTCGAATTGATTTATACTCACACTCATTTTCTCTCTTCTTTTACTTCCAGACCTTTCATCATCACTCACGGCCACTGGTCAGAACAGGTCACTAGACACAGACACCGTGACCATTCCAGATTTCCCGGTTCTCCGTGATCACAACGCAACTGTTGACCAGTCCTGTTCCTACCGTCCAGAATCACCACAGGAGAAAACCAACGTGCCATTCATCGTAAGATTTTTGTTTTGTTTTGAAAATGAGTGCCTTATTCTAGCTTTGCAAAAAACTAGAAAGTGTCTTTGACAGATACCATCCAAATAATACATTATGAAAACAAGTACAAGTTCATTTCTACTCATGTTAATCGTTTATGCTTTCTGTGCTGAGCGACATATGGATTGAATTTCTTTCGTAACTCACCTCCCGTCAACATGCAAAACTATATCTGTCGAAGTAGTTTCAAATAAAGTTAGTATGCTTCCGAATAAAAAATATAAACAAGAAGGGCAAAGCCCATACGACTCACATGCTTGACCTTGACCTTTACATGACCTTGACCTTTAGGGTCAAGGTCAAATAACTAAACCTAGCAATGACATCATACACTAAGAACTGCTTTACACATTTTTCCTACCAAAATACATGTGACCTTGACCCAAGGTCAAGGTCATCCAAGGTCATGCAACACAAAGCTGTTACTTCAAGACATAGGAAGTACAATGGTGCTTATTGGCTCTTTCTACCATGAGATATGGTCACTTTTAGTGGTTCACTACCTTATTTTGGTCACATTTCATAAGGGTCAAAGTGACCTTGACCTTGATCATATGTGACCAAATGTGTCTCATGATAAAAGCATAACATGTGCCCCACATAATTTTTAAGTTTGAAACAGTTATCTTCCATAGTTCAGGGTCAAGGTCACTTCAAAATATGTATACAATCCAACTTTGAAGAGCTCCTGTGACCTTGACGCAAGGTAAACCAAACTGGTATCAAAAGATGGGGCTTACTTTGCCCTATATATCATATATAGGTGAGGTATTCAATCTCAAAAACTTCAGAGAAAATGGGGAAAATGTGAAAAATAGCTGTTTTTTAGACAACATTTATGGCCCCTGCGACCTTGACCTTGAAGCAAGGTCAAGATGCTATGTATGTTTTTTGGGGCCTTGTCATCATACACCATCTTGCCAAATTTGGTACTGATAGACTGAATAGTGTCCAAGAAATATCCAACGTTAAAGTTTTCAACGACGGACGGACGGACGGACGGACGGAGGGACGACTCGGGTGAGTACATAGACTCACTTTTGCTTCGCATGTGAGTCAAAAAGGGTATTTTCTGAAATTTTTAATTATAGACCATCACGAAACATTCACGAGTATGTAGTTGTTGACCTGATGGTCTTTATGGTAGACAGCAAGAGTTGCATGTTCAAGAAGTTTAACTTTAAGCAGTACATTTGAAAGAGCAAGGTAATTTAAGGTGGTATAATTTTAATGGTAGGTTCCACTGTAAGGCGACATGGAGGGTATCTTTGACGGACTCATTCAACATTCATACCCATGCACATCACCTCAAACACATAAGCTTTGTTCTTGAGTCAAATTTATTGGCTTCATAAATATTGTGAATTTTTGTCCGTTTGCAGATTGGCTTATCTATGAATTTTTTTCGAAAATATCTTGTGATCTACGTACGCATAATGTAGCACGTGAAGAAGAACATAAAAAGTTCGTCAAAAGGAATCTAATTTGCATTTCAACCCATTTGCCTTCCTTATTGTTAATTTTTTCTTCATAAAGACTACTTTAAATTTATAAACAAAATGTTTAACCATTTCAAGGCCTCTGAACACGTTTAAAAGAATGCAGGTCTTTGCTCACTATATCAGATCTGCCAAGGCTCAGTTTACACAGGAAAAATCATCTGTCGACTTGAACACATACCAATGATCAACAGCCTCACTGTTTCTTGGAGCTGGATTTTGTGTGTGGAATGAATTACACATGTGGCGTTTTAGAATATAATTCATAGAAGATGTACATTCGTGCAGAAAGGCTTTAATTTAATAATTAGGTCTTCGTGATGTTCTCTTAAAATAACTAACATGTGTTCCCTTTACCGGGCCTCTGAACCAGTTTTGTGAATATGCAGGTTAAACTCGTGCTTTTTCTGTGTTATCAGTGTATTTCTCATCCAGGCATGGATGCGTCCTCTTAAATGGACAGCCCTTCCCGTGTAAACGATTGGGTTCAAAATCTCAAATCTTACCAGGCTTTTACATGGGATATGGCCATCCTTCCGTTTTGAAAAATACCAGAACTGAACACTCTGTATGGGTACTCTCTTTGCGAATGTAGAATTTTATGAATTAATTTCTTTAACGCCACACGTGTAAAATATTCCCTAAGAAAATCCAGCTCCAAAAACCAGTCAGGATGTTTATTCCTGGTATATGTTCAAGTCAAGAGATTTTTTTTCTATGTAAAAGTCTTCGCAGATCTGTGTAGTGAGCAATCCTGTTTTGAAAAAGGACGTGCCTTTAAGCCTGTATAGACGGTTTGATTGTTGAGATACCTGGTGGCAATGACCGCACGGGTGGCAAGAGGTAGTAATGCACAGATGACAACAAACCGACCTGCATTTAAAAAAAAAAGTTAGGAGGCCTTGATAGGGGAAACATTTTGTTAATTTCCAGAATCTTTATGAAGAAATAATGAACGAGAAGAAAGTCTGGCCTTGAAGTAAATGCAAATTAAACTATGTATACTTTTGACAAACTTTTTCTGTTATTATTCACATGTTAAAATGTGTGCAGAGATCGTTAGTTACTTCCAAACAACCATGTTTGAGGCAACAGGCAAACGGACAATACTGGACACAGGCTATGCTGACCGGCTCATGGACTGACTACCTGATGCAGGAGTAGACCAACAGTGAAAAAAGTCTGGAACAAAATGTTGCAGAATGTGAACCATGTACCGGACCACGTGACAACCCAGTATCATCTTCAAACCATGCAGGAATCTGTTCAACACAGTCACACGATTTGTAAAAGTATATTTCAGCCTTCTGTAGCTCAGGGAGTTTGAACCCCACTCTTCATCCGTTTGGGAAGGTATTTCTGATTGTTTTGACTGCACAGGTTGGTAATGGTACTCTGATGCTTCTGCTGAGAAACCCCACTCGCTAGCGCACCAGCTGCCTGTTATGGGTAAGCGACGTGCCTGTATTTCCTGCAAAGCAAGACAGAATAAAACAGCAGCTTAGTTTGAGCTTTTAAGACATTCGTACAAGAGAAAACGTGTACGTGTTTGTTTGGAGAGGGTGGATAGAATCATAAGACATGCTGTGTCTATGTGACGTAGAGCAGGTTTTCAAATTCATGCTGAAGCACTGTGTGATCGCTATTTTTGTTGGCATATCTTACCTTGATTTCAGATAGACTGGGAACCGAAATGAGGATGTTTACATGAATAAACTATGCTGATATGTATGTGTTTAGAAATAAAGAATAGTTTTAATGATATATTATATGATGGTGTTGTTGTTTTTTTTAACCCAATGTGATATTTTCGTATTTGAAAACAAATTGTACACTCTGTTGTCAATTTTACTTTCAGATAAATAAATCTATCATAATGGAAATCATCTGTTTGTGTTGTGTTACTTACCCATTTTGATCAAGGTTGAGTCGTCCATATTCCTGTGTGTACGCATAGTATGCAGTTTGAAGGTAGTAGATGTCCGAGCAAACATAGGAATATGTGCTGTTAGGCTGTCTATCTCCTCATCCAGGTTTTCCAGATATTTGAATTTCGTTCCCTCTTGGAGTTTCTGCACTGACACCTGATAAGCATAATACACGTATCACTCTGTGATCATGGCAACATGTATCATCTGTATGCCCCGTTCAAAAATTACCTTGAGATTCTAAGGTATACACAGAAATTGCACTGGATCACAAAAACAACACGAACAGTAGTACATGTAATGTATATTCAGTTTAAAAATTCATGCAATGAGAGTCTATAACCCGATTTAACCCCAGGTAGATTCAGGGTCCCACTGACTGAATCTCATATGGTTGTTTTTCGGCACACACCACACATTTTTAATGGGACTGTGAGGTTTTGTTAATACAGTAAAATAATATAGTAGCAACGTACTGTCTGTTCGTGACGTTTGAGAATACCGATCTATGCACTAACGCATTGTCTTTTTGTAGTGTGACTGTCCGATATTGCGTACTCCTAAAAATCAATGATCAAAAAGTTTGAACTGCTGTAATCGTGTTTCAGCATATGTCTGACAGTGCTTATTTGCTTCCAAAACGGCTTGCGATATCACTACTACTAGCCATCAGCGTTTCGCCACTGCTCAGAAAATCTTATGATTTCAGATCTAGTTTGAGATCGGAAATCACGTGTGCTCGTTTAACAAACGAAATTCATTTATTACTTCCCTTTGACCGTTTCGCAAGAAAAATGTCAGGATCACTATTAGTATTAGCACATGAAAGCAGCCCACTGCCATTTCAAAAAGTTTCACTGTTTAATGGTGTCGATGTCATGTAGTGTCTTACTGTCGCAAATAAAAATACCAGGATAATTGCAGTTTTGTCCGCAAGAAACAGGCTTTGCGCACTGTTAACTTGCTGTCTACATGTTTCGTTGTGTGACTGAAGAATTACTCAGAATTCCAAGAGAAAATAAGGATAGCTTAGTCGCGTGTGAACATCACTGTGGAAACATTTATTCTAAACTGGGCAGTTCAAGGACGAAATCCTTGATTAAAGATAGGAAAATAAACAACACCAGATGCCTGAAATAATAGCATAAATCAATTATCTTTACATGCTTACAGATCTGTGGAAGCACATCAACTGATCTGTGAAAAACACACCTGACTTCGATCTAGCATGCAAGAGGTAGCGACTACGGACTAGTAGTAGTAGTGTGTCAACATCACAACAAAGAGAATCACATACCATTTCGTATTGCCGCTTATGCTGGCTCTGTTCCTTGTGGCCTCGCCAGCATTTTGACGACGAAGAGGCTCAAACGGGCACGCTAAAACCTCAGGCTGGCTGAAAACCGGTCCGTATTCCACTTGTCTTCCTCACTGCTTGAGCCGGCCATGTTTGTTGTTCAAGGCTCGTGACGTAGCACACGTATGTGCACAAGGTCATGAGCCAAGACTGCGCGCGCGATGGAACGATTCAGAACAACCAAAAACGAGTCAAAGTATACTTTTTGGATTTCTGTGTTCATTTTTACACACGCATTTGTGGTTGATGAATTAAGAGGGTCAACATATCAAAAGTGACCCTAAACCTTGGACTTTTCCTTTAAAAAGTGACAAAAGTTTCACATTTTCCCGTTGTAACAGCTTCCGATGATATTATATGAAAATTCTGATCCTCTGAGAGGATTCCCCGAAACAAAATCAGTTTGTACGCCTAATTTTAATAGAATTGTCCAAACAGTGTCGCTAATATTGTGCTAAAAGATGAATTCTAGAACAATGTTCACAGACAGACACCACTTGGCAAAAAATTTTTCAGTGCTGGGAGATGAAAAAAAAAACTACCTCGCTACGCCCGCGCTCCGCTTGGATTAATTTTAAGAGAAAGCAGTCATGAACACAAGGAGCTGGGAAAAGTTGCCTCTTACAACAAGCGTGGATAAAGACACATACTTGACACAGGCAAGTACTCTTTTTTTTTTTTCAATCACCACTAGAAGTCCCTGGGCAGCATTTTGCTCTGAAAACTGAATCTCACATACGACAGGTGGATCAATTATTTTAAAAATGTGCCAAATTGCATATCTCCAAGGCCTTAAGACTAAGAGTAGATATTGGGAAGGCCAGTTCAAGAAGGTGTGGGTGGATCAACACATAATTTGCTGGTATACTGGGAACCGTCCCAGAGATAAATAATGTTATATATTATTTGTGGCATAAACTAATAAAGTTAGTCTCTCTCTCTCTCTCTCTCTCTCTCTCTCTCTCTCTCTCTCTCTCTCTCTCTCTCTCTCTCTCTCTCTCTCTCTCTCTCTCTCTCTCTCTCTCTCTCACACACACATACACACACATACTGATGTCATCTGACTTACTTGGTATCACAAAAGGTGCTGCCTTGCCGGTTTTTGCTGAAAAATAACTCCGAGACAATTAGATTCAATGAATACAATGATACAAGTAACCGGCAAGTCATAAATCCAAGAAGGTGTGGGGACCGACACAAAATAGGCTGGTTGTGGGGTCCGTCACAGAGAAATTAGGTCGAAAGTGGGGTCCGACACAGAAAGTGGGGACCGACACAATGAATTATGGGAACCGTCACGCCTACGTCACAAAAGTGTGTGGGGACCGAACACAGCCAATTTCACTGACTACTTTTGTTGTTTTTATTATTACGGCTGTTTGGATGGCCCTACAATCTTGAAACTTGGGCTGTCTGCTACAGACATGTTGAACTTTTTGCTGGACCAACGACAGTTCCAAGCAGGCATTTTTTGGTAGGATATTTCTTGCCGATGCTACGAATTATGCAGTTTTGCAGTAAAGTGGAAGGCATTCTACCTAATAACGGCTAAAATATCAAAAACCTTCAATCCAACAGCACCTAGGCATGTAGTGTAAACACTCACAGATCTAACAAGACCATTCTCAGAGAGCAACATTGCGTAATACTACCATAAATGGATGTTTTGTCCGCGAATTTTGGCGTGTGGGAACCGAGTGGGAACCGAACACAAAGGGTCAGGGCACCGGACACAAAGCGTAGGGGAACCGTCACAGTGTCACCGGTGTGATATTATCTGTTATGGCTTCTCAAATGCCAGAACATACAGACAGACAAAAGTCGCACTTTTATTACAAAACGTGTCGCTACACTGCTACAGTAACATCTCAGAAATTAAATTCACTAGTATTGGGACCTAATGGTATGGGGACGCAATGGCACGTAATTGTATTGGGACCTAATGGCACTGGGACGCAATGGTACTGGGACCCAATGGTATTGGGACGCAATGGTACTGGGACGCAATGGTACTGGGACGTAATGGTACTGGGACGTAATGGTACTGGGACGTAATGGTACTGGGACGTATTGACATGTAGCCCGGCCATCAACATCGAACGCAGAAGAAGAAGAAGAACTAACATCTATATATTTTGTTGATGATGATAATGATGTCGACGATGATCATGATGATGATGATGATGATGATGAGGTTGGTGTGTGTGTGTGTGTGTGTGTGTGTGTGTGTGTGTGTGTGTGTGTGTGTGTGTGTGTGTGAGTGTGTGTGTGTCTGCGTGTGTGTGTGCGTGTGTATGTGTGTGTGCGTGCGTATATTATGTCTGTGTGTGTGTGTGCGCATATGTGTATGTGTGAGTGTGTGTGTGTGTCTGTGTGTGTCTGTGTGTGTGTGTGTGTGTGTGTGTGTGTGTGTGTGTGTGAGTGTGTGTGTTGTATTGAGTGCGAACGTGATTGCAGGCATGCGGCGCGGGTGTGTGTGCGAGTCGACTTCTCTGTTCCTTTGTATTATATTGACATACATGTACATTTCAATGTTCTATCATGCATTATGTATTCGTATAGGTAATGTTGTTATTTCTTATACTGTATGATTGCGATTGACAATTGTCCTTTTATTGTCTTTATTTTTATGTCTTAGTTTAGCAGGGACAGATTGTAAGACTAGGCGTGAGCCTAAAATCTCCATCCTTGAGTAATAAAGTTCGTTCGTACGTTCTCTCTCTCTCTCTCTCTCTCTCTCTCTCTCTCTCTCTCTCTCTCTCTCTCTCTCTCTCTCTCTCTCTCTCTCTCTCTCTCTCTCTCTCTCTCTCTCTCTCTCTCTCTCTCTCTCTCTCTCTCTCTCTCTCTCTCTCTCTCTCTCTCTCTCTCTCAACAATTGATGCGCGGAAGCAAGTAATGCTCAGTCATTATCAAATCGTAATTACTCATCCGTACAGACAATCTCATCACAACTGAGACAATAACTGCCAAGTTACTGTAAGCTTACCGCAAACAGAAAACAAATATTTTATTGAGCATTTCGCTTTAATCCGAGTTCCACCAGGCAAGATATTTTCAATCTTAATTCAAAGTCAAAATAAAAATTTCACAAATTAGTCTAATTTAAACTAAACGATAACATCGGCCGTGATCGACCCCACGTACTCTTTATACATTCTCAACAATTTGACATTTTCCTTTTTTAAAACAACAAAGAAAGAAATATTACTTTCGTAGTGTATTTATTCAAAGTTCAACAGCATGGCACAAGTTACTGATGACGTCACTCGCACTCCAACGACGCAGTGACGCAATTCAGTCACCCAACAGAAGGGGCTTGTATGATGACGTCATTTTCGTCAACCATGATGCGCACTCGGTCATGACGAAAATCTCGCGTCATTGGTTGCCCTGGAGCCACTTTTGACACCTGTCCAAAAGTCACACAAAAATATCATAAATCACATCTGTTTAAAGGGATAATATCTAACACTAAAACTGTCTCAAATCGTCCCAATAGCTATGAACAGTTCCGGTTGGGAGTTGTAATTATGTGACCTCACACCAGGAAACTTTTGAGCGCTGAGTCACTCAAATTGAAAACGGCTGTGTTTTGAGTGGGAATCCTAGACTGTCATTCTCATTGTGACGCCTTTTTGCGCGAGTATTTCATGTGCTATTCCTAGAGATACAGATTTGAAATTGAACCGAAAGCTACAGAGTTCGTTTTGGGAGTTGAATAGATGACAACACACACAAGGAAGGTCTTAGAATAAGTGTATAATAATCTTTTTTTCAAATCTGAATGCTGTGTTTGGCAGTCATTGCAGACCGTGATATTCCCCAACGGGCATTGTGTTTGTTTCTGTTATGCGAAGCGTTTTAGCCCTGTATTGCACGGAAATTGCATGCGTAAGCTACACTGTAGGTTTGACTTCCTCAATCCAACGGTCTGGATCTGCTTTGACGAATGTGTATCTATGAAAACTAAATAAATAATGATGACGACCGGAAGTCCGGACTCCTGACAGTAAAGCTGGGCGAAGCAAACCGCAGCTCTGTGATAACAATTTATTTAATTATTAGGCTTAGTTTTGGAGCAGTTTGGAGCCAATCATTGCATGTGTTTCTAAATTACAGTACAGCGAATGTCCCTTGAACTTGTTAAGGTCTAAATCGTCAGAAAACTTTCCAAAATGGCGCCTGGTAAACTATCTTAATTTTTTTTTTTAAAGGCAATAAATTCTAAACTAGTCTCGAGATATCTTCGTCACCGATTCAATATTGTCGCTGTCGCTCACCTTATTGCCCGTCATAAAATATAACACTTTTTTTTTAAACTATAGGCAGATGTGTTTGGGTTCAGTGGTTTTTTTTTATGAAGTTGTTGATATCAAAACCCGTTCAGTAAGTACAGGGCTTAACGAAAAGACATTTATTCCCATACAGTTTCCAACAAAAAGCTTACTTACGAAGTTACGTCCAAGTGCTAATATCGTTGATCGGATACTGATTCGGAAACAACGCCCAACATTACACATTTTCCCCGGTTCAAAATCGACAAAACTTTAGAACAGCTAAAACTAAACAATTTGTGACGTCACAGAAGAAAACAACAAATTTTCTGTATTTGGATTTTCCGAGATATCTGTGTTTTCCTCTCCACCTCAGACACTACCTCATGTAAAATCAAGCTGATTGCTGGTAGGGGAATGAATTATCTTTCAAGTCCTATAACTGTTTTTAGATTAAGCAGCATCCTCACAAATATCTACACTCTATTACGTGTAATATATAGTACTGCTGCTGGTTTCTGGTTCCGCGAACGGTATTTACATTGCTGTTTTCTCTGCCGCATGCAAGTAGGATTCTAATCACATGTACAAGGCTGAATCTGACGGGGGGGGGGGGGGTGCGGCACACACACTCACCGTGAAACATCCATACACACACACACGCACACACACACGTACACACCCACACACACACACACACAAACACGCAAACGTACACTCACATATACACACCCACACACCCACACACACACACACACACACACACACACACACACACACACACACACACACACACACACACACACACACACACACACACACACACACACACACACACACACACACACACACTGCTTAACCCTTAGACTGCCTGCATGACGAGATATCTCGTCAGCGAAGTTACGTACCCTTCGCTGCAATGCTCGACGAGATATCTCGTCGCTGACTTATACCGATTTTTCATTCGTTCTCATTCAGTTCACTGACAACAAAACTGATCCATTTGGGTACAAAAATATCTCTAGAGTCTATTTATAGGCGGAAACCCCATCTACGTCATACGGGAATCCTTTGTTCGGTCAATTTAGCAAAAATTCTGATTTTGTTCACCTGTGGGTGTCACCCATCTACCAGTGTTGATTTTTTTGATGTGCTGCAAAACTGTAAGTTGACTTTTTTCAAGTGTGTGTAACTGTGGACAGCAACAGGTGAATGAGAGAAAGACTGATTGGCAGTGAACTGTGTCAGTGAGTGGTATGTTTTTTTTCTTTAGCCGAGGTGATTTGACTGTCATAATTGGTCAATTATTTTTATCATTATAAGGTGTCACATTGATCATGTATTCACTTTTGGGTTTTTTGGGTGTTTTACTGAAATGTGTGTGTGATAATGTGTATCATTTTATCATCAACATGGTATCTTTGTGCAAATGAGAAGACCTGTGATCAACATGACTACTTTGAAAATGAGAAAAACAAAACAAAACATTGATTTCAAAGCAGCTGCAAGTCTTGGAATAAAAGCAAAAGTGGAATTCAATGCTTTATTTGTGTTGTTTATTCATTTACCTTTCAGAATATATATACTTTTATTGGTGTTTGTGCAATAACAAAGTCTCCAGAATCTTTTGCAAATGATTACCCATTTTTCGGCAAAACTCCTAGGCAAATAGGGTTTGCCTTTTAAGCTGAAGTCCTAGGCAGCGAAAGGGTTAAATTGTCAATCTACGGGTTCTCTTGTTCAAAACAAATTAAGAAAAAACACAAGACAGAATGAATGGAGTTATGTTACCTGTAGTTCTGGGTTTTCCTTTCTGATGCTTGCAGCAGCTTCTTCGTATGACTGTGAACAGAGGAAGAAACCGTGTACGTGTTTAATATTGTCACAAGGTTGATATAATTTACTTCTCTCTCCCAAGTTAATCTAATCTTGTCGTCTTTGAGAATGTTCACACATACTTACAACCACTCACAAACACACAAACCGCCCTGATATCACCCTTCGTGGTGGACTGGGCGTTAAGCAAACAAACAAACAAACAAACAAACAAACACACAAGCACACAAGCGCACGCACGCTTATACGCACACACACACACACACACAAGCGCGCGCACACACACCTACATACACACGCAAATAAAAAGTTAAAACACACACACACACACACACACACACACACACTCACACATGCACACACACACACAAACACACACAATATCAACTCACTTTTCCTACGAGCTCAGGCCACGTCGTTTTCGCTGATACCTGCACCTGCGCCATTTTTTACAAGCAGATTAATCTCAACAACAATTCCTCAATCGCGTTTACCAATTTGATAGGATTTTAGACACAAGCGCACAGACCTAGGAAGTTCCTCTGGCAGAATGGGTAAAAATGCCCGGCTAAATACCACTCACTGAAAAGTATCCTTGGCACAAAGGGTCAAAAATCCCCCAAAAAAGCCCTTAAAAAAACATGCGCATATTTTTGAAAATACAGTAGAATCCGCTTAATAAGTCCACGTTTAATAAAGCCACCCGCTTTTTAAGGCCAATTTCTGGCTGCACGGATTTTCACCTATGTTTTATGCTTAAAAAAACCCCGCTTTATAAGGCCACCAACCCGCTTAATAAAGCCACTTTTGGGCTCGCGTTAGATGTGAAAAGCAGTAACAGTGAGTCTGTAATCGCTGTCTGATCACTCACAGCTAATCCATGAATGGTTTTCAAAACAACCTGAGACGTTTTGGCCAGCCTCTTGTGAGTTTGAAATCACGTTAATCACGTTAAGTGCAAGTCAGTGGTCGTAAACAACTTCAAACAGAAGTTTTTGTTCATGTGAGTGAATGTTCATGATCGCATTTCTGTCACTGCCAACAATTCTTGGATAGAAAGGGGTTTAGTTTGAAATCCGGACACAAGCAACCATGGCCACCAAACGCAAGAGGACAGACATGACAACTGTGGAAAAGATGGCAATCCTAGAGAAGTTCAGCCTCTCCAGCAGTTGTCCATGGACAGATTCCTTGGAAAAGACTGATGATGACGTCTCCATGACCATACCGTATCAGATACATGTATTTTCTTCTCGGATTTCAGCGCTTTGCTTTATTTGCTTATTTGTATTAAATCCTCTTGGATTTGAGTGCTTTTTCGCTTTATTTGCTTTATTTGCTCTGTTTGCCTGAGATCCTTTTAATAAGTCCACCCGCTTAATAAAGCCACCTTTGTCCTGCACGGAGGTGGGCTTATTAAGCGGATTCTACTGTATGCCCATACTTTTGAAAATAAGCCCTTATTTCTATTATTTTAGAAATAAGGCCTTAAATATTTACAGCCATAAGGAAATAAGGGCATAATGAAATAAGGCCTTATTTCTGTTATGACCTTAAAAAAATAAGCCCTTAAAAAAATATGCCCATGAAAAAATAAGCCCTTAAAAAAAGATATGCCCATATTTTTCTGCGCATCGATACTGCGCATCCGGACATTCGAAAGCGCGCACAAACTCGCCTCTCGTTCAAACAATCCGTCACAACATCGAGCGGATACAGCATGGCTTCACGCATTCGAAAGCGCGCACAAACTCGCCAAAACCCCAATTCTCTCGCACTTTGCAATTTCAGCACAAATTCTTCTCAAAAATTCATCACGATCTCTGAACCCCCCATTCGCCATGTTTCTTATGAGATCTCTGCGCCCATGAGCGGCGCAGCCGAATTCTATTCAGCTTCATGATTGGCCCTCAAAAAAATAAGGCCTTATTTTTTTATGCCCTTATTTTTTTATGCCCATATTTTTTATGCCCTTATTTTTATTAAGGTCTTACAGAAATAAGGCCTTATTTCTCGTAAGGCCTTATTTGTCGTAAGGCCTTATTTTCAAATACAGGCTTATTTTTTTATGCCCATATTATTTTAAGGGCTTAAAGATTTAAGGCCTTGATAATGGAAAATAAGGCCTTATTTTAGAAATAAGGGCTTATTTTCAAAAATATGGGCATATTTTCAAAAATAAGGCCTTATTTTTTTAAGGGCTTATTTTTTTGATTTTTGACCCTTTGTGCCAAGGATAGAAAAGAGAAATATCAAACTGAATGCATATATCGCAGCAGTTGCAATACAGTGAAAACCAGCCAAACTTTCCTTTTCGCAGCGTTAAAAGTTGAAGTCGGTCCGGATGTTCAGAAAGGAGCAAGTGGCGCTTTCGTTAAGACACATTTTTTAGCACAGTAACTCCATAGAGAATTTGTCTAATTCTGTTTGCAGAAAATCCTGGTTAAGTTTCTTTTTTAATGCGCCTGTGGTTGATTGGGGCTTACATGCTTGGGCAAGTGAACAATCATACACAAATAAACGCAAAGAGTGTGCGAAGGCACCTATGTACACACAGACACAGACAGTCGACACACATACACTGATACGCACACAAGCACGAACACACTGACACACACGCACACGCACACACACACATACACACACGCGCGCGCACACACACACACACACACACACACACACACACAAAACACGGACACGCTTTCACCTGTCCTGAGAAGTACCATGGTGGCAGATTTATTGCATCAATTTCCTCTGCATGGAACCTCTTGACTAGACCCTTGAAGGCACATAACTCTTCTTGTATGATCTAGAGACTGCAAAATGAAACTTCCCTTCGGACTCTGTTGATTGTTTTTACATCAGTCAACCTGAATAGCAAAACCATGAATTGAAAAAAAACAAGGTCGTTGTAATTGGAGCGAAATCGAAAAAATTAGAACGCCGCAACAGCGCTGCCGCGGGGTATAAAACTGACACGACTATTGAGTATATGTGAACAGCTCAGATCATGGGTAATGTTAACACCTTCACATTTAAATGCTTATTTTATAGCCATCCATTGAATTGAGAAGAAAACAAAGCATACTAAACTGCTAAGCATGAATCAAACAATAAGAAAATAAAAAGAACCAACAGCATCGTTTTTTTATGTGTGGGTAGTAAACACGTTTTATTTACAAAACACGGCGGAAAATGGCGACACATTTGTTGCACAGCGTCAGGTCACTTTCTTCAACCAAGGCCAGTGCTTTCATACATGACAAAGGAAAGCAAATATATGGCCTGAATAATAAAGTTATAGTGTTCCTTTGCGTGTCTGAGTGATAAACTGTTTTAACCAACTATCTTCTGAAACGTAATTGCACTCAGCAGATTTGTCTTCCGCTCATAACTTTCGTGTCACACGGTCTTTGCGACAAACAGATAGATCGCATTCTCGCAGAAAATCATTGACAACACAGACCAGTCATTTTTAGCATTGCATTTGGGAAGGGCTACTATTATAGTGTGTTTTAAGAAAGAAAAACATTATAGTATCGGCAGAACACGACCAAATGAGTTTTTGTGTCACAACGTTATGGGCGTGAGATTTGTTAAACTTTTTGTTCTCACACTGTTGCAAAATCATTGACAACACAGACAAGTCAGTTTTAGCATAGACATTGGGAAGGGCTACTATTATAGTGTGTTTTAGGAAAGAAAAACATTATAGTATCGGCAGAACACGACCAAATAAGTTGCGTTATGGGCGTGAGATTGTTTTTTTTCACACTGCAGATCATAATATACTGAGTGGATCTTTATGAAATTTGATATGGATATTTTTGATTGGATTTTCTCATAGAAGGTTTTTTCCGTTTATTGATAGGACAGTTTGATGACGTCATATTTTATCGTTTGCCAAAAGGTCGAGGCAGCACTTTCACAGTTACAGTTTTTCATCAATTTGATCGAATTTCTTATCACATAATCTCAGATCTTGGCCGGATTATGGGATTGCATTTCAGCTTGGTCACTTAAAGTTTTGTTATTGAAATGTTTGTTCGAAATATGTCATTTTTTTACATTTTTAAAAACTAATATTTGAAACAGAAAATTTATATTGGTGTATTCCCTATTGCGTCCTGTATCTAAAACTATATAGTTTTGTTGTTTTGTATTGATAATTATGCTTAAAAATGAAGAAAACCGATAAATAACCACTATCTTTATTTATGAAAAAAGACACTTAAAAACAACTTCTATCTATTCCTTATCATTTTCTGATTCCAAATATATATAGTTTCATGGTGTTTGACGTTGAAAATATGCTCAAACTTAACAAACTCGGATCGTTGAATGGAAATTATACTTCCAAGCTCCAAAAGCACGTCATTTCAAGTGTGGAACACGCTCATGACGTCATACTGAAAGGTGATGAATTATGGCTTCACCTTGCGATGTTTCATTTCAAACATGGTAACATTTTTAAAGGGGTTTCTTTCTCAGATTTGTGTTTGCCCTCTGTCTGTCTCTCTATGTCTCCGTCTGTCTGACTGATTCAATTAAATGTGTAATTACTTAGTTTTGCAAAAGTCAAACTAAGTATGATATACCTAATTGATTCAGGTCTCTAAATTCTTATTGTAAAATTGTGAGTTTTATTCAAAACAAATTTAATTGGTGTTTTAAACTCAATAATGGGGCATGCTGTGATGAGTAGAAGAATGTGTGTTTACGAGCAGAAAAAAGCGCATCAAAGTCAAGAATCGTGTTTTTCTTTTTCTATTTTCACCTTGTAGTTTCATACAGACACTAAGCAACAGTGTAGTACCACTTCCAGTGCAATATCTTGTACTTTAATTTTGACCATCTGTGTAACACTTTATTGACCCATGATCTGAGCTGTTCACATATATAATAGTGAAAAACTTTGGTGCAGTCAATTTCATTCTGTGAGTTCGACGGGGTGACTAAATGTAATGAATATCGCTTCACGCGACTATGTTTCTATGTAAAAATGTCGATGCGCTGATAAGTTGCCATAGCAGTGTCCGTTACGACAAAATCCTCTTCCGCCGGAAACATGTGTAACCAGCACTTCCCGTCTTTGTAACCAATCACTGCGCAGTCCCAAATGACGTCACAAGAGCGCGTGCATTGTAGCAGGGTCAAGGCCGTGTCAGAGATCACTTCCTGTCCCGCAGTGACGTTTCTGAACACAAACCCGGGACGTCGCAGTTTGAACGTCGGTGCTGTGTTGAGAGAAAAACGAAAAGAGTTAAAGGGAAAGCAAAATGACCCCACGCAGACAAACAATATATCCTACAGTCAGTCTACGAATGAGAGACCCAATGATGAGGACTAATTCACTCAATATCACGTTAACTAACCAACAGAATAACTAACTAACTAACTGAATGACTGACTGAATCAATGACTTACTGATTAACATACCCCTCAGTGCCTATCTATTTTATGCAGGCCCTATTTCGATTGCAATATAAAAAGCTATAGCGGATGACACAAACAAACTTAGATATAACAGATGAGAGACAGATAAACAGATAGGCAGAAAAAGAAAATAGACGGGCAGAACTGGAGAGAGAGAGAGAGAGAGAGAGACAGAGACAGAGACAGAGACAGAGAGAGAGAGAGAGAGAGAGAGACAGAGACAGAGACAAAGACAGAGACAGAGACAGAGACAGACAGAGAGAAACAGAGAAAGAGACAGAGAGATCCTTCCACTGCACCTGAAAGTTTACCTGCAAAGGTCTGACGGAAGCGTGGGAGAGAGACGGACAAAGACAGACAGACAGACAGACAGACAGACAGACAGACTGGCAGCCGGGCAGATAGACTGACCCGGGCGAGAGGCAGAGAGCGGCAGCCAGACAGGAAAACTGAGAGACAACGACGGATAGACAAACATGCAGACGGTTATCCAGACAGACAGACAGACAGACAGACTGTGTGTGTGTGTGTGTGTGTGTGTGTGTGTGTGTTTGTGTGTGTGTGTGTGTGTGTGTGTGTGTGTGTGTGTGTGTGTGTGTGTGTGTGTGTGCGTGTGTGTGTTTCACGGTGAGTGCGTATTTGCGGGCGGGTATGAAATAATTTTCCTTCCCAAAATTAATTAGCTTCAAGAAAAAAAAAACAGACAGCCCAGCGCATGGCTGTATTTAATGTTTGGGTGGGAGGAGGGGCTTGCACAAACAAACAAAGCTCGCCGCGTAGCCTAATCCTTACCCTTCAGTGTAGGGGAAAGCCGCTAAACCTGGAACAGTAAAGGAGAAACAGCCGTACCAGACCAAAAAAATGGATATTGCAAAGCGTTCTTCATATTGTTACATACTAGACTCTATCAGTAAATAAACGAACCACAAAAAATAAAATAAAAGTCACGCAACTCATCAGACTGATCATAATAAAAAATGTCTGCATTTGTTCCAGGTTGGACGCATGGGTGTGTAAAGTGGAACACTGTGTTGTCAAACTCGGAACACATACAAACACACCATGACTCTCTTTCTAGCTCTGTCTGTGTCTCACACACACACATATACACCCACACACTCTCATTCACACACAAACAAGCACACTTTGCCACACACACAAGATAAATAAATACGTCATAACATTTTGATTAAGCCAATTTATGTAAATGTCTTTTTTTCAACATCATATTTTGATTTTTACCAAGGAAATAACAAATCGGATAACAATTTAAGCCTTAAATGTAAAACAAAAAGATAAATAAGGGCTAGGTCTAAAAAGGACTGAAAAACAAAACCTTAAAAAAAAGGGGGAAAAAATAGGCAAAAAACCGATTTTGCAGACAATGTTCTTTTGTCTTCTACTGTCAGCGCAGTCATCGTGTGATTACTGTGTGCACTTCTGACACTATAACATATCCTCAGGGGAGTTGGTGCCACACATGAAGCAGGACCACGAAATTTTGCACCTTCATTTGTACCCCTCTTCTGCTGACAAATAGATATAAAAGGGCTACCTGCCCAATTGACTAAATGTAAAAATTATTACGCATAAAGTCTCAAAGCAAATAACTAAGAACAGATTTAAGAACTGATTTTGCAGACACACAGAAATTGCTAAGTACAGATTTCGAAGTCTTTTTGTCCGCTGCTGTCAGCGCAGTCCTCGTGTGCCCACTGTGTGCACCTCTGGCACTGTATCATGTTCTCAGGGGAGTTGGTGCCACACATGAAGCAGTACCAAGTGCTTTCCCCCGGGATAGAACGCATCGTCGAGAATGTTCTCCTTTTCCCCCTCTGATCAGAAGATATTCCCCTCTTGTTTCTCTGAGCAGACGATTTTGTAGCTTCATTCTTTCCTCTTTTCTGTTGACCTGCATGCCTTTTTGCAAGTGAAATCTCCAGCTTTTGCTTGTAAGGAGAAGATTGTTTTTTTCGTGATGATCTCTTCGACGAGCTTGTGGTTGTGCGTTGCAGGACATCGGCAGCAGGTAAGCTTACATTTGCTGCTGACACCAAGCAATCATAATGACCATAATCTCCATGTACAGTGTACAAAACAACGATGGGGGTGACGTTGGCAAATTTATTTCAGCTTCAAGAATGCTATTGATTAGTTCTTGTTCTATCTCTGGTGTTAACGTAGAAGGTCTTCCTGTGAACTTTACTTCTTCTTTTGCAAATTTGTTTGTTTCCTTCTAAATGACTTTTAAGAGTTGTGACAGTAACACCATATGCTCTTGATGCGCAACGCAAACCCATATCTCCGTTTTTCACTGCCGACAAAGCGCAGCCCATTTCTTCTGGTAACCACCGCCGTTCGGGTCTCATAATACTGTCAAACAAATCAATCAATCATTCAATAAAACTTATAGAAAGGAAAAACACAACAAAACTGAAAAGAGAATTGAATACGTGAATAAAACAGCAGTGTTCTGTTTATTGTTTGATGAGGGTAAGATGGAACAGAATGCGGCAAAGCTGGAACACTGTTCCATGTTTGCCTCTTATGTGTTCCATCATTGCCGCATGGCACCTGCATGGATTTCGCGTTTTTCTGTTGGATACACGTGACGTTTCAAATCTTTTTTTCCGTTCAAGTTATTGCAAATCTATGAAGGTTTATCACAGCAATCAACATTTTACGTGAACGTATGTAGATGAAGAGTAATAATACGAATTGTAAACGGTAAAACTAAGAAGAGGAAGGAAGAAAAGTTTAAAAAACGTACCATTTTTTTGTTTTGCCGCGGTAGTCATTTTTTTTTTGCTGGAATAATATCAAGGAATGTCACTGGACATTTCTGCAAAACAATTATTCATGAATTGTTCCCCGTTGATCGCATATTGAGGTGTTCCAAGTTGGCCGACTGTTCCGGGATTGGCGACTTTCCCTTAAGTCTCACAGAGGCGAGCCATCTGGGATCTGCACTGGGTGTCATCTAGATAACCAGTCTGATCCAACAGTCGCGTGCACAACTGGTCCCACTCACTGCCCACGACCGGTCTGCTCGTGAAAGCCTTCTCTTGGAGAACTTGACCATTGGTCCACTTGTCCGGAGCCCCGTGTTTTGCCCGGCTCGCACCGTCCTCGCACGAACTGACCTGAAATTGAAATTGAAATACAGATAGACAGCCTACGTTCATCGACGATTTTGAGAACATTGCATTGTTTGTACCATCATTGTTTGTACCATCATTGTTTGTACCATCATTGTTTGTACCATAAGTGTTTGTACCATCATTGTTTGTACCATAAGTGTTTGACTGTGTCTACTTAAAGACCACTTGGTCGACGTAGTGTAAATGTAACGTTTTGTTTTGTTTTGTTTTGTTTTGTTTTGTTTTGTCAATAATTAAACGTTCCGATAACCTATAATTCTTGGGTGGTGTTTTTTTGTTTTTGTTTTTTACTTTAAATTGATTCAAGGGTGATGACATCTGTGGCCATGATGAAAGGGGTTGTCAGTTTTGTTAATTGACAGACTGACAGACGGATGGATGGAGGGAGAGATGGATGGATGGATGGTTTGATGCATTGATTGACTGACTCATTCATTAATTCATCCATTCATTACTCACGATCTGGGGAAAGTGTTATCCACGAAGTCCATAAGCTGCTGGTTCTCTACGCTGGCCAGCCGCTGACCACGACTCTCGCAATCCAGACTGGACTCTGCCCAGTTCTTCTGGTCACTAAAGTACTGGTAGCAACGTCGCGGGGCGAACGGTACCCTCACACATTCTGAACATTCACAAGATAAACAATACAGTGGAACACCTCTTTCACGCCTCCCAATGTGAGACTTTTTGAAGATCTTGATTTTTCACATTTTATATTCATTACTTCTTTAAATTTAGCCCCAATTAAAGACTCCCTCCTTTTTAAGACTCCCTCCTTTTTAAGACTCCCTCCTTTTTAAGACTCCCTCCTTTTTAAGACTCCCTCCTTTTTAAGACCTGATTTTCTCAGATTTGTGAAGGTCTTAAAAGGTGTGTCCCACTGTACAAGTTAGAGAACGGTTCCTTGGTGAAACTTGAGTCTGTGTGTGAAATGTGTGAAACAGTTAACTACACACTAGTTAACCATTCAAATTAAGAAAAAGTTAACAGCGAAGGAAGAAGAGACTGCACGTGAGAAGAACTAAACCAAGATAATAAAACAAATGTACTGACCAGAAGAACTAAACCAAGATAATAAAACAAATGTACTGACCAGAAGAAAAAACCCGTATCGGTTTCGACGGAAGACTTAATCAGCAATACAAATGGTAAACTGACGTTAAAGGAAGAGTAGTTGACAGAAAGAGAGAAAAACAACAAAGCCAATCAGTATTGAAGAGGACAGACAGAACCTAACGTTACAAAGACAAATGTAAGCGATCGAGGAAGACAAGTGGAATACGGACCGGTTTTCAGCCAGCCTGAGGTTTTACCGTGCCCGTTTGAGCCTCTTCGTCGTCAAAATGCTTGCGAGGCCACAAGGAACTGCTTGAAACAGAGCCAGCATAAGCAACAATACGAAATGGTATATGATTCTCTTTGTTGTGATGTTGACACACTAGTCCGTAGTCGCATAGACCTAGATATTGAATACTAGATGAATACCCGCTTCGCCGAGTACCCGGCTTCGCCGGGAAGAAGTAGAGCCGAATACCCGGCTTCGCCGGCGCATTGTACGCGATTGACGCCACACGAAGGAAGGGAGATAAACGCGCAAAACACTGGAGAAGATAAGGAAGAGTTACTGGGAATGGATGTACAGAAAAACCAAAATCGGTTGAGCGCTGCGCGCTGAGAGCACGTGTTGAAAATTGTCATCGACCAGATTGTGTCCGGGGTCTACCTGAATATGCCCACCAAATTTGAAGCAGATCCATCGAGAACTTTGACCGTGCATCGCGAAGTGACACAGACAGACAGACACACACACACACACACACACACACACACACACACACACACACACACACACACACACACACACACACACACACACACACACACATGCCGTATATAGATATGAGCCTGTGCCAAAACGTGGTCTGCCGAAAGAGCCGACATGTTCATGCATTACTGTTCATCAACCGCACTTTCAATCGCAAAAAGCACTGAACAGTTTGAAAGCATGTATGTTAAAGACATAGCAAAGACAGTTTCAGAAGCTTGCATGCATTACACCTACATGAAAAAAATAAAAATGTTAGCCGAAGCGAGCAAATCCGGCGACTTAAAAGTGGGACATTCCGTACATGGTGTTTTGTTCGTCCGCGGCCCAGAAATCTCCGTCGGCAAGTTAGAAACAGTGCCCATAATATTGATAAATATACCCTAAATTACCACGAAAAGATGATGTCTACGAAAAAAAAGATGTTTATTGGCAAAATATTTGACGTCAAAAACGTCCATAGCGATCGTAACTCCCTGTGTCTCCAGCGAACTCACGATACGTCCCTGGATTTTCGAATCTACGAACGTCATTATCGCAACCGAAAGTTGTAAGCAGCAGTAAATAAAAAAGTTTTATTTGATTTGCAAACAATTGATTTAAAATAAAAGTATTTTAAGTAGTTTTGAGAAGTTTTTAGGTTGAATGCAATTTTCATGTCTTTTTGTTACGATCGCTCAATATTCAATTCAATAACTTATTTTAAATGACCGCGGAAGTATCGGGGCTGCTGTTATAAATAGCAAAAACGTTACACGCACGCAGTTGGACTCCATTTTGCTACACGGATGGCCGACTTTCGCAGGGAAGGTAAGTTTTCGTTTCATGTCTCCTGTTTGATGAGCGTTACGATCGACATAAAGTTACGATCGACTCAAAATTCTTCAAGTTTTTTACTTATTCGCTGTGTTATAGCTAGTAGCAAAGAATATGTTCTGGGTGATTCTTCCTTTCATATTTTAAGCATTTGTCTGGACTGAAAAAGTTCGTTGAAGCACGCTGGTTGTTTTTTTGTTGAATTAAGACACAGGGACAGTTTGGGTCTTCGTTACGATCGGTCCATATTCTGTGATGTCTTTGTTACGATCGACTGAACATTTTCACGGCTAGCAATAGCAACAGCAAACAATGGTTCCGCTTGGATTAGCAAGTAATGTATGAGCTTTCGGACTTGTTTTTACATTTAGTCAAGTTTTGACTAAATGTTTTAACATAGAGGGGGAATCGAAACGAGGGTCGTGGTGTATGTGTGTGTGTGAGTGTGTGCGTGTGTGTGTGCGTGCGTGTAGAGCGATTCAAACCAAACTACTGGACCGATCTTTATGAAATTTTACATGAAAGATCCTGGGAATGATATCCCCGAACGTTTTTTTCTTTTTTTCGATAAATACCTTTGATGACGTCATATCCGGATTTTTGTAAAAGTTGAGGCGGCACTGTCACACCCTCATTTTTCAATCAAATTGATTGAAATTTTGGCCAAGCAATCTTCGACGAAGGCCGGACTTCGGTATTGCATTTCAGCTTGGTGGCTTAAAAATTAATTAATGACTTTGGTCATTAAAAATCTGAAAATTGTAAAAACAACATTTTTTTTATAAAACGATCCAAATTTACGTTCATCTTATTCTTCATCATTTTCTGATTCTAAAAACATATAAATATGTTATAGTTGGATTAAAACAAGCTCTGAAAATTAACAATATAAAAATTATAATCAAAATTAAATTGTCGAAATCAATTTAAAAACACTTTCATCTTATTCCTTGTCGGTTCCTGATTCCAAAAACATATAGATATGATATGTTTGGATTAAAAACACGCTCAGAAAGTTCAAACGAAGAGTGGTACAGAAAAGCGTGCTATCCTTCTTAGCGCAACTACTACCCCGCTCTTCTTGTCAATTTCCCTGCCTTTGTCATGAGCGGTGGACTGACGATGCTACGAGTATACGGTCTTGCTGAAAAATTGCATTGCGTTCAGTTTCATTCTGTGAGTTCGACAGCTACTTGACTAAATGTTGTATTTTCGCCTTAAGCGACTTGTTCTTGGTTTGGTTGTGAAATATTTTTCGAGAAGGCCACTCGGGGATCTTCTTGCGTCAATCGTAACGCAAGACATGTAACTCTCACTGTGTCTCGGTTACGAATGACACAAAGTATTTTTGGACAGCTATGCATTTACATACGTATGCCTTTCTTTTCTATTTAAGGTCTGCGTTTTACTTTTAACTTTTGGAATTGAGAGTTTAGGGTTGTGTGGGTTTTTTTTTAATGTTTGTAGCTTTGATTTACGAGGAATGCATGTCGACCGTAACTTTTCTTGGGAAGGACACAGTATTGTTTTATGTCCTTTGTTACTTGTTTTTTTAGTTACCTCAATTACCAGCCTTGTAAATAAATGACTCTGCAGATGAAAGCATATTAATTTATGGTGATTGTGTCAACTTAGACACATCTCTTTGTAGGAAATCCAGTACAGTCTTAGTTCTTAGGACTGATGTTAGAAGTGGTATTGTTGCTCTTAAAAGTGAAATGTTACATTTATCTGGGAGAGGTAGAAGAGACAGGGGTCAGTGCTGTAGAAACTGCACTTGAACATGTCATTAAATTCTAGATGTGCTGTGGGCAAATATTTTTCTGTCTTGTACTTGAGCCTCATTTCTTTTTCGTGATTGTAAGGTCTGCGACTGCAAGTCAGATTGTCACCCCAGGCTGAACGAGTCCGGAAGCAGAACAACGAGCGATCCAAAGAGTACAGACAACGGCTAAAGCTGGACCCTGAACGCTACGATGTCTGCCATGAACGAACTTTGGAGAGGAACAGAAGACATGCTATTCTTACACAAACACGTTTGCACCCACGCGTATGGCTTTGCTTGCAAAGTACACCAACTTTTTGAAAAATACACTCAACGTTTTGGGAAAGTACTCTTGCCTCGGGTTTAGTGTAAACAGGTCTGCATCTGGTTTGGTCTGACTCCCTTCTGACAGTGACAGTCTGGCAAGTTTGCTGATCATGCATAGCCCGAGTAGATTAATTTATTTGATGGGGGAAGCCAATTTTACGAACTTTGCAGTTATCATTATCATATTATTTTACATGTAGGCATTGGCAGCTAAAGCTATGTGTGAAAGCTGATCTGTGATTTTATCTAGTCTTGTACATTGTGGTACTTTGAATGCTTGTGTGTATTTATTGGTAGAGGTGCACATTTTTTTTAAATCTCTGATTACCAATTTGTGATTGATCAAGTCTTGTATTTACCTTTGTAGGGTGCTAGTGTGCCATGTGTTTCTTTGATTATGTGCATGACTATTTGAGAGTGCAAGTGACACTTAATGTGTGGCTGTGGAGGATATTCATGAGATTGACATTTCCCTTGGGCGTTTGTAATTTTACCTTGTTTTCTCCATGAACTTGCGTTTTAATTTTTCATTTTTATTTAACCAGTTTTGAGTGCAAAATTGTTTGTGGAATGTAATGTTCACGAACATTAACTGCAGGAACTTTCTGTATAAGCTGATGGTGTAAATATACCACTATTTGGGAATGTTTTGGTTAGTTTTCTGTTGTGTTTTTGAGATTCTTGCCATCCATTTTCCAATGAATTTGTACATTTGAAGACATCTTATCCTTATTTTGCACTTCCTGCATGTAACACCTGGCATTTTGGCATTTCTTATTCTCTTGTCACATTACAGTGTGTGTTCCTGACTTTGTGTGTCAACCGGAACATGAGACACAGTGCCATTTTCATGTCTTCCTTGACCCCGTTACAGTTGACACATCATGGACTAGTTTTTCTACTTTGATTTCTTTTTCTTTTGATTTTAAGGTTTGTTTGAGTTGCAAATGATGGTTTTAAAACAAATTTCTAGTCCTTGGTAAATCTTGTTTGTATTTTCTTTCCTTACAACATTCCCGGTGATCGGTTAACGCAGGAGCCCCCCGCGGGTTAGGGGGAGTCCCATATTGGTTGGGACAAGAAAGAATTTACCCGATGATACCCAGCATGTCGTAAGAGGCGACTAACAGATTCTGTTTCTCCTTTTACCCCTGTTAAGTGTTTCTTGTATAGAATATAGTCAATGTTTGTAAAGATTTTAGTCAAGCAGTATATAAGAATTGTTAAGTCCTTTGTACTGAAAACTTGCATTCTCCCAGTAAGGTCATATATTGTACTACGTTGCAAGCCCCTGGAGCAATTTTTTGATTAGTGCTTTTGTGAACAAGAAACAATTAACAAGTGGCTCTATCCCATCACAAACACAAACAATGTGTGAAGGTGTGTGTGAAATATTTGTAATGTGATTACTCTGCTGTGAAACCCAACTCCTGTGATATGAGAGGGTAAATTTACATAGTGCAATATCATATTTGATTGTGATAGTCTTAAAGACGTTTTTTTTTTACCTTATTAGATATTATCTGTAAAATTACTCAATTTTAAGATGACAAGGACAGCACTTTAGGTTAGTGTTATTAGAAATATGATGTGTGCTTGTGATTGTGAACCTATGTTTTATGTTTTATGTTTTATGTGTGTCGTCCTATACAATTGTTGTTATAATCGTTTACAGGCAGGCAGGGTGTGCCGAAGAAAAATTTCCATTTTTATGTAATATTTTAATGGACAATAAAGTGCTGTTATTGTTATTGTTATTATCTTCCCCCTTTCCCCTATCCCATATCCCCCCTTTCCCCGTCGCGATATAACCTTGAATGGGTGAAAACGACGTTAAACACCAAATAAAGAAAGAAAATAAAAAAGTTAACGCAGGACACAGTGACTTGAGTCATATTTTTCTAAATGCAATGTCTACATCAGAGATACCATATTTTATCTCTGTTGGTGTGTAAATCTAACTTGCACAGAAAATTTGAAGCAAATCGGTAAAGAACTTATAAAGATATTTATGAAAATGTTGTATCTCGCGTTACAGTTGACACGTAGATATCGTTTGCTGTGTGAGTATTCTTTTCATAAAAGGTATTCAAACCAACTCTTTATGTAGCATTTTAGTATTAGTTGCATATGTTTGCTCCAGCTACTCCGCCAGGCAAAAAAGCGAAAAGCAAACCTAAGGTTAAAAGCACACCTCAGAGTGATAAACCTTCTATCGTCAGCATATTTAACCCAGCAACTAAAGAGTCAGTGAGAGTTTCTATCGACTCTACCGCTGCCACTAGTGTGGCGAGTTCTGTTTATGCTACACCCTTGTCTCCAGCCAAGCAAAGCTTAAGCCGTGATTATGGGGGCGAGGACGCCCCCATTCTATACGGATAGTTTCGAGGTTGACCATGGGCAGCGCCATTTTGTTGTGAAATACGTCATCAGTTTGTGTACACAGGAAGTTGTGACATCCGTCACCCTATGGGAGGGGTGACGTCAAAATTGTTCATCTGTAGAAAGTTGTGAAATCCGTCACCCTATGGGAGGGGTGACGTCAAAATTGGTCATCACAGAGTTTGTGTAACACAGGAAGTTCTGAAATACGTCACCCTATGGGAGGGGTGACGTCAAAATTGTTCAACAAAAACATGATATGTCGCATTGTGCAGGGTCAACTGCAACAAACTCAAACCGAGCCATTCATACCTAGCTGTATTTGAGTGACTTATATACCCGACATTTTTATTTCTTATTTTTAGCACAGGTGTAGGAAAAATCATGAACCAAAATGTTATTTATTTTCTAATTTAACATTTTTTTTACAAATATGACCATGGTCTTTTAAACATACAGTGACATTAAACATTGTTATGTTAAAAAAAAGAAAAAAGAAAAAAAGCTTTTGTGCACAAATCAGAAAATACATTGTACATTTTACCTACAGGCCAAACCGTGAGTGTCTGTGGCAAAGCCCGACCCAGGAAATTGCACTGATTTTATATTTAGATTAGAGGGAAATTGTCAAGAACAGGCGCTTGCATTTGGATGTGTCCAATGATAGTAGGTTTGGTTGTGATCAATCACAATAATGTAGGAATAAAAATGTATGACAGTTTAGTATGATGACATGTAATTCACATATGCTGAAATATGATATTATACATCATGTAATATTATTATGGCTGTTGCCATGACCATGAAACCCAACAAAGGTTTAATGTAATGTAATTCAAAATACCAAAACCGAGCACCTATTAATCTCGTCTTTGCGCGTGAAGATTGAGGCCGTCTGCCAGTAGCGGTTAGGTCATACAGTGGAACCCCTCTCTAGCGACCTTTAAAATGTTGACAAAAATCGGTCCTTGTGGAGGGGGGTCCTTACAGAGGGAGGGGGGCGGAGTCAGGGGGCCACAAAGACAGTCAGATTTAAAAAAAAAAGAAAACAGAGAAGTTTGAGTTGCTGACGACCGTTCTCTCTGAAAGCAAACTGCTTCGATTTCATGTTTGTCCTTGGTGTCCACCAGTTCTGGTGCATGTACTACCCTGGCCAAGTTTCCTCTCAAGACATCAAAGAGACCGCCCCAGTATACTCTACAGCCTCTGGGCGAACCACCTCTCATAGCTAAAACTGGGTCAATGACCCCTGGGAAGAAGGTCAGTGTCTATAAAATTTTACTCCTAGGCTTGCGGCCAGGGGGGGGGGGAGTATACCGGTACCATTTGAGAATCAGACCAAATGAGAATTGAACCATTTGAGAACATCCTTTTTTTTCAATCACTACATCGAAGGCCTGCGGCCCGGGGTTCACATGGGTTGGTTTGTTTGTTTGTTTCAAACCCACACCCATATACACACATTTCCCATTTAAACCATTTGTCGGCCCCCTGTCGATATTTATCGACTAAGTTCCTTGTTTTCTATGTTTTCTACATTCAAGACGGAAGTGTAAGACTTGCTCGCTTTTGAGCGCGTTACAGCTTGCTCTGCCTCCCGGAGTGGGTGACTCTCGCTCCCTTTCTCGGCTGCAACTGTCCGCTACTGTCACGTCAGCCGACGTGCTCGCAGATGTTTCAGGTTTGTCGGTTTCCACTCAGCACTGTATTGTTGTTATCTGCTATCATACAGTGTCTGTTCCTGACTTTGTGTGTCAACCGTAACATGAGACACAGTGCCATTTTCATGTCTTCCTTGACCCCGTTACAGTTGACACAGCAGGGACTAGTTTTTCTACTTTGCTTTCTTTTTCATGTGATTTTGAGGTTTGTTTGAGTTGCAAATGATGGTTTTAATAAAATATTCTAGTCTTTGAAACATCTTCTCTGTTTTTAATTTTTTTACAGGATTTCTTGTGACTGGAGTGTGTCAACTGTAACTCAGGACACAGTGATGGGTGTCTTATTTTTCAAAATACAAGGTCCATTTTAGAAGTTCCTCAATGAATCTCTTTTGGGATGTAAATCTTACTTGCTGAGTAAATTTGAAGCAAATCAGTTAAGAACTTATAAAGATACTTATGAAAATGCTGTGTCTTGCGTTATAGTTGACACACAGCTATGTTGATGCGTTTTTTTGTTTTTTCGCAAAAAGTAAAGCCCAAGTTATCTTTTTGGTTATGGAAATAGTTACACTATACAAAGTCAATTAGTGTATAAAGATAAGACAGTATTATTTCCAGTTTGGTTTTCAACCCCAAATGTCCCATTTTGGCAAGCACGTTTTGGCACAGGCTCATATACTAGATGAATACCCGCTTCGCCTGGTACGGCTTCGCCGGGAAAAAGTCGAGCCGAATACCCGGCTGCGCCGGGGACCCGGCTTTGCCGGGTGTACGCCGGCTTCGCCGGCGCACCGCACGAAGGAAGGGAGATAAACGCGCAAAACACTGTATGCTGGACCGATCTTTATGAAATTTGACATGAGAGTTCCTGGGAATGATATCCCCGGACAGTTTTTTTAATTTTTTCGATAAATACCTTTGATGACGTCATATCCGGCTTTTTGTAAAAGTTGAGGCGGCACTGTCACACCCTCATTTTTCAATCAAATTGATTGAAATTTTGGCAAAGCAATCTTCGACGAAGGCCGGACTTTTTTTTTATTGCATTTCAGCTTGGTGGCTTAAAAAATAATTAATGAATTTGGTCATTAAAAATCGAAAACTTGTCATTAAAATTAATTTTTATTGAACGATCCAAAAACAATTTCATCTTATTTTTCGTGATTTTCTGATTCCAAAAACATATACATATGTTATATTTGGATAACAAACAAGCTTTAAAAATTAAAAATATGAAAATTATGATTAAAATTAGTTGTCCGAAATCGATTTAGAAACAATTTCATAGTATTCCTTGTCGGTCTCTGATTTCAAAAACATATAGATATGATATGTTTGGATTAAAAACAAACTCAGTACGCTAAAAAGAATAGAGATACAGAAACGCGTGTTATCCTGCTCAGCGCGACCATTACCGCACTATTCTGGCGTGTCGATTTCATTGCCTTTCCCACGAGCGGTAGACTGACGAAACTACGAGTATGCGGTCTTGGTGAAAAAATGCAGTGCGTTCAGTTTCATTCTGTGAGTTCGACAGCTTGACTAAATGTTGTTATTTCGCCTTACGCCACCTGTTTTCTCCTCTCTGTGTCTCTGTCTGTGTATCTCTTTCTGTATGTCTATATGTCTGCATCTTTGAGTCTTGGAGACTTGAGTCTTGAGTTTGTCTTATGTGTCTGTCTGTCAGTGTCGCTGTCTCTCTCTGTCTCTCATTCTCTCTCTGTCTCTGTCTCTGTCTCTCTCTCTCTCTCTCTCTTACCCCTCCCAATGAGTCTCAATACTTTCAAAAAACACCTTTCACTGTATTTAATGTTAAATTACGAAAAATCACAGTGATGGAAGACTTCGTTTGGTTATATTTTCATTTGTCCAAAGCATCAGTGTTCATTATATCCACACAAAAACACTCAAATTAATAACACATTTACTCATGCATGTGTATTCAGCATTGTTTTCACTACGTTACATATACGACGCTTTATATTTGTGTATAATATGTAATGTGTAAATATTAATATGTTGTTGTTTTTTTCTACCTTTTTTTTCTACGTTAATATCCGTGTAAATATGTGATTAGATTAGTCCCCTCTCTGGGCGAGGGCTGGTTGAAAAAAAGCTCGTTGTATTGCTTATGCCACAACCCTCGAAAAATAAAATTTGATTTGATTTGATTTGATTTGATTCGATCCTCCCTCTTTCTCTCTCTTTCACACACCCCTACTATCCCCCATCCCTCCCCACCTCTTTTGCCACCCTATTGTATTCTCACCCCCCCCCCCTATAACCACCCCACCCCTTAGACCTCACGCCCCTCCCCCCTTCCCACTTAGTCATCATGCAACATACATCCTTACCATCAAGGACAAAAAAAGAAATAAGTAAGCTTATAACCCCTCGCAAGGAAATCCACGGCCGTACGTGTTTCCCTTCAAAAAGCCTATACATTGGAACAGAGAGTAGAAAAACAAGCCTAAAAGTAGTCAAGGTAAACCGCAGTTCAAGCATTACCTGGCCTAATTGGCAACATTCAGGCGGCGTCTTCGAGCTAATCCGTCAAAATCCGTGCACAGGGTTGAAACGGGCGTGCACTGGGCACACAATACACCTGTGGAAAAGAGGGATATGGAGACGTGCTTTTCTTGTTGCCATTAACACTTGAGTGGCGACAGCCCTATGTGATGGGGCTTATCCCTTTCAATATCGCATCAAGTCATGCACATTTCGCATCACTACCCTTTGTTTCAATCCCGCGTTGGCACTGTCGCTCAATAATTGCTTATCAGCTGACACTGTCCTCTCCGCCAAACAAAAACAAGTCGCGTAAGGCGAAATTACTACATTTAGTCAAGCTGTGGAACTCACAGAATGAAACTGAACGCACTGCATTTTTTCACAATGACCGTAGTCCGCCGCTTGTGCAAAACGGAGTGAAACTGACGAGCCTGTTTAGCGCGGTAGTGGTTTCGCTGTGCTGCATAGCACGCATTTCTGTACCTCTCTTCGTTTTAACTTTCTGAGCGTGTTTTTAATCCAAACATATCATATCTATATGTTTTTGGAATCAGGAACCGACAAGGAATAAGATGAAATTGTTTTTAAATCGATTTCGGAAATTTAATTTTGATCATAAATTTTATATTTTTAATTTTCAGAGCTTGTTTTTAATCCAAATAAAACATATTTATATGTTTTTGGAATCAGGAAATGATGCAGAATAAGATGAACGTAAATTTGGATCGTTTTATAAAAAAAAAATGTTTATTACAACTTTCAGGTTTTTAATGAGCAAAGTCATTAATTAGATTTTAAGCCACCAAGCTGAAATGCAGTACCGAAGTCCGGCCTTCGTCGAAGATTGCTTTACAAAAATGTCAATCAAAATGAGGGTGTGACAGTGCCGCCTCAACCTTTACAAAAAGCCGGATGTGACGTCATCAAAGACATTTATCGAAAAAAAGGAAAAAAACTTGACTAAATGTAAAAACGTGGAATGCGATTTTAATCACGGTCTGTTTTTGTTTTTTTTGGGTTTTTTTGGTGGTTACTTGTGTGTGTGTGTGTGTGTGTGTGTGTGTGTGTGTGTGTGTGTGTGTGTGTGTGTGTGTGTGTGTGTGTGTGTGTGTGTGTGTGTGTGTGTGTGTGTGTGTGTGTGTGTGTAGAGCGATTCAGAGTAAACTACTGGACCGATCTTTATGAAATTTTACGAGAGTTCCTGGATATGATATCCTCAGATGATTTTTTCATTTTTTCGATAAATGTCTTTGATGACGTCATATCCGGCTTTTTGTAAAAGTTGAGGCGGCACTGTCACACCCTCATTTTTCAATCAAATTGATTGAAATTTTGGCCAAGCAATCTTCGACAAAGGCCGGACTTCGGTATTGCATTTCAGCTTGACTTATTCCTGTAGACGCCCTGTGGAGCATAGGGCCGCAACAGCTTGGTGGCTTAAAAATTAATTTATGACTTTGGTCATTAAAAATCTGAAAATTGTAATTAAAATTATTTTTTTATAAAACGATCCAAAATTACTTTTATTTTATTCTTCATCATGTTCTGATTCCAAAAACATATAAATATGTTATATTTGGATTCTTCTTCTTCTTCTGCGTTCGTGGGCTGAAACTCCCACGTACACTCGTGTTTTTTGCACGAGTGGAATTTTACGTGTATGACCGTTTTTTACCCCGCCATTTAGGCAGCCATACGCCGTTTTCGGAGGAAGCATGCTGGGTATTTTCGTGTTTCTATAACCCACCGAACTCTGACATGGATTACAGGATCTTTTTCGTGCGCACTTGGTCTTGTGCTTGCGTGTACACACGGGGGTGTTCGGACACCGAGGAGAGTCTGCACACAAAGTTGACTCTGAGAAATAAATCTCTCGCCGAACGTGGGGACGAACTCACGCTGACAGCGGCCAACTGGATACAAATCCAGCGCGCTACCGACTGAGCTACATCCCCGCCCAAAATTATGATTAAAATAAAATGTCCGAAATCGATTTAAAAACAATTTCATCTTATTCCTTGTCGGTTCCTGATTCCAAAAACATATAGATATGATATGTTTGGATTAAAAACACGCTCAGAAAGTTAAAACGAAGAGAGGTACAGTAAAGCGTGCTATGCAGCACAGCGCAACCGCTACCGCGCTAAAAAGGCGTGTCACTTTCACTGCCTTTTGCACTAAGGGCCGACTACAGTCCTTGTAAAAAAAAAAACGCAGTGCGTTCAGTTTCATTCTGTGAGTTCCACAGATTGACTAAATGTTGTAATTTCGCCTTGCGCGAGTTGTTGTTTGCTGTCCATAGTTGTTATTTTTTCCCAAAAAAACATTTACGCATTTCTCGTGTGGTTTTCCCCATTCGTCTTTGCTATCTGTTTTAATTTATTTTCTTGTTCTTTCTTTCTTTCTTCCTTTTTACAATTTGTCAAGTTTTGACTAAATGTTTTAACATAGAGGGGGAATCGAGACGAGGGTCGTGGTGTATGTGTGTGTGTGTGTGTGTGTGTGTAGAGCAATTCAGACTAAACTACTGGACCGATCTTTATGAAATTTGACATGACAGTTCCTGGGAATGATATCCCCGGATGGTTTTTCTATTTTTTTGATAAATACCTTTGATGACGTCATATCCGGCTTTTTGTAAACATTGAGGCGGCACTGTCACACCCTCATTTTTCAATCAAATTGATTGAAATTTTGGCAAAGCAATCTTCGACAAAGGCCGGACTTTGGTATTGCATTTCAGCTTGGTGGCTTAAAAAATAATTAATGAATTTGGCCATTAAAAATCGGAAACTTGTCATTAATTTGTTTTTTTTTTAACGATCCAAAAAATTTCATCTTATTTTTCGTCTTTTCTGATTCTAAAAACATATATATATGTTATATTTGGATTTACAAACAAGCTCTGAAAATCAGTAAAAATATGAAAATTATGATTAAAATGAATTGTCCGAAATCGATTTAGAAACAATTTCATCTTATTCCTTGTCGGTCCCTGATTCCAAAAACATATAGATATGATATGTTTGGATTAAAAACAAACTCAGTACGCTAAAAAGAATAGAGATACAGAAAAGCGCGACCATTACCGCACTATTCTGGCTTGTCGATTTCACTGCCTTTGCCACGAGCGGTGGACTGACGAAACTACGAGTATGCGGTCTTGGTGAAAAAATGCAGTGCGTTCGACAGCTTGACTAAATGTTGTTAATTTTGCCCAACGCGACTCGTTATTCTCTGGCTCAGCAGATTGCGATTCGCGGTGACTATCGTCTGCTATGTCGTCTGTTTCGATCGACTCGACGACACTACTACCACTCACACTGACACTGTCCACATTCGCGGTGTTCCTGTCATTTTGTCAGGAATCACTTACCTTGGCGAATGGTAGCAAACCTTAGCCAATTTAGTTTTTTTCATTTTGGTTGCGACATGATGTTCAAATCCAAATCGAAAGCACTGACTGACTGATAAACTATCGCGAACCGGCGAACGCAAACGCTGAGAGTGTGGTTTTCCTTGTCCAAGGGAAACCACTCTTGCATCTATAATTTTCGTCAATGGCTTCTGTTCAAAACATTGATGTTTCGTTTTTGGTATTCGCGAAGGAAATAAACGTCAGTCAGTTGACTAAGTACATCGGTAGCAGTTTTAGCAATCAAAGCCTGACCAATACAAAAAACTGGACAAACTTTGGCCGATTCAGGCGAATACTCTTCGGACATTTGGCCGATAGGGACATGAAAGTTTCGGCCAAAGTAAACAAAAAAATCGGCGAAGGGCCGACCCAAATGACACCCCTGAGCGAGTGGGGTTTCTCAGCGGAATCATCAGCGTACAATTACCAACCTGTGCAGTCAAAACAATCAGAAATACTTTCCCAAACGGATGAAGAGTGGGGTTCAAACTCCCTGAGCTACATAAGGCTGAAATATACTTTTACAAATCGTGTGACTGTGTTGAACAAGTATCTTTGGTTGAACAGCTTCCTGCATGGTTTGAAGATGATACTGGGTTGTCACGTGGTCCGGTGCATGGTTCACATGCTGCAACATTTTGTTCCAGATATTTTCCACTGTTGGTGTACTCCAGCATCAGGTAGTCAGTCCATGAGCCGGTCAGCATAGCCTGTGTCCAGTATTGTCCGTTTGCCTGTTGCCTCAAACATGGTTTTTTGGAAGTAAGTCACGATCTCTGCACACATTTTTAACATGTGAATAAGAACGGAAACAGTTTGTCAAAAGTAAACATAGTTTACTTAAAGGCCAGACTTTCTTCTCGTTCATTATTTCTTCATGAAGATTCTGGAAATTAACAAAATAGTTACCCCTCTCAATTGCCTCCTAACTTTTTTTTAAAAATGCATGTCGGTTTGTTGTCATCTGTGCATTACTACCTCCTGCCACCCGTGCGGTCATTGCCACCAGGTATCTCAACAATCAAACCGTCTATACAGGCTTAAAGGCACGTCCTTCTCCAAAACAGGATTGCTCACTACACAGATCTGCGAAGACTTTTACATAGAAAAAAAATCTCTTGACTTGAACATATACCAGGAATCAACATCCTGACTGGTTTTTGGAGCTGGATTTTTTAGGGAATGTTTTACACGTGTGGCGTTTAAGAAGTTAATTCATAACATTCTACATTCGCAAAGAGAGTACCCATACAGGGTGTTCAGTTCTGGTATTTTTCAAAACGGAAGGATGTCCATATCCCATGTAAAAGCCTGGTAAGATTTGAGATTTTTAACCCAATCGTTTACACGGAAAGGGCTGTCGAAGGGCTGTCCATTTAAGAGGACGCATCCATGCCTGGATGAGAAATACACTGATAACACAGAAAAGGCACGAGTTTAACCTGCATATTCACAAAACTGGTTCAGAGGCCCGGTAAAGGGAACACATGTTAGTTATTTTAACAGAACATCACGAAGACCTAATTATTAAATTAAAGCCTTTCTGCACGAAGGTACATCTTCTATGAATTAATTTATAAAACGCCACATGTGTAATTCATTCCACACACAAACTCCAGCTCCAAGAAGCAGTGAGGCTGTTGATTATTGGTATGTGTTCAAGTCGACAGATGATTTTTCCTGTGTAAACTGAGCCTTGACAGATCTGATATAGTGAGCAAAGACCTGCATTTTTTTTAAACGTGTTCAGAGGCCTTGAAATGGTTAAACATTTTGTTTATTTCGAGTAGTCTTTACTGATGATGAAGAAAAAATTAACAATAAGGAAGGCAAATGCAAATTAGATTTCTCTTGACGAACTTTTTATGTTCTGCTTCACGTGTTACATTATGCGTACGTAGATCGCAAGATATTTTCGAAAAAATTCATAGATAAGCCAATCTGCAAACGGACAAAAATTCACATTATTATTTTATGAAGCCAATAAATTTGACTCAAGAACTAAGCTTATGTGTTTGAGGTGATGTGCATGGGTATGAATGTTGAATGACTGAGTCCGTCAAAGATACCCTCCATGTCGCCTTACAATGGAACCTACCATTAAAATTATACCACCTTAAATTACCTTGCTCTTTCAAATCTACTGCTTAAAGTTAAACTTCTTGAACATGCAACTCTTGCTGTCTACCATAAAGACCATCAGGTCAACAACACACTCGTGAATGTATCGTTTTGGTCTATAATTGAACATTTCAGAAAATGCTTTCATATTTTTTATTCGGAAGCATACTAACTTTATTTGAAACTACCGTAACATCCCTTGCAAACGCCCACCCCCCCACCACCTCCGCACAGATTTCGGGTACAAGTAAGGGGTAGGCGTTTGCTAGGTATACACCCCTTTGCAAGATAAAGTGTCATCACATTTTCACGAGAAAAAAAAAGGTGATACAACCATGTGATTTGTGCAATTTTAATGAAAAATAAACACACCATTTGTTTACACAACTTAAGATCAACGATATGTGACCCGCCACCACGGAATCAGTCGCATGTCATCTTTGCATGATTTTCACATTTTTACATTTTTCTACAGAGTTTTTTATGCTCTATCCAGTGGTGAAAACCGTGTTACAAAAGAGCGAAAACTGTTTGAGTTATAAGCCTGTGACTAAGGTGACCCTCACTCTGTTACCAGACACTCCCCGGACTTATATTACGCCTAGCGCAGAACCGCGCGAGGTGACATGCGACTCATTTCGTAGTGGAGGGTCACATATGTGATAGAAAAAAAGAAGACAAGTTGCGTAAGGCGAAATTACTACATTTAGTCAAGCTGTGGAACTCACAGAATGAAACTGAACGCTCTGCATTTTTTCACAATGACCGTAGTCCGCCGCTAGTGCAAAAGGCAGTGAAAGTGACGAGCCTGTTTAGCGCGGTAGCGGTTTCGCTGTGCTGCATAGCACGCTTTACTGTACCTCTCTTCGTTTTAACTTTCTGGGCGTGTTTTTATTCCAAACATATCCTATCTATATGTTTTTGGAATTAGGAACCGACAAGGAATAAGATGGAATTGTTTTTAAAACGATTTCGGAAATTTAATTTTAATCATAATTTTTATATTTTTAATTTTCAGAGCTTGTTTTTAATCCGAATATAACATATTTATATGATTTTGGAATGAGAAAATGATGAAGAATAAAATAAAAGTAATTTTGGATCGGTTTATAAATAAATAATTTTATTTACAATTTTCAGATTTTTAATGACAAAAGTCATTAATTAATTTTTAAGCCTCCATGCTGAAATGCAATACCGAAGTCCGGCCTTCGTCGAAGATTGCTTGGCCAAAATTTCAATCAATTTGATTGAAAAATGAAGGTGTGACAGTGCCGCCTCAGTTTTACAAAAAGCCGGATATGATGTCATCAAAGACATTTATCGAAAAAATGAAAAAAAGTCTGGGGATATCATATCGAGGAACTCTCATGTAAAATTTCATAAAGATCGGTCCAGTAGTTTAGTCTGAATCGCTCTCCACACACACACACACACACACACACAAACACACACACACACACACACACACACACACACACACACACAGACACCACGACCCTCGTCTCGATTCCCCCTCTATGTTAAAACATTTAGTCAAAACTTGACTAAATGTAAACAAGTCGCGTAAGGCGAAATTACTACATTTAGTCAAGCTGTGGAACTCACAGAATGAAACTGAACGTAGTCAGCCGCTAGTACAAAAGGCAGTGAAAGTGACGAGCCTGTTTGGCGCGGCAGCGGTTGCGCTGTGCTTCATAGCACGCTTTACTGTACCTCTATTCATTTTAAGTTTCTGAGCGTGTTTTTAAACCAAACATATCATATCTATATGTTTTTGGAATCAGGAACCGACAAGCAATAAGATGAAATAGTTTTTGCAACGATTTTTTTGGAAATTTAATTTTGATCATAAGTTTTAATTTCTTTAATTTTCAGAGCTTGTTTTTAATCCCAATTAACATATTTATATGTTTTTGGAATCAGAAAATGATGAAGAATAAGATGAACGTAAATTTGGATCGTTTTATTTTTTTTTAATTTTTTTTTTACAATTTTCAGATTTTTAATGACCAAAGTCATTAATTAATTTTTAAGCCACCAAACTGAAATGCAATACCGAAGTCCGGCCTTCGTCGAAGATTGCTTGGCCAAAATGTCAATCAATTTGATTGAAAAATGAGGGTGTGACAGTGCCGCCTCAACTTTTACAAAAAGCCGGATATGACGTCATCAAAGACATTTATCGCAAAAAAGAAAAAAACGTCCGGGAATATCATTCCCAGAAACTTTCATGTCAAATTTCAGAAAGATCGGTCCAGTAGTTTAGTCTGAATCGCTCTACACACAAACACACGCACGCGCACACACACACACACACACACACACACACACACACACACACACACACACACACACACACACACACACACACACACACACACACACATACACCACGACTCTCGTCTCGATTCCCCCTCTATGTTAAAACATTTAGTCAAAACTTGACTAAATGTAAAAAAGAAGAACACAAGTGACCTTGATTCTTTAAATTCTCAGAATAACGTCAGCACAAACACAGCTTCTTCTCTTGTTTGGAGATCTGGTAGGGTTGATGATCGTGGGCTCATTCTAGTCCTTGGAAGTCAACATCATCGTCTTCACTGTCGTCTCCACTCTCAGTTTCTTCTGGAGCATCTCCATTGCCGTGATTGCGGGCATGATAGCGCCGATTTCATCTGGAAACCACTTAAGTATTTCATCATCTTGGGAACCGTCCATGGCGTTTGAAATTGCGCACCTGAGAAAGGACGTATACGCGTAACGATCGTTTCAGGTCGTATGTTCTCCCACGCCCTGCTGACGCAGTTGATGACGTCTTGACTTCTGGGCTGCTTGAGCCGGGATGCCAGCAGCCGTCGGTGGTCTTGCTTCTCTCAGTCCACTCAACCCAGCAGTCTCTGATGCCATCTTTAAAAGGTTTGGCAAAACCGACATCGACTGGCTGGGCTAAAGCTGTGCTGCCTGCAGGCACAAAGACCAAGTCAACTTTCTGTGCGGCAACCGCTTCTCTGACTTCCTGGGTCTTGTGAGCTAGCTCTGTAGCAGTCCAGAAGTAGGATGCGACGCTCGTCTGCTGGCCTAAGAACACGCTGAATCCAGGTCAGGGTGGTGTTCCTCGTCATCCATCCATTTGTGGATGCATACAAACGCACATTGTCGGGTACTCTCAACTGGGGTAGGACGCGAGGTGGAATGTGTCCGTTTCTCTCCCGAAAAAAACACCCAAAAACCGGGGTAGCGACCCATCTGCACAACTTTTGGCCCAAAGTGGGGGGTGGGCGTTTGCTAGATACTGGGCGTTTGCTAGGGATTTTACGTTACTTCTACAGATATAGTTTTGCAGGTTGACGGGAGGTGAGTTACGAAAGAAATTCAATCCATAATTTTGTCGCTCAGCACAGAAAGCATAAACGATTAACATGAGTAGAAATGAACTTGTACTTGTTTTCATAATGTATTATTTGGATGGTATCTGTCAAAGACACTTTCTCGTTTTTTGCAAAGCTAGAATAAGGTCTGGAAGTAAAAGAAGAGAGAAAATGAATGTGAGTATAAATCAATTCGAAAGTATGCTTCTCATCTATACAGTACACTGAACATTTAGACACCCTCTGGAAGTCGTCTGGATGTGTATCCATGTTGTAGCAATTAGACTGGTTTTGCGTCTCTCAGTCAATGCAGAAAGATTAATTCACTGCACAATTCGTAATCTTCTTGTCTCTAGCATGCAGGTGTCTGTTTACCTTACCGGTTGCACATCCACCAAAAGCTTAGATCTGGTAAAAATAGCATTAAACCATGATTCCAGCAAACGCTGCCAATTTCATGAATTGATATCAGGGGATAGTTTGCGACTGAATAGAATAGATAACGTGACACACGCATTGTCTTACGTGTCCACAACCCTGACTACTTTTTACATTTAGTCAAGTTTTGACTAAATGTTTTAACGTCAGGGCCGGATCTGGGGGGGGGAGGGGGGTCCTGGGGTTCCGGAACGCCCCCCCCCCCCCCCCTGGCCATCCAATGTACCTCTCAGAGAAAGAAAAAAAGTGGACTTTGGACCCCTGCCTTCAGTTGGAACCCCCCCCCCCCCTCAAACGAACTTGGTCCGGCCCTGAACGTAGAGGGGGAATCGAGACGAGGGTCGTGGAGTATGTGTGTGTGTGTCTGTCTGTCTGTCTGTCTGTGCGTGTGTGTGTGTAGAGCGATTCAGACTAAACTACTGGACCGATCTTTATGAAATTTAACATGAGAGTTCCTGGGAATGATATCCCCGGACGTTTTTTTATTTTTTTCGATAAATACCTTTGATGACGTCATATCCGGCTTTTTGTAAAAGTTGAGGCGGCACTGTCACACCCTCATTTTTCAATCAAATTGATTGAAATTTTGGCCAAGCAATTTTCGACGAAGGCCGGACTTTGGTATTGCATTTCAGCTTGGTGGCTTAAAAATTAACTGATGACTTTGGTCATTAAAAATCTGAAAATTGTAAAAAAAAATGTTTTTTCATAAAACGATCTAAATTTATGTTCATCTTATTCTTCATCATGTTCTGATTCCAAAAACATATAAATATGTTATATTTGGATTAAAAACAAGCTCTGAAAATTAAATATATAAAAATTATTATCAAAATTAAATTGTCGAAATCAATTTAAAAACACTTTCATCTTATTCCTTGTCGGTTCCTGATTCCAAAAACATATAGATATGATATGTTTGGATTAAAAACACGCTCAGAAAGTTAAAACGAAGAGAGGTACAGAAAAGCGTGCTATCCTTCTCAGCGCAACTACTACCCCGCTCTTCTTGTCAATTTCACTGCCTTTGCCACGAGCGGTGGACTCACGATGCTACGAGTATACGGTCTTGCTGAAAAATTGCATTGCGTTCAGTTTCATTCTGTGAGTTCGACAGCTTGACTAAATGTTGTATTTTCGCCTTACGCGACTTGTTACTCATGTAAAATTTCATAAAGATCGGTCCAGTAGTTTAGTTTGAATCGCTCTACACACACAGACAGACAGACACACACACACATACACCACGACCCTCGTCTCGATTACCCGTCTATGTTAAAACATTTAGTCAAAACTTGACTAAATGTAAAAAGTAACTTCCTTTACTCACTATTCATTTGCAAAATCTTCACTCGTTCACTCAACACCCACCCTATTCACCTTTTTGTCCCCTCGACTTCCTGTAAACCATTTGGTCTTACAAAAGAAACAATAACCTACATCAAAGCAAATTGATTCTGCGGGAGAAGCGTATATCGCGTACAGATATAGGGTATTCGGGTGTACTGTATGAGGCTTTTAAAGATACATGTACACCACCCGTCATAAAAAAAAGTACACAGCTACAATTTAGCTGCAGATATTTGTGATGCGACCAGTTAGAATAAAACCAAGTATACTGCCAGAAAGGTAATTCATGTCCCTACCGTATGAAATAAAGAGTTTTATTTTCTTATAAAGTAGTGTTTATGCAGTGGACCAGAAACCTAGGACACCCCCCAAAGTCAAAATCGCAAAAGCAAACTTGCAGACACTAAAATACACAAACAAGCTAAATAAGCAAGAGTGACCCCGTTTTTGATCTCAAACTGAAGAACAACTCAGTTTCTACCCATGATACACATTTATTTGATTCAGCTGTTGTGCCTGCCATGGCAGTGTTGTTTTGCCATTTTGAAGAAGCTTGGTGTCAGCCACGTACGTCAGAAGCCGAAAAAGGCTTGTTTTCGCGTCACTTTTTGTGGGCTTTTAGGGTAAAAATCGTGTAGACCATATCCCTCCACATGTGTAGACCATCCCTCCACACGTGTAGACCATCCCTCCACACGTACGAACAACAACCAACTACCTCGGTGCTCTTGTGTAGCGTGGGAGTTTTGTTGTTGTTAATGCATTCATTTCTGATGGCAGTTGATCCAAATCGTTTTACTCTGCACCGGAAGCAGTCCAGATGTTGATCTTCGGTATGTGACCAAGTGGAGGGATGGTGTTGTGCCCTGTAAAACCCTGGCCACATCTGAGAGATGAATCGTTAACACGGGAAGGAGTGTTCCTTTAATTGGAATGAGGCAGGAATCCATTTGCACAACAAAAAAGCGATGTTGATAACAATGTATTTTCAATTCTGAAGTTCCGTCGGCGAATACTTTGAAGAGGCCCCCCTCTTAAGTGTTTTGATGACAAAGGAAACTAGTCAAAGTACTGTGAATGCAAAACGAATGGTTTTAGATTGTGATGTTCAAGCATAGAACTATCCTGCTGATTTCGTAAAAGGGGTGTTTACAGTGCACATTTCTTTCTGTCCGTGCAAGCACGGGTGTGTGCGTGCGTGTGTGTGTGCATGTGTGTGGGGGGGGGGTGAGTGTGTGTGTGTTAGATACAGACAGACAGACAAACAGACAGATCACACACACACACACACACACACACACACACACACACACACACACACACACACACAAGTATTAGTCAAACAGGACCAAATCATTACATTACTGTATTGACAATCACACTATAATACTGTTGTGGTTGTTTTTCTCTTTTAATCAAAATAAAACAAAATTAACCTCTTTGACAAAAAATCATGAAATGTCATTTAAATGAAATTCTAACTAACTAGTACACAGACATAATCAGTGATCAAAGAAATCATCAAAAATACAGTCCTTCCCACATACATGATCATATTATGTTCATCAGCACAGATCTCTTCAGGCTTTCAGAGTGGTTTAGAGAATCCATCTATCTGGACACAAATCAAATATAAACACTGTGCCTGTGGCTGCTTCCTCTTTATTTTGGCTGAATCAATTCTGCAAATTGACACTTGTTACAGTTACAAAATCAACTCAATGAAAAATGATCATTTTGTGCAGAAAACAGGCAGCCTGTAGATTGTTGGTATACTGTGGAACCCCCCTTGTAAGACCCCCCCCCCCCCCCCATCCCCCATTTAAGATTTCTCCCTTTTTAAAATCTCAGTTTTTAAGATTTTCTGTTCAACCTGTGTACATCATGTACCCCCGTTTTAACAATCTCCCTTTTTTAAGACCTGATTTTTTCGGATTATTGGAGGTGTGAAAAGGGGTCCAACTGTATTACAGTGGAGGATTCTCGCTTCTCATGTCCCATTCCTGGAAGATCTGATTTCATGTTCATGATGGCTTTCAGTGGAAGGATTCTCGTGTCTCATGTCCCATTCCTGGAAGATCTGATTTCATGTTCATGATGGCTTTCAGTGGAAGGATTCTCGTGTCTCATGTCCCATTCCTGGAAGATCTGATTTCATGTTCATGATGGCTTTCAGTGGAAGGAATGCATCCTTGAAAAAAACATTTTCATAATTTTCATAATCCCAATTCAAATAAGCTATTAAAGTTAGCTATCAAAATGATACAAAACAACAACGGTCTTTTCAAACACTGAGCCTGATAAGTTCATAGTTTATGATCACTTATACAGTACCTTTAAAAAAAAAAGTATCCAAACAACACTCTTGCTTGAAATAAAATTCATCAATCACCTTTTATGTAATGCCATTTCAGTAATATCACTTATGTACACAATTGCCATTATAATACTTCAACATGAAAATATAAAATGATTGCCTTTATCAAACGTGACTGTGCCACAACCTACTAAACCAGATTGTGCATGTAAAATTCTGGCCTCAGCAACATACAGCATAAAAAGTGTTTTCCTGAAATAATGGAGTTACAAGAGAATATTCAAACCAATAAAAAGTACAGCCCAACCTGCCCTGATGACCACTCCTTGATAATCAATCAATCAATCAATCACTATGAGGCTTATATCGCGCGTATTCCGTGGGTACAGTTCTAAGCGCAGGGATTTTTTATTTTGTTATTTTTATTTTTATTTTATGCAATTTATATCGCGCACATATTTAATTATGCCGTGTGAGATGGATTTTTTTTTTTAACACAATACATCACGCATTCACATCGGCCAGCAGATCGCAGCCATTTCGGCGCATATATATCCTACTTTTCACGGCCTATTATTCCAAGTCACACGGGTATTTTGGTGGACATTTTTATCTATGCCTATACAATTTTGCCAGGAAAGACCCTTTTGTCAATCGTGGGATCTTTAACGTGCACACCCCAATGTAGTGTACACGAAGGGACCTCGGTTTTTCATCTCATCCGAAAGACTATAGCACTTGAACCCACCATCTAGGTTAGGAAAGGGGGGAGAAAATTGCTAACGCCCTGACCCTGGGTCGAACTCGCAACCTCTCACTTCCGAGCGCAAGTGCGTTACCACTCGGCCACAACAACCACCCAAACAAGTAATTGTTCAAAATAATTCACCTTTCTATAGCAACCACCTGTCTATGACAACCAGACCTGGGAATTTTACCCCTGTTTTGCACTTAGAGTATTTCTCAAGCAAACATGGTGTATTTTCAGAAAAATAAGCGTACTCAACACAGCATTTGAACATCCTAGACGCGTCCTTCGCACCGTTTATTAAGTTTACCAATACATTTTAAACACATGCTTCTTTCAATGATTACTGCCAAAAACCTGTAACCATGTGTCAAAATACTGGATCGGCTTTGAGATGCGCTAGTGAAGAAAAGTATAGTCTAGGAATTTTTCTTGTGGTAATTTTGCCACTGACCGTACTGGTCGTATTCTAGACAATCATGTGTACAAAGTATGGAGAAATTGTATGGGTTCCAGGTCTGAATGACCGTTCTTGGTTGGTGGCTTATTTCAGACAGGTTTGACTGTACCATTCAAGAGTTCATACTACATACATCCATGGCACAATGTTATTTTGTGTTCGTGTCTTATCAAGTTTCCTACAGTATTAAAACAATGAATAACATTGCAGTAAAATCAACTGAAATGTATAAGCACATACATTTCACACAATTATCAATATCAACATCAACAACAACACGAAACAATAAATCTTAGTCATGGGATGTCAGATCAACAGGAATTGTAATGCCAATAGATGATGCTCGGAAATAACTCTGTCGGGTTTGTATTGGTTGTGAAAGAGTGAACACTCTTGCTTTTATTGAGTCAAATATTCCCACGTGACATTATAGGCCATGCAGTCACTAGAGAGTTATTTCCAGAGTTTGTCTATTTGATTACCGCCTTCATCATATTGAAGGGTCATTCAATTTTTACCATGAGTCTGAATTCCCCTTCAATGTAGAAAACGTGTTTTTAGTTTTTTTCTCTCTATTGTTTCCACTTTTATCAATTGTAGTTTACGGTTACTATGACAATGCCTTGTTCACCCACATGTGAATTATTTTTTTCATCCAAGAATTTAAATGGCTTTAGAAGAAGTGCCACATACATACATGGCTTCCAAACTTTTAGTCAAGAGCAAAACCAGCATTGTAAGTTATGAAAAAATTAGTAAAACTTGTTTTTGTTAGTTAAAAATGTACCTCTCTCATTTCTCTATCTCTCTGGCTCTCTCTCTAACTGTTTATCTTTCTCTCTCTCTCACACACACACACACACGCACACACACACACGAACACACACACATGAACACACACACACACACACAAACACACACATACACGCACCAAAAAAAGTACAAGGCTGCTTTCAATGAATGTAAAATTTGGTGCAAAATATAATACCCTGGATTAAACTGAGCCGCTCTCTGACACACAATTCAACTTTATCTTGCATCGACTCTACCAAATACAGTGAATTTTCATAACATCACCCCACCTAACACTGTTCACAGAACAGTGATTTCGTTGGCGTCAGCAGTCTCAAAACTTATTTCAAATCGGTGAAAACTTTTTTAGTGGGAGTAACAACACTAAGAACTGCCTAAACCTTTAAAACAAAATAAATTCTATAATGTAACATCCCTGCAGAAAGAAATGTGCACTGGTAAAACAAATCAACTTTGGAAGCGCTGTTTCTTGTTCAAGAGGTTGACCGTCTTCTCCGGCCAAACCCGTAAGGCTGTCCTTGACCAAGTCCAAAGTCGACTTCTCTTAGTCTCTTTACCAAAATTCAGTGCCAAAGCTTCGCGCGGCCAGCTTCGTCAAGCAGACTTGGCGAAGTTGACTGCACCCAGTTAATTTGAGGCTTCAAGAAGAAAAAGCGTATCTCCAACCGTTTCTTAAAGTTTCAGACAAAGTTTCGACCAGCTGCATTTGCTCAGGATAGTACGCCACGTTGTGGTCCTCCATGGCATCGGATCTGTGCAGATACAACTCCTTGGCGTACACGTTTGACCAGTTGCCACGGAAACTGTTGGGGTCAAACTCGATCCACTCGGTGTAGCGGTACATGTCGGTGCACATGGAGTACCCCATGATGCGGATGTCCTTGAGTTTCGGCTTGTCGCTGTTGCTTTGCGGTTTCACATCGGGCCGCGGAAACTGACTGAAAGCCGCTTTCTTCCACGACGTCAGATCAGAACTTCTCGAGTTGAGGCTTGGATCCGAGAGGATTCCGGCTTCGGGATTGCTCGCGGCGTACGTCCGTGTAACGTTCATGATGACAGGGACCAGGCTGGAGCCTTCGGTGCAAAGGAGAACATTGAAGGGATCAGGCGGGCATGTGTCCGGCACTTGCAGACCCGCCAGCTCAGCCAGGGTGGGGAAAACGTCGACAAGCTCCACAAGGGCTGAAGTGGACAGCGGGTAATCCGACGCCTCCTCTTCTCGCTGTGGGTGTGAGTGGAGAGAGATATGCTTATCCACATGCATTGACAGACGATAGTTTAACGACGCTTTGGGAGCTGCTCTAGTCTTCTCGCCGGTGTTGACGCGCGTTACGAACGGCAGAACGTTTCCCTGGAAGATTCTTCGCCATCCTCCGTTCACAATAACCAGGTCTTGCTGCGGGTGCGGTTTGCCGAGCACCGACCGACCGCTTCCACCTACAGGGAAGCTGCTGAGTGCCGCAGGACTGCCCAGACTGTCATTTCTTTTCATAATCTCGTAATGGGCGTCCATGAATCGTTTGAATCGTCTCACCCCCTTCAGTCGTGTCAACATCTGTGATTTAATTTGTGCCGCTTGATGAGGGTTGTATTCTCTCAGCGACTGCGCCTTGGGGAAATTACTTATGGAGATCACATCCTGGAAGGGAAAGTTGTTGCCGGGGGTGTCGACAGGGGAAGTAACTCGAGGCACGTAGAACAAGAGGGGTACCCTGGTGGACACATCGAAGTTGGAATACTTGGACCACTCCTGATGCTCTCCCAAAGACCAGCCTGTAGAAAAATAAAAACTCTGAGAGAATTTTGAATGTTTTAGTTGTGCCCATAGGAGTGCTTGCATACTTGTCTGTATGTGTGGTCATAACTTAGGTGTCCAACTTGTATTGTTATACATAAAATAAAACAATAATGGCATGTTAAAAAAACCCTGAGAGAATCTATTTTTGAATTGTAAAAATAGGGCCAACAACAACAATAATGTTAACTTGTTGACAATTTTGATTTATTGGGGGTTTGTTTTGTTCTTTTTTTGTGTGTGAAGGATCATAAAAAAATTCAAGGGGCGAACGGAAAAACAGGGGCGGTCAGGGAATCACAAACACTGCTTTTTATTTTCTTGGCCGAATATCCTGCAATCAAGCCATATCATATGTTATGTTATTTGTATTTTTGAACAAAATATGACATTTTACACAGGTCAAGACAGCCAGTGTTCGTGCCAGCACACACAGAAACAGACAGAAACAGACAGAAACAGCTTCATCATACCATGGTCTCCCAGAAAGGTGATGATGGTGTTGTCAGCAAAGCCGTGTTTGTCCAACGCTGCGAGCACCTTCCCAACCTGTGCGTCCATATAGCTGGTCGCTGCGTAGTATGCCTGCCGCATCTTCAACTGCACAAAATACATTATGCTTGTTGAACCCATTGCTGATAAACCATTGTTCTCTCTGCTTTCATTGAAAACAAATTTCATACAGTGGAACCTCCCATTAAAGACTCCCTCACTTTTTTGAGATTTGTTTTACATAACCTCTGTAAATGCACACCCCCTGTAAGACTAACCAGATTTTCTGAGATTTTTGGAAGTCACATAATAAATTGTGCTTACTGGACATTTTCGGCATTTTACCAAATTTTATCTGAAAATATTAACCGGCCAGGTTGAAGTCGGTCAGGGCTACCAGTATGTATCACACTCAAAATCCCTTTTCTCCCAAAAATATGGTGAACTATTTATAATTTATTTTGACTGGCTGCTATCATCTGCTGATCTGTTTCTTTGGGAGCCAATATATATACTTTATTTTTGTAAACAAAATAGTGGTTTGTAAATAGCTAGCATGAACGCCAGCAAAGACATTGATTTGAGGGTCTGACCGTCTAAGCTTTAGGCAATGCCACCTCTTATACAAACCAGCCATAACTCTTCTTGGCTACAACACACTTGCAAAAGCACACACAAACTTTCACATGATCAAGAAAGAATGCTAAGGGAGACAACCATAAATGTAAGCAGAAAATCAATCTCACTGCATGCCAGGGTTCTGGGCCCTTGATGGCAGTGTCTTCACAAGGAATCATGCGCAAACAAAACTAATTGCCACTAAACCATGTGGCCCCTTTCTTAGTGTATGTTCATCTTACATAACTTTTGCATAACTCATTAAAAAGTCACTACAGTGGAGTCTTCATTGTAAGATCCCCCCTCCCCCCCAATTTAAGATTCCCTCCCTTTTAAAGGCACAGTAGGCCTCCCGTAAACCATCACAGATACTGTCAGGCTTTTACACACAGTACAAACACCCTTTCATTTACACACTCACCGCTTTTGAACATCCTAGGTGCCCTCTATAAAGAGCGAGCAATTTTCAAAGAATTTATTTTTGCGTGGTTTTTCTTACCCTTGAGCCATCGCGAACCTGTGTGATCCAGTTTCCTTTTGTCACAATGTAGTCGTCAGTTTGTGATTTCAATGCGACTCGCTGTAAGCTTATCTGCAATAGCACACTATTGTGTACCTCTGAATCTAAACGCAACAAATGGCTGCGATTCACACGAACTAGAGCGGTGGCAGTTGTCTGTTCAGAGGAACGGGCGCTAGGCACAACCGTCGTCTGCTACGAGAAAGACGGTTTGCGTGACACGTTTCTGGGCTTTTCTTTTATCAAACTTTCAAAACTTCGAATTGTACTGATCTTGTCTTCATGAAAAAATAATTCTTTTATGAATTAAGAATGTTTGTGTAACAAGCTGTCAATTTATCGTCTAGATATTAAAAATCAGTTCTAGCGCCAAAACTAGATCAGACGATCCACGAAAATAAATTCTTTGAAAATTGCCCGCTCAAAACCTAACCAGATCTGAGACCACAGGCCTGAAAGGGGCGAGTATTTTACTCGCCATGGCGAGTAGAAACATGTAAATGGCGAGTAGAAATGTTAATCTACTCGCCAAATGCGAGTAAAGTTGCTGAAACAAATGGTTGTTTTGGCGAGTAAAATTTGCTCTCTGGCTAGTAAATTATGAGAAGTACTAGCCAAAGGCCAGCGCCCCACTTTGTGGACTTTCAGCGCTGGACCACCGGTGAGCTCAACTGTTATACACTGGACCACCCATTTTAAGACTCCCTCCCTTTTAAGACCCTGTTTTCTCAGACTTTGTGTTCATAACCTGTGTGAAGTTACCTCCCTTTTAAGACCCTGTTTTCTCAGACTTTGTGTTCATAACCTGTGTGAAGTTACCTCCCTTTTAAGACCCTGTTTTCTCAGACTTTGTGTTCATAACCTGTGTGAAGTTACCTCCCTTTTAAGACCCTGTTTTCTCAGACTTTGTGTTCATAACCTGTGTGAAGTTACCTCCCTTTTAAGACCCTGTTTTCTCAGACTTTGTGTTCATAACCTGTGTGAAGTTACCTCCCTTTTAAGACCCTGTTTTCTCAGACTTTGTGTTCATAACCTGTGTGAAGTTACCTCCCTTTTAAGACCCTGTTTTCTCAGACTTTGTGTTCATAACCTGTGTGAAGTTACCTCCCTTTTAAGACTCTCTTCTTTTTAGAACCTGCTTTTCTCAGATTTGTGGAGGTCTAAATTTAAAGGGGGTTTCACTGTAACAAGGAGTGTGCGCGCGAATGCGTATGTTTGTGATAGGGAATGTTTTATTGTGCAATGTGTATCATATACATGCAGTGCGTGTGTGTGTGTCCGCACGTGTGTTTGTGATAATGTTTTATAGTGCAATGTTTTATTCATTGATATGTGTGAGATTGCACTGTAAATAATGTTATATAGCTATTCTGGTGAACACGTGGGGGAATTCGGGGGCTGTGATTGGATGGTCTCTTCCGATCATCAAAGCATAACGCTACGGAAGTCAGCCATTTTTATCAATATCCAAAAGCATATTGTCAATAATAAAGACGCATGGTTCCGGTTTCTTCCACGTGTATAAAGTACACGCATACCTCGCCAGGTTTGTTTATGTGACAAGTCGACAGACGATGCCATTTGCTTTGTGTGTGTTTTTGTTGTTGCTTAATGGTACATGACATCGACATACATTATGTGTAAAATCCAGTTCTTTAACAGGCAACAAACCGTGCAAATTTTCAGAAGCTGCAATCCGAAGCGACCTATCTCTGATTCTAGCAGATGATCTCTCCAATGTTTAACACAAAATCAGCAAACTCTCCTGTCACATAGAACGTCCATTGTATAGTGCAATGTTGAAATGAAGTTACCGGTCTGAAACATTTAGTCGTTTCTTCTGAGACAATCCTTGTTCTCTTATCATCTACAGATTTACCACAGTCTTCACCACGCGAATTCCCAACAGAAGTCAAACTTTCGAACATACAATCTACATAGGCTGCTGAAGCATGATACGTCATGACATCATATGATTCCTAGCATTTTGACGTAATGTTAAACATCCGGTTATCTCGAGTTTTCTTCGTAATACATGTCCGTGGGTTTTTAATGTTCGGTTATTTCCGTGGCTTCATGCGGAAAGGGAACCGTCATCTGCAATCAACAACATGGACCATTCTGGTACTTGTTGCTGACAAAAACATGATTTTAACACAGAATTTAATGTCAGAATAGCTATATAAACGCTATTGTGTGCCCTAATGCTACGCTGCAAACACAATAGCTGTTAATGTTGTCGTTGTATTTTTTTTCCAATGATTGTACAGTACAGCGCCTTGAGCGGGGTTAAACCCTGCATACATGCGCTTTATAAATATTATGCATCATTGTTATTTTTATTTACCTGAAGGCTGGGAGGTACAGGGCCGAACGGAAAGCTGACGTTGAGAGCCTTGACATCGTCCCGCTCGCGGATGTCTGTCCACGGATTCCAGGCAACCGCGGGCAGCCACAGAGGGAAGGTGGGGTTTGGTGCCAGGTGGATGTCAGACATAGGGTACAGGTCTGCAAAACATCATTTCTTTCAGTTAGGGGAGCATGGAATATTGATTAAGCAAATCCCCTGAAATCGGCGTATGCAGCCTGAATGACAGGGTAAAAACGGTCATACAAGTAAAAATCCACTTGTGCAAAAACATGAGTCAACGTGGGAGTTTCAGCCCATGAACGAAGAAGAAGAAGAAGATTAAACAAAACAAACAATTCACTTATTATACTGAAGTGAACTTTGGAAGAGAAATTTGTAGCTGCTTATGCTTAACTTGATCTTTAACTCACTACCGTCTTTTATTCTAGGAGCTTAATTGCTCCCCGATCTTATCTCATCTCAGGTGTTCTCTACGTTGAAAATGTAGAACCGTACAAATCTCGCTAATCTTTTTCCCCTCAATTTCTATTTAGGAATATCAGTTTTGCAGAAGTTTTTCTCCATCAAATCTTTGACATTACTGAAAGATGTGTTATTTGTCTGAAACAATCTATTAGAAAGATTTTGAAGACCTTGTAATGTCGATGTGCTAATGCTGAATCAGAGTAGCTAGCTGACTTTCTTTTATTTCTGTTAAAAGAAATATATTTTCAAGTGTGAATAAATGAACGGCTGACATGTGAAACTCATGCAGATCAACCCAAATGACATCAAATTCTTTTGACGCAGGTTTTTCCTCATGCATTCTCTAACTACATACACTGTAAATTTATTAGCTTAGTGTCCCTTGATACATTTTCAACCAAGAGGAACAGTTGCATGTCTACTACAAAGACAATCTCAGGAAATGAACAGCATACCTAAATACTCATTGGGGAACATCAGGGGAATGTATGTCACATATTAATAAATCACTTTGAAAATAATTAAGTACTTAACTGCAAGGAAGAGGATGGCAGTGCCAAAATTACAGAACACAATGATACTATGGTGTTCAAAGTACATTGTACCTTGGAAATGCTGAAAACCCAAAGTGCGTTGTTTGTGTGTGTGTGTGTGTGTGTGTGTGTGTGTTTGTGTAGGTGTGTGTGTGTGTGTGTGTGTAGGTGTGTGTGTGTGTGTAGATGTGTGTGTGTAGATGTGTGTGCGTAGATATGTGTGTGTGTGTGTGTGTGTGTGTGTGTGTGTGTGTGTGTGTAGGTGTGTGTGTAGGCGCGTGTGTGTGATGTGTGTGTGTGTGTGTGCGTTTTTCTGTGCCACCTCTGGCCTTAAACACAATCCCAGAACATCCAAAGCATACCCAGATATTCTTTGGGGAACTTGAGGGGAATGTGCGGCTTGTGGAATCCCACGGCCAGAAAGAAGGGCTGCTCGCCCTGGGACGTTCTGTTCTCCAGAAACTCCACAGCGAAATCACTGCTCTGAATGTCCGGCAGAGAGCCCCCGGGCGATTCACTGACCGTTACTGGACAGACCACGTTCTTGTAGAGTTTGCCATCCTTCCCTGGGCACACCTGGCACACACATGAAAGATAAAAGCATGATTAGGCAAAGAAATAAATATTTGATAGGCTTCAGATTCTCCGACCAACCCTTTTCTTTCTCCAAAACCTAGAATAATTTTTTACCCTTCACACACAAAAAAGTATATAAATTGGGAGAAAAAAAGAAAATTTGAATGAAAAAGGTATATGACGCAAATCTGAAGAAACACTTCCTGCATGAGTAAATCCAAAAACAAAGAGACTGCCAACGTTCCAAAATTCAGAATCAGAAAACAAGAAAGGTAGGTTGTTGGAACGTTTTTTATTGACAAAACAATTCATTCACAGATATTTCGACCCAACGGTCTTTTAAGTGAACAGACAAACAAATATTCACACAAAACTTATCTTGATAGTTCTATCAGTTTATGTCCACTCGTCAGGAAGCCGAGCGAATGAATCATTCCTGCATGAGTTTACTTTAAAGTCACGATTTAACATGCACATGCATTCCATGTTCCAATAGTGTGTTCGATTCATCTATATATAATATACGACTTGTGTCTGTGTGTCTGTATGTGTGTCTGTGTCTTCGCGATGCACGGCCAAAGTTCTCGATGGATCTGCTTCAAATTTGGTGGGCTTATTCACAGAGACCCCGGACACAACCTGATCGATGAGATATTTCAACACGTGCTCTCAGCGCGCAGCGCTGAACCGAATTTGGTTCCACCTCAGCTACCCGGGCCCCCATACCGACACACCAAAGCCGCTACACCACATCACAACGCCAAAGTTCTCGGTGGATCTTTTTCAAATTTGGACACCGTATTCAGCTACACCCCGGACACAATATCATCGATGAGATATTTCAACACGTGCTCTCAGCGCGCAGCGCTGAACCGATTTTGGGTTTTCTGTTCATTTCACCATTCCCAGTAACTCTTCCTTATCTTCTCCATGTTTTCAGCGTTTACCTCCCTTCCTTCGTATGGTGCACTATAGTATGAGGGGGCATCTTCGGATATTCCCGGCGTTCTGTTACTATTTTTAGAAGGTCACCGCAGTGTCCAGAACGTAAATTGGACCCGTAAATTATCCTCACTGTAAAAGTGCAAAGGTCGAATCAATTTATAGCCACGCGAAAAATACACTGTCATCTATCCCTCTATATATACGGCTTCTCTGTGTTTGTGTGTGTGTGTGTGTGTGTCTCTCTCTCTCTATGTGGGCAACACCTGTGGATTGTTCAGTTCTGTTTGTGATGTGGTCTGGCGGCTTTTGTGTATTTGTATGTACTGGCCTTCCTTTGAGAAGCCATAACAGTTCAAAAGGGCTTAGAGATAAGCTCTAAATTGCTCAATCCTGTTTGAGTGGAGTTCGCCTCCAAAGGTGATTAACACGGTTACATTCGTCGACAAGGATGGGACTCGATATGGTCAGGAATGGCATTATGGCCACTGAATCATTTTCGTGCTGTTCCCATTCCACGAATCTGGGAGGGACCTAAGCTTGGCGGGTCCATTGTTCGGACCCGACAAAGCCGGCGTACGGCTCTAAGTATTTCATCCCGGCGAAGCCGGCTACCCGGCGAAGCGGGTATTCCTCTAGTAGTTAATATGTTAAGTGCAGAGAGCACAGAACTCTTTAGTTCCCCGCTTTATAAGCTATCATTATCATTTTAAGCAGGTAAGGTTTTCCAAATGTACCTTTATGTATGGCAGTTCATTCTTATCCTTTTGCTGCAGAAAAAAACCCGATGCTTAGGCGGATGATGACATTATTCAAAAATGCTGCTGAAAAAAACGTTTCTGTTTTTCTGCAGAATAAAGGAATACAGTTATTCTCACCCTTGCTTGTTTATACTGCTGGGTTGGGGGATGGAACGCAGGGACTGACCAGCTCAGAGGGTAGTCGTCACTGTGGTTGGAAGCTTTGCCTGACACAAAGACAACAACATTAGGTAAGATGTTACAACAACATTAGGTAAGATGTTACAACAACATTAGGTAAGATGTTACAACAACATTAGGTAAGATGTTACAACAACATTAGGTAACATTAGGTAAGATGTTACAACAACATTAGGTAAGATGTTACAACAACATTAGGTAAGATGTTACAACAACATTAGGTAAGATGTTACAACAACATTAGGTAAGATGTTACAACATTAGGTAAGATGTTACAACAACATTAGGTAAGATGTTACAACATTAGGTAAGATGTTACAACAACATTAGGTAAGATGTTACAACAACATTAGGTAAGATGTTACAACAACAAAAGGGTGCCCTGAAAGAAACAAACCATGCCTGGTCATTGCATGAAGGCACACACACACACACACACACACACACACACACACACACACACACACACACACACACAAGCCAGCATGCACGCACGTGAGCGTGCACACACACACACACAAATCATAATAACACAAACACTCTCTTTTTCTTTACCTTTCTCTCTCTTACCTTCCTCCCCCCCCCCCCCCCACCCACCCACCTAACTCTCTCCCCCTCGGTTACTCCTTCTTTACCTACCTGGATGCAAGACCTTAAATTCCAACAGACAGTGTGAAGTCTGCTTCTCTCTTTTTCTCTCTCTTTATCTCTCTCTCGATTCTCTCTCGATCCTCTCTCACTCTCTCTCTCTATCTCGATCTCTTTCTCTCTCACCGACTCTCCCTCCTTCCCTGCCCCCCTCATTACCCCGATGGAAGACCTTTCCAACAGACTGTGTGAAGTAACCTGCATTCTGCTAGAAATGCTTTCTCCCTCCCTTCCTCCCCCCCCTTCCCTCCCTCTATACCTGGATGAAAAACCTTTGTATCGTGTAACTATTCTGGTTGAAAATAATTGCTTGCTCGCTCTCTCTCTCTCACACACTCACACACACACACCCCTCTCTCTCTTTCCCCCTCCCTCCCTCTTTACCTGTGTGAAATAACCATTCTGATTGAAAAGCTTTCTCTCCCTCTCCCTCCCTCCCTCTCCCTTTACCTGTGTCAAATAACCATTCTGATTGAAAATGTCTGTCTGTCTGTCTGTCTGTCTGTCTGTCTGTCTGTCTCTGTCTGTCTGTCTGTCTGTCTCTGTCTGTCTGTCTGTCTGTCTCTGTCTGTCTGTCTGTCTCTGTCTGTCTGTCTCTGTCTCTCTCTGTCTTTTTGTCTCTGTCTGTCTGTCTGTCTGTCTGTCTGTCTGTCTGTCTGTCTCTGTATGTCTTTCCCTGTCTCTGTCTGTCTGTCTGTCTGTCTGTCTGTCTGTCTGTCTGTCTCTCTCTGTCTCTTTGTCTGTCTGTCTGTCTGTCTCTCTCTCTCTGTCTCTCTCGTTCTCTCTGTATCTGTCTCTGTCTGTCTGTCTCTCTCTCTGTCTCTCTCTCTGTCTCTTTCTTTCTCTGTCTGTCTGTCTCTGTCTGTCTCTCTAGTTTAGTGGCTAGAAGCGCTGACCAACAAGTGTTCAGATATTTTTCTAATTGTCGTTTCTAGATAGTAAAATATGTGCTGAAAACGGTCAGCTATCGCACCATCAAGAAATCGGTTCCCTGGTACCCCTTTAAGGCTCTGGAACCCCCCCGGGTGGCAATATCGGGTCGCATCAGAGAGTGTTCCCCATAGCCGGAAAGAGCCTCAACCGTGAAAGATAGAAAGAAAGGTATTGAACAAAAAAGACGCACAACACCAATGTGAACCATTTGTGTTATCATACTTATATTAAAATATTGATGACCATGGAATAAATGGGTTATTTTTAGATTTCTGACAAAAAATCGCGAAAAACATGACAAATTGTTTTTTTATAGCCTAAACTATGAAAGATTTAAAGACAAGTATTGAACACAAAAGATTGCAATGGATAATGGCAACAACATTTGCTCTCATTGTTGTACAAAATTGTTGATTGTTTCTTAATACTTTTCCGTTTTTGTGGATTTCACAAAGCATACCAATTAAACGGCAGTCCAGGTAACTCGTCCGAATTTTTGCGGCTAAGAGCCTCAACATTTGAAGATAGAAAGACTATCATTGAACAAAAACTATGGTAAACACTAATGTTAATAACTTTTGATCTCACACTGATATTGAAATATTGATGACCATGCAATTAATGGGCTATTTTCAGATTTGTGGGTACAAAATCGCCCAAAACATGACAAATTGTCTTTTTTCTAGCCTAAACTATGAAAGATTTAAAGACAAGTATTGAATATAAAAGATTGCACGAGATAATAGCAACAACATTTGCACTCATTGTTGTACAAAATTGTTGATTGTTCTTGAATATTTTCCGTTTTTGTGGATTTCACAAAGCGTACCGTACCGATTAATCGGCAACCCGTGTCAATCATCCGAATTATTTCATGCTGCGCCAAAACGATTGAAAATGGATGGAATATTAGTGTTTGAAGACAAAAGGCGCACATTGTCATGTTAAGCATATCTTGTTACACCGTATACACATCAAAATCGTGATAGCTCTTGGTTTGAATGTTACAATGTTTGATTTTGTGCAAGTTACACACATTGATACTGACAAAATGTAATGATATTCCAGGACAATATATCCAGCGCGCTCTTTGGGTCCCCAAAACACTGTACATGGTGAGTCCCATTGTGGTGCCAAAGTAGAAAATAATTATATTCACTTTAGCGATAGTCCGCAGTAGACGACATCAAATGACACAGACTGTAATGATAACTCAAAACTCGTCATCGCTTTCAGCAAACGCGTCAAAGTCAACCTCCTCATCTTCTTCCTCGTCATCCTCTTCTTCACAACCACCATCTGCCAGAAGATCGATCAGCGACACAGGTAGGATGGGCTTGAGGCACCACACGGGTTCCAGGACACCGTCTGCATTTTTCGTCCATCCCTGCCCCTGGTCGTAGGGTTTGGGCCTCTCCAGAATGCCTTCATGAGCACGCTTGTACAGGGCAACGCGGTGGTTTACTCGCTGAATGTGCGGCATCAGAGCAGATTGGCAGGGAGGCATGCGGGCTAGATCGACCTTACACTTGGACGTGAGTTTCTCGTTGTCTCCCACCATCTTGCGGAGTAGCTTTCCACGAACGACATCAACTGATTTCTCACGACTGTAATTGTACATCAGGCACGTAAACTCTTCCAACTGCTTCACCACCCGAAGTTTGACATCCCAGTCTATGAAAAGACCTTGGAGATGGTGAACCTCCTCGACGATCCAGACTGTCCAAAGGTGGGGAGACATCGCGAACTGGAGAAGACCGAAATCAAGAAAAGCGAGGAGGCTGTTCAGAGAGTCATCACTGCTGTCAAGAACTTCACGAACCCGTTTTCCATCTCAGACAAAGACAGGCTCTACTCCTTGGCGTCTGGTGCCCCTGTCCGCATGGACGTCGAACAGGACTTGCTTCAGGCGGAAGCTAAAGGCATGGTCGCCAAAACTGACTTCATCACCCGCCTTCAAAGTGGAGAGCCAGGAAGCTTCTTTGACACTATAAAGAGGCAGAAACTTAAGACAATGGAGGCTTGCAGCAAGGTCACGCTCACATCCCCACAAGGAAAGGCCCTCCAGTACCAGGTGCAAAGCGACATCGCGTTTCTACTTCTCGTCAAGTCACAGCAACTAGACGAACCATTGGACTTGGACAAAGTCATGATGGGTGGTGCTGTATCTCCATCATGCCGCAGCGCTGGGATACAAGAACGCTGTGGTCAGAACCCCGGACACGGACATCTTTGTCATTCTTCTCTACCACGCTGAAGCCATCAAGTTGACTGTATACCTGGATACGGGATCAGGAAAACATCGGCAACTGATCAACCTCTCTGAGCTTGCAGAGTCCCTGGGGCATGACTACTGTGCCACTCTTCTTGGGTTCTATGTGTACAGCGGAGAGGACTGCACCAGTGCATTCAAAGGAAAGGTGAAGGTGGGGCCCTTAACAAACTGGTGAAAAATCCCAAGTTTCACACGGCATTCAGGCAGCTTGGTGACGACTGGGATGTCAAACTTCGGGTGGTGAAGCAGTTGGAAGAGTTTACGTGCCTGATGTACAATTACAGTCGTGAGAAATCAGTTGATGTCGTTCGTGGAAAGCTACTCCGCAAGATGGTGGGAGACAACGAGAAACTCACGTCCAAGTGTAAGGTCGATCTAGCCCGCATGCCTCCCTGCCAATCTGCTCTGATGCCGCACATTCAGCGAGTAAACCACCGCGTTGCCCTGTACAAGCGTGCTCATGAAGGCATTCAGGAGAGGCCCAAACCCTACGACCAGGGGCAGGGATGGACGAAAAATGCAGACGGTGTCCTGGAACCCGTGTGGTGCCTCAAGCCCATCCTACCTGTGTCGCTGATCGATCTTCTGGCAGATGGTGGTTGTGAAGAAGAGGAAGAAGATGAGGAGGTTGACTTTGACGCGTTTGCTGAAAGCGATGACGAGTTTTGAGTTATCATTACAGTCTGTGTCATTTGATGTCGTCTACTGCGGACTATCGCTAAAGTGAATATAATTATTTTCTACTTTGGCACCACAATGGGACTCACCATGTACAGTGTTTTGGGGACCCAAAGAGCGCGCTGGATATATTGTCCTGGAATATCATTACATTTTGTCAGTATCAATGTGTGTAACTTGCACAAAATCAAACATTGTAACATTCAAACCAAGAGCTATCACGATTTTGATGTGTATACGGTGTAACAAGATATGCTTAACATGACAATGTGCGCCTTTTGTCTTCAAACACTAATATTCCATCCATTTTCAATCGTTTTGGCGCAGCATGAAATAATTCGGATGATTGACACGAGTACGCTTTGTGAAATCCACAAAAACGGAAAATATTCAAGAACAATCAACAATTTTGTACAACAATGAGTGCAAATGTTGTTGCTATTATCTCGTGCAATCTTTTATATTCAATACTTGTCTTTAAATCTTTCATAGTTTAGGCTAGAAAAAAGACAATTTGTCATGATTTGGGCGATTTTGTACCCACAAATCTGAAAATAGCCCATTAATTGCATGGTCATCAATATTTCAATATCAGTGTGAGATCAAAAGTTATTAACATTAGTGTTTACCATAGTTTTTGTTCAATGATAGTCTTTCTATCTTCAAATGTTGAGGCTCTTAGCCGCAAAAATTCGGACGAGTTACCTGGACTGCCGTTTAATTGGTATGCTTTGTGAAATCCACAAAAACGAAAAAGTATTAAAAAACAATCAACAATTTTGTACCACAATGAGAGCAAATGTTGTTGCCATTATCCATTGCTATCTTTTGTGTTCAATACTTGTCTTTAAATCTTTCATAGTTTAGGCTATAAAAAAGACAATTTGTCATGTTTTTCGCGATTTTTTGTCAGAAATCTAAAAATAACCCATTTATTCCATGGTCATCAATATTTTAATATAAGTATGATAACACAGATGGTTCACATTGGTGTTGTGCGTCTTTTTTGTTCAATACCTTTCTTTCTATCTTTCACGGTTGAGGCTCTTTCCGGCTATGGGGAACACTCTCTGTTGCGACCCGATATTGCCACCCGGGGTGGTTCCAGAGCCTTAAAGGGGTACTAGGGAACCGATTTCTTGATGGTGCGATAGCTGACCGTTTTCAGCACATATTTTACTATCTAGAAACGACAATTAGAAAAATATCTGAACACTTGTTGGTCAGCGCTTCTAGCAACCGTACTACTCTCTGTCTGTCTGTCTGTCTATCTCTCTCTGTCTCTCTCTCTCTGTCTGTCTGTCTGTCTCTCTCTCTCTCTCTCTGTCTCTTTCTCTCTCTGTCTCTGTCTCTGTCTGTCTCTCTCTCTGTTTGTCTCTCTCTCTCTCTGTCTCTGTCTCTCTCTGTCTCTGTCTCTCTTTACCTGGATGGAAGACCTTTCCAACAGACTGTGTGAAGTACCCATTCTGCTTGAAATGCTGAGGCAGGGTGGTGAAGTTGCCAGCGTGCTTGCGCCAGTAGGAGAAATTGTCATACAGACGCGTCGTGTCGGGGCGTCGACCAGTCAAAAAGGATGTTCGACTTGGACCGCAAAATGCTTGCTGCAAAAGAAAATTGCAAGAATGAAAAGATATTGTAAGATAATATAATATTAATCAATAATTTTTAAAAAGCCTGAACCACTTGGATTACCTCCTTAACACTTTCTACCCCACCTATGTTGACCAAGTTTTTGTTAGCCGAGACCAGCTGTGCTGCGGCAGGTCACTCAGAATTGTAGTACATGTAACTCAGTGTAGCAACTGTTCAACACGATGGAATGCAGGCGTTAGATCGATGTTACACTGCACTGAAGTGACTGTGTGTACGGATATATCCGTACCAGGTCAGATAGAGCCATTTGAGTCGGTACGGATATATCCGTACCTGGGAGACAATGGGTTAAGAAATTCATAAAGAATGATGTAAAATCGTGTAATGTGGAGCAATATTTCTCAAGAGTGACTTCTGGAGCCTTGAAATGCCAGAAATCTGCCAAATGGCAGTAAAGTCTATGCTTGAAAAGGGATCTAAAACAATGAGCTTCCGATGTAATGTTTCCAAGTCCTGTACGTGGTCTTCACAGCTTCTTAAGAATGTGTTCCATTTTTTGACACTGAAGCATTATTGTATTCTGAGCAAATCAGATTCAGTATTTTTAGCTTTCTGTCTAATCCTGCTTCTTCTTCAAGTATAAGTAATTTTTCTTCAGATGAAAACTATAAAGGCCGCCTGAGGTTCATGCAGATGAAAACTATAAAGGCCGCCTGAGGTTCATGCAGATGAAAACTATAAAGGCCGCCTGAGGTTCATGCAGATGAAAACTATAAAGGCCGCCTGAGGTTCATTCAGATGAAAACTATAAAGGCCGCCTGAGGTTCATGCAGATGAAAACTATAAAGGCCGCCTGAGGTTCATGCAGATGAAAACTACAAAGGCCGCCTGAGGTTCATGCAGATGAAAACTATAAAGGCTGCCTGAGGTTCATGCAGATGAAAACTATAAAGGCCGCCTGAGGTTCATGCAGATGAAAACTATAAAGGCCGCCTGAGGTTCATGCAGATGAAAACTATAAAGGCTGCCTGAGGTTCATGCAGATGAAAACTATAAAGGCCGCCTGAGGTTCATGCAGATGAAAACTATAAAGGCCGCCTGAGGTTCATGCAGATGAAAACTATAAAGGCCGCCTGAGGTTCATGCAGATGAAAACTATAAAGGCCGCCTGAGGTTCATGCTGATGAAAACTATAAAGGCTGCCTGAGGTTCATGCAGATGAAAACTATAAAGGCCGCCTGAGGTTAATGCAGATGAAAACTATAAAGGCCGCCTGAGGTTCATGCAGATGAAAACTATAAAGGCCGCCTGAGGTTCATGCAGATGAAAACTATAAAAGCCGCCTGAGGTTCATGCAGATGAAAACTATAAAGGCTGCCTGAGGTTCATGCAGATGAAAACTATAAAGGCTGCCTGAGGTTCATGCAGATGAAAACTATAAAGGCCGCCTGAGGTTCATGCAGATGAAAACTATAAAGGCCGCATGAGGTTCATGCAGATGAAAACTATAAAGGCCGCCTGAGGTTCATGCAGATGAAAACTATAAAGGCCGCCTGAGGTTCATGCAGCAGAACTGGGTGCCACCCAAACAGGTGGTGAGCAGCCATGGGGTCGGATTGGTTGCAATTAAGATTTGTTGTGATTTCAACCAATCCAACTAAGCGGCGGCTTCCCATCCAGTTGGGTGGCAACCAGTGTCAAGTATATACTAGTAGTGTAAAAGACATTTCCAGTATTGAATGCTAAATCACTGAAGTGCGCATTAACACACACACACACACACACACACACACACACACACACACACACACACACACACACACACTGACTCACAAACACACACACACACACACACATGTTACCTGTACATAGGCTCTCTCAAACTTGACACTCTTCTTGGCCAAGTTGTCGATGTTTGGAGTGGACATGATCTTGTTTCCATAGCAACCCAGGGCGGTTCGAAGGTCGTCCACCACAATGAACAGCACATTGGGTCGTTTGGCCTCCGCTGTAACAGAAAGAACTCTTCGGTTCCATTACATGTTTTAAAAAAAAGAAGAAAATATAGAAAGAAAGAATATCAAAAATAATTTTCTTTCCATAGCAACCCAGGGCGGGGCAAAGGTCTTCCACCACAATAAACAGCACATTAGGTCGTTTGGCCTCAATAACACACACTGACTGACAGACAGACAGACAGACAGACAGACAGACAGAGACAGAGACAGAAACACACACACACACATACACACACGCACTGAATTAAACACAGCTGCAGGCCCAAGAAAGACTATCAGTATGAGTAAGGTAGTAAGGCGCCCCAGCCACAAGACAGTTACCATCAGCGGTCAAGACCAGAACAAGGGGTCATCTTCCGCCTGAGGACAGGGGCAAACATGGCTATCCCAACACACATTCAAGAAACTGGGTGCGTTTCCCTCCCCCATGTTTCCACGTGGAGAGGCAGGGCAAGACACGACACAGTCATATTCTAGAGAATATTGCAAGAGCCCCTGAAGTACAGAGACTTGGCCCAAGACGATGACTCTCCAGGAGAAGCTGTACGGACGAAGAGAAGAAGAGAGAGAGGGGGAAGGGAGGGAGACGAGAGAGAGTCTGAGAGAGAGAGAGAGAGTTTGTGTGTGTGTGTGTGTGTGTGTGTGTGTGTGTGTGTGGGCTTGCGCGTGTGCGTACGTGCATTCCGATTCGTTCGTGCGTGTGTGTGCGTGCGTGCGTGTGTGTGTTTGTACGAAGCTCTACAGAAGACCGTACCAGCATCATCTCAAGAGCTGACTAAGTGTGACATGTGATCGACAAGAAGAAGAACAAGAAGATAACTAGTACGATTTACGTTGGTCATCTTAACAGAATAAGGGACAACCGAATGTGTCTTCTCGTGGCATGGCAGGTATCCTTCCATGATGGGTGGTGGGGGGGGGGGGGAGGGGGGGGGAGTCTCGTACCACTGTAAACAGCGATGCGAGGACATGACACCTGTTTTTGTGTCCAAAACTGTCCCTACTTTGACAGGTGTACATTTCACATGTTAACACAGGAAGGGTCAATAGAAAGTGTACGTCCTTTTCTGGGATGCACCTTTTCATGGTGAAGGGGGAAGGGAAGAGGGGACGATGAGATGAGAGGATGGAGAGGCTGTATCTAAGACATACATGAACGAGCAAGCAGCTGAAAGAATCTGATATAAAAAAAACCAACTTATTGCGACAAATTGTGTACCCCAATTAAAGCATTAATTCCCGTGTCATTTCATTGAAAATGTCTTGGCCATGTTACTTATAAGGCACTTCCCTCATTTTCAAGACGTAAATGTGGCCTCCATGAATTGTACACCAATAAGGACAGGAAGTGCGCGATATCAACTGTATATATCTGCATGTTAAACAAATAATGACAGACAGTAAACAACCTCAACTGCATGTGTATAAACCGTACAGGTTGCCGTTGGCATGCACGAAATAACAGAAAGTTTTGTGGTAATAACTCTGCTCAAGGCAATGGCCACAACACACAAAACAAACACGAGCAAACAGCACTCGCTGAGCCTGTGGATTCAATCTTGCCGAGGAAAACAAGCAAACAAAAATAAGGCGCCAGTCATACACCCTGTAGAATCAATCTCTGGCACAACAACCTTGGTAAACTTGTGTTGGGAGAAGTAATAACGTGTGGGAGACGAAGCAAAAAGAGCGTGGTGGTACATTGTGCAGCTTTGATGTTATGCAAGCCATTTCAAGTTGATGAACCATTATAAATGCCCAACCATTGCCTTTTTTCAGTTAATCATTAGGCACAGCCGTTTCAATGAAGCACTATAATGTTCACCTATTTCTGTGAAGCACTATAATGTTCACCTATTTCAATGAAGCACTATAATGCACACCTATTTCAATGAAGCACTATAATGTTCACCTATTTCTGTGAAGCACTAGACGAATTCCGGAAACAAATTGTGTCGGATTTGTAAGTTTTTGTGGAAGAGTGAATACTCTTGCTTCTTTGAGGCAAACTTTCCCACATGACATCATGGGCCTAGCTGTCACCAGCGCTGGGGTGTCTCAGTTCACGCGTGGAGTACACACCTCAATTGCTAGTAAATGCATGGTCTATAATGATTGTCTTGTTGAAAGTTTGCCTCAATCAGGCCTCTATCAAAAGTGAAAACACATTTTCGAACATCGTCGATCATACTGCACAGCCATTCCAATGAAGCATTAATTATCACACACGTCTATTTTAATGAATGAGTGTTGTGTTAACCGAGCCATGTCTTCACTCCCCTTCCCGGGCCAATCCCTCTCCACTCACCTTCCCGGGCCAATCCCTCCCCACTCCCCTTCCCGGGCCAATCCCTCTCCACTCCCCTTCCCGGGCCAATCCCTCCCCACTCCCCTTCCCGGGCCAATCCCTCTCCACTCCCCTTCCCGGGCCAATCCCTCTCCAC
>NC_090250.1:5145234-5200234 GCF_037325665.1 Littorina saxatilis | reverse complement strand
ATTCATGCCAGCTGTGGCAGATTACAAACAACTTCTTACTGTATGTCGATAGCTGAAAACAAAATCTACCAGCTAGTCTACGTGGTTAAAACAGTACAGAGTCCTGTTACTATAACTGGTAAGGGTATCGGCAGAGGACACCCCCCCCCCCCCCTTTTGAGACCCCCCGATTGACGACTCCCTCCCTTTTAAAACCCTGTTTTCTCAGATTGTCTGCTCATAACCTCTGCATATGTACCTCCATTTTAAGACTCCATCCTTTTTACATTTAGTCAAGTTTTGACTAAATGTTTTAACAATAACATAGAGGGGGAATCGAGACGAGGGTCGTGGTGTATGTGTGTGTGTGTGTGTGTGTGTGTGTGTGTGTGTGTGTGTGTGCGTGTGTGTAGAGCGATTCAGAGTAAACTACTGGACCGATCTTTATGAAATTTTACATGAGAGTTCCTGGGTATGATATCCCCAGATGTTTTTTTCATTTTTTCGATAAATGTCTTTTATGACGTCATATCCGACTTTTTGTAAAAGTTGAGGCGGCACTGTCACACCTTCATTTTTCAATCAAATTGATTGAAATGTTGGCCAAGCAATCTTCGACGAAGGCCGGACTTCGGTACAGTATTGCATTTCAGCATTGAGGCTTAAAAATTAATTTATGACTTTAGTCATTAAAAATCTGAAAATTGTAATTGAAATTATTTTTTATAAAACGAACCAAAATTACTTTTATTTTATTCTTCATCATGTTCTGATTCCATAAACATATAAATATGTTATATTCGGATTAAAAACAAGTTCTAAAAATTAAAAATATAAAAATTATGATTAAAATTAAATTTCCGAAATCATTTTAAAAACAATTTCATCTTATTCCTTGTCGCTTCCTGATTCCAAAAACATATTGATATGGTATGTTTGGATTAAAAACACGCTCAGAAAGTTAAAACGAAGAGAGGTACAGTAAAGCGTGCTATGCAGCACAGCGCAACCGCTACCGCGCTAAACAGGCTCGTCACTTTCACTGCCTTTTACACTAGCGGCGGACTACGGTCATAGTGAACAAATGCAGTGCGTTCAGTTTCATTCTGTGAGTTCCACAGATTGACTAAATGTAGTCATTTCGCCTTACGCCACTTGTTAAGACCTGATTTTCTCAGAATGTTTTTAGGCTTTAAAAGGCGGGTTCCACCGTGTTCACCAAACATTGACAATGATTTCACCCACTACCTGGTCATTATCCATGCCAGTTGTGGCTGGTTACAAAGAACGTCTTTCTGTATGTCAATAGTTGAAAACAAAATCCCGCTCTAGGTAGTTAAATACAGTAAGCAGTCCTGTTACCGAGGGGGACCAAATATACGGTGGGGTTCTTACACTGTTCTTGCAACTTTTCTCTAGATATATATGTACACGCAACTCGCGTCTATTTCTTTTATATGAAAGAACCATGCAGTAATAGCTTCCGTATGAGTGTCGTGCTTTCTTCTTACCAAAGGGGCAGGGTACGTAATACAATATGCACTTAGGGTACTTAACTGTTCTTGCTGTTCCACTCTATTTCTTTTATCGGAAGGAACCATGCAGTAAGCTTCCGTATCAGTGTCAAATCTCTCTTTAACTGCTCGTGCTTGTCAGCATATATCTACCTTTTTTCCCCGAAACATGCTCCTAATCAGGTTCAGTAAAACATTGTCCCACTTGATAGGCGGAGTATATTGCTTGTTCCTTGCTTGCAGGTACATTCTGCTGTGCATGTACACACAATTATTCTCGTCCCCATCACTAACCTACTCTTGATGTTGTTGGCTGTTGTTGCTGTGGTTTTGTTTCAGTTGTTGTTGTTGTTGTTGTTTTGTTTTAGTTGTTGTTGTTGTTGTTGTTGTTGTTGTTGTTGTTGATGCCGTTGTTTGTTTGTTTGTTTGTTGTTCCCGTCAACATTTTGCTTTTTCATGCTCTTCAGATTTTGTTGTTGTTGCTTTGATCTTGCTTTTAATCATATTTCTTTTCATATTTTTCATGAGCATTTTTGCCGTTGCCTCCTTTTGTGTTCGGTTGACCTGTTATACATCCATCTGTTTCTGCTATGCAACGAATATGTAACAACAAAATCAGAGTTCCAAGTTCCACGACCAACACTATTTATCTTCCAGACACTAAAATGTTGACCCTCCGACAACAAAAACAAAAACAAACAAACAAAAAAACAGCAAAACGGCAACTCACAAAAAAAGACAGAAAAGAAATGGAGAATCTCCATTTGCAGACTGATATGATCTGTATCATTTCAGTTTAGAGAAGTAATTGCAGACTTACTGATCTATTTTTAGATCAGTGTTGCAGACTGCGCAGAAGGGAAGCTACCCTTCTCCAACATCTAGGGGACAAAACTGGTACGAGTTCAGGCCATTAAAATACCTGTGTATAATAATTTTTAAATCGGTCAATTACAAAATAATTAATACAAAACAAAAACCTTTTTCTTTTTTTTTAAAGATATAAAAATAAGTTATTTGCCTACCTACCCTATTTATTCTTGTCACTTTATCGGCACCGGAAACAATTATCTAGTGAGCACAAGCTTTATCGGCCACATTTTCAACCTCAACCTCTCTTCAACGTCAAAAACTCAGTCAAGGAAATAAAATATGTTGAAGGTGTGTGTAGTGAACCTAAGGATTAACGTACAGATTCCGGTCCCTCAATCAGTTACCAGCTTCTCTGCTGGCCTTCCCTCCCTGTGTGTTATTTTGTGGCGTGTTTGTGTGTGTCTGTGTGTCTGTGCGTGTGTGTGTGTGTGTTTTGTGTGTGTATGGGTGTGCGGTGTGTGTGTGTTGTGTTTTGTGTGTGTGTTTGTGTGTGTGTATGTGTGACGTTGTGTGTGTGTGTTTGTGTGTGTGTGTGTGTGTGTGTGTGTGTGTGTGTATGTACCTCTCAACAATAAAGTTACCATTGCATGTGAAATGCGTCGGAAGAGAAATCTATGCCAAGCGCGTGCGCGTATGTGTAGCCTATATGCGCGTGCGCGCGCGCGTGTGTGTGTGTGTGTGTATGTGTGTGCGCGTGCGTGCGTGCGTGCATGCGCGCGCGCATTTGTGTGTTTACGTCTGTGTGTGTCAGTGTGTGCGTGTCTAAACCTTTTGCGCCCCTGCCTTGTACGTGTGTTGTTTTACTTGTTTCTCGTGATAGGAGGGCGGAAGAGCTGCTATGTCTTCATAGCGAGGCCTTCCGGCTTAAAAAATGTCAGTTTTCCCCCCATCTTCTCTCCTCCCGTTTACCACAGAAAAGTCCCACGCCCAGCCAAGGCCAAAAGCATATGTTGAACGGACGTGGTACCCGTTAGTCATATCATTAACACTTCCCCTCTCACTTTCTTTGCAAGGTACCGTCATTTCCGCCAAAACGATCTTGGGTACCGTCATTTCCGCCAAAACGATCTTGTTCATCGGTGAAGGTTGAACGCAGGGATTAGGCATTGAAAGGTACACACCATGCATCACTCTTTCCTGAAGTGTTCCACTTTTGAACACCCGTTCTGTAACCAGTTTTGACCACGCTTTCTGTAACCAGTTTTGACCACGCTTTCTGTAACCAGTTTTGACCACGCTTTCTGTAACCAGTTTTGACCACGCTTTCTGTAACCAGTTTTGACCACGCTTTCTGTAACCAGTTTTGACCACGCTTTCTGTAACCAGTCAGTTTTGACCACGCTTTCTGTAACCAGTTGTGATCCCGCTTTCTGTAACCAGTTTTGATCCCGCTTTCTGTAACCAGTTTTGAACACGCTTTCTGTAACCAGTTTTTATCAACCTTTCTGTTACCAGTTTTTGGACAACCTTTCTGTTACCAGTTTTTGGACACCATTTCTGTAACTAATTTTGAACACAATACGATCTGGTAGAAGCAAAAATGGAACTAATGTTTACCATGTGCTACCTCTTGCCGGTAAAGTTATGTACTATGCCATACTGTGTTAAAACTGGTTACAGAAAAGGTGTTCAAAAGTGGAACACTTCCATTCAGAGGGTTCTCGTGTCAGTTCACCGCCACACATCTGTCCAGGCTTCCATGTGGAATGAGAGTATCTTTAGATCTCCTTGGACATATACCTAACTTCAACACTTCAGCTGCTTCCTGTGAATCTTGAGAATATATAAAGAATTTTAGTTTTTCATGCATTAATTTCGCAGATTGACGTCTGTGTCACTTATGATATATTGACATTGAACACACACACACACACACACACACACACACACACACACACACACACACACACACACACACACACACACACACACTCACACACACTCACATCCCCCCCCCCCACACACACAGAAAGCAGTCATATTGTTTATTTTGCGAAATATGTTGAAGTTTCAGGATGGTCTTAAGCCAAGTGCAAAGCTGGACCGATTTGTGGAGGAGCACATGGCGACCAACACCCCAAGTACGGTACCTTTAATGCCTCCGTTTCAACCTTCATCGCTGGATGTCAGGGTCTCAAATCCATTAAGCCTGGGGGGATTCAGATCAAGGGTTTCACTTTATAATAAAAGAAATAATGGAATGAAGCTAGCGGCAGAATCGCTATAGGGGGGTCAGGTATTTCACACAAGGGAAGTTGAGAAAGAACAGACATACTGGAATGAAACTAGTGGAATCGCCATAAGGGGGTCAGGTTTTTGACACAATGGAAGTTCATTCGGTACCGCCCTCTCTATTTCACGTGCATTGTCAGGAAGGCCGGCTGGGCACTCGAAGCTAATTGCAGTGTCCGGTGCCCCCTAATTGGCGTCTTTAAAATCACACCACTCAAGTGACTCGGTCTTTAAAGGCACGGTCCTTCTGATTTAAAGTGAACGATTCGATTCACCAAACATTGAGGATAAACTTCTATCCTGTTGACTCTTCAACCTATCGAACCTCAACTCAAGTGCACCTAGACCTAAAAAGGGGCACTTGATACATTTTAACTCATCGTTCCATGAAAGGATTCCGGAAAGTCGCTTGTTCATTTCAATGCATGATTTTCTCTCAGGTGCCAGGAGACTGGTTCCGCGTAACTCTCACTTAGTCTATTACACGTATCGTAAGGAATTTAGAGCGCTTATTTCCCTTTGTTTCTAACATGTCAGTTGCCGTCGCCGATCTGCCCGGGATTTTACTTGAAATCACTTATTTAATAAGTTCATCCCTCCGTTTGGCTTTAATATACAGGGTGACCCCAAAAAATGCAACCCTCAAAATTGCTAATCACTTCTAAATCTGTGGACCGAATCACTTTATATTTGGGGGACATACACTTCAGCCTATGCATGACCCTTCCACAGAGCTTGTGAAAATGGCATGCAAAGGCTGAAGTTTATGTCCCCTAAATATGTAAAGAGATGTAGAAGTTACTACAATTTTTGTGGGTTGCATTTTTGTTGGATCACCCTGTACCAACAAATAATGGGCTAAGAGTTGTTGCTTTTTTTTGTTTTGACGAATTAACTTTGTAAGTGGCACATAATTTTGTCAGTCTGCAAAATTATTTCCACAAAACATGTCCACCCTATACAGGAAGGAGCAAGGCTGTACAATTTTGGTATGCAATCAAATGAGTTGGGGGGGGGGGGGGGGGGGATTTCGCACTGTATGCAAAATCCTGGCCGACTCTAAGGCTGTTAGCGGAACAGTTTTCATGAGATGGAATGTGTCTTTGAATATAAATTCTATTGGGCAGGGCCTTAATTATTGTCAGTTACTGAAGCAGCAAAGGGTAGATTGAGTTCGCACAGCGTGTCTGAGAACTTGATCACAGCACATTCAACTTTCAATGAGTTTACGCCACCCCCCCCCCCCCCCTCACAGGTATATTTTAATTGACATACATTATAGTCTTCTTCTTCTTCTTGGCGTTCGCAGAGGTTACACGATCAGTCCAGCACTGGTGACATACATTATGAACAGGAAGTTGAAGCAGGGTTTTCTGGGGGAGAGTCGTAACTGTGAAAGGGCGTTTCCACTGTAGTGATCCACAAGTGATGTACATCTGTGCTGTCACTACGCTTGTTTTACGCTGAATACGCACGCACGCACGCACACACACACACACACACACACACACTCTCACTCTCTCTCTCTCTCTCTCTCTCTCTCTCTCTCTCTCTCTCTCTCTCTCTCTCTCTCTCTCTCTCTCTCCTCCCTTTTTGTAAAACCCCTGCCTTGCCTGGGTTTTTGTTCAAAATCAGTGTAAACTGATCCCCATTTTCAGGCTATTGGCGATCGTCAAAGGGCGGATAAGGGGTAGAGGTCAGGAGGGGGGTGGGTGTCTATTGTATTTGAAAGATATTCGATTTGTAATTCAACAAGTCAATCGGAGGATGGAGGGGAAAGAGGGGTTCTACTATGATTAAAAGATATAAGATATAACTAATCATGAAGCAGGGTGGTGGTGGAGGGGGTATATATATATAACTGTAACAATATCTATAGATACAAGTTAACAAACAAAGCAAACTTTCTGTTTTCTGCGCACATTTGTTTCCAGACACTATTATCTCCACCAAACCAGACTGACAAGAAACACAGTCTGCTGACACGAACAACACTGCAACATGTAGAAAAGTGACTGAGAAGCCGGGGAAAAAATACCCCCGTGTATACATTCCTCGGTCTCTACTGTATCATATGACGTTTTAGTACACCAGTTTACATGAGCCGCCGCCATATACTCTGTCTACTTGTCTGGCTAAAAAAAAACACAAACTCAGCTTCTTAAAAATGCGACTGACCCTGAAATGTAGACAACGGAACCTCTCCGGCTTTTAAAACCCTTACAAAATCAAATCTTTAAATCAGGGAGAGAGTTTTAAACAAGAGCCGGGTAAGTTTACAGAAGTTATCAATAGAAAATCTGGAAAACTTGGGTCTTATAAAGGGTATTACAAATCTGAGAAAATCAGACCTCAAGGGGGAGGGGGAGGGGGGGATGTTTGGGGAGAGGGGTCTTAAAATGGAGGAACATTTACAAATCTAGAAAAACTAGATCGAGTCTTCAACGGGTGGCTCTTCTGTACAGCAGCTTACACGAGCTTCGGGCCATATTGACAGGTCTACTTGTAAGGATTGGATACTAATTAAGCTGAGTATTCGTTTTTTACCCGTTTTTTTTTTTTTTTAATGGATTTACACTGAGCGTCCGACCCTGAAATGTGTTCTTTGCCTACATACAGTGGAATCCCTTTTAAAACCTCAAACATTTTGAGAAAAGAGAGGGAGCCTTAATCTGAAGGTAAATTTACAGACATTGTCAACAGAAAGGCTGAGAAAGCGGGGGACTCCACTGTACTGCTGGCCAAGGGACTTGGGTGAAAGGTGGGCTGGTAGGGGGCTGGTGGGCTGGGGGAGGAAAGTTGCTTCTATCACATATTGCGCCAAAAGCGTTGCCAGAATTTCGAAGAGCAAACTGACAGAAAAGCTGTCTGACTGAAAGATGAGACGGGGGCTGTGGCGGGGTGGTAAGATGTCGGCCTTTTAATCGTAAGGTCGAGGGTTCGAAACCCGGCCGCGGCCGCCTGGTGGGTTAAGTGTGGAGATTTTCCCGATCTCCCAGGTCAACTTATGTGCAGACCTGCTAGTGACTTAACCCCCTTCGTGTGTACACGCAAGCACAAGACCAAGTGCGCACGGAAAAGATCCTGTAATCCATGTCAGAGTTCGGTGGGTTACCAAAACACGAAAATACCCAGAATGCTTCCTCCGAAAGCCGCGTATGGCTGCCTAAATGGCGGGGTAAAAACGGCCATACACGTAAAATTCCACTCGTGCAAAAACACGAGTGTACATGGGAGTTTCAGCCCACGAACGCAGAAGAAGAGAAGAAGAACTGAAAGATGAACAGAGAGACAAACAGACAAGCAAACTGACAGACTAGCAGTCAGACTGAAAGATGAACAGAGAGACAAACAAACAAGCGCACTGACAGACTAGCAGTCAGACTGAAAGATGAACAGAGAGACAAACAGACAAGCGCACTGACAGACAGACTAGCAGTCAGACTGAAAGATGAACAGAGAGACAAACAGACAAGCACACTGACAGACTAGCAGTCAGACTGAAAGATGAACAGAGAGACAAACAGACAAGCGCACTGACAGACTAGCAGTCTGACTGAAAGATGAACAGAGAGACAAACAGACAAGCGCACTGACAGACTAGCAGTTAGACTGAAAGATGAACAGAGAGACAAACAAACAAGCGCACTGACAGACTAGCAGTCAGACTGAAAGATGAACAGAGAGACAAACAGACAAGCGCACTGACAGACTAGCAGTCTGACTGAAAGATGAACAGAGAGACAAACAGACAAGCGCACTGACAGACTAGCAGTCTGACTGAAAAATGAACAGAGAGACAAACAGACAAGCACACTGACAGACTAGCAGTCTGACTGAAAGATGAACAGAGAGACAAACAGACAAGCGCACTGACAGACTAGCAGTCTGACTGAAAGATGAACAGAGAGACAAACAGACAAGCGCACTGACAGACTAGCAGTCTGACTGAAAGATGAACAGAGAGACAAACAGACAAGCAAACTGACAGACTAGCAGTCAGACTGAAAGATGAACAGAGAGACAAACAGACAAGCGCACTGACAGACTAGCAGTCAGACTGAAAGATGAACAGAGAGACAAACAGACAAGCAAACTGACAGAAAAGCAGTCTGACTGAAAGATGAACAGAGAGACAAACAAACAAGCAAACTAACAGACTAGCAGTCAGACTGAACGAGGAACAGAGAGACAAACAGACAAGCAAACTAACAGACTAGCAGTCAGACTGAACGAGGAACAGAGAGACAAACAGACAAGCAAACTAACAGACTAGCAGTCAGACTGAAAGATGAACAGAGAGACAAACAGACAAGCAAACTAACAGACTAGCAGTCAGACTGAACGAGGAACAGAGAGACAAACAGACAAGCAAACTAACAGACTAGCAGTCAGACTGAACGAGGAACAGAGAGACAAACAAACAAGCAAACTAACAGACTAGCAGTCAGACTGAACGAGGAACAGAGAGACAAACAGACAAGCGCACTGACAGACTAGCAGTCAGACTGAAAGATGAACAGAGAGACAAACAGACAAGCGCACTGACAGACTAGCAGTCAGACTGAAAGATGAACAGAGAGACAAACAGACAAGCAAACTAACAGACTAGCAGTCAGACTGAACGAGGAACAGAGAGACAAACAGACAAGCAAACTAACAGACTAGCAGTCAGACTGAAAGATGAACAGAGAGACAAACAGACAAGCGCACTGACAGACTAGCAGTCAGACTGAACGAGGAACAGAGAGACAAACAGACAAGCAAACTAACAGACTAGCAGTCAGACTGAAAGATGAACAGAGAGACAAACAGACAAGCAAACTAACAGACTAGCAGTCTGACTGAAAGATGAACAGAGAGACAAACAGACAAGCGCACTGACAGACTAGCAGTCAGACTGAACGAGGAACAGAGAGACAAACAGACAAGCGCACTGACAGACTAGCAGCCCACCAGCCCCCCAGCCCCCAGCCCACCAGCCATGAAAGATGAACAGAGAGACAAACAAACAAGCGCACTGACAGACTAGCAGTCAGACTGAAAGATGAACAGAGAGACAAACAAACAAGCGCACTGACAGACTAGCAGTTAGACTGAAAGATGAACAGAGAGACAAACAGACAAGCACACTGACAGACTAGCAGTCTGACTGAAAGATGAACAGAGAGACAAACAGACAAGCGCACTGACAGACTAGCAGTCTGACTGAAAGATGAACAGAGAGACAAACAGACAAGCGCACTGACAGACTAGCAGTCAGACTGAACGAGGAACAGCGGAGAGACAAACAGACAAGCGCACTGACAGACTAGCAGCCCACCAGCCCCCCAGCCCCCAGCCCACCGGCCCACCAGCCACCAGCCCCCCCCCCCCCCCCCCCCCCCTCCAGCCATGCAAGAGGAACAGAGAGACAAACAAACAAGCGCACTGACAGACTAGCAGCCCACCAGCCCCCCAGCCCCCAGCCCACCAGCCCCCCCCCCCCAGCCCACCAGCCCCCCAGCCATGAAAGATGAACAGAGAGACAAACAGACAAGCAGAATGACAAGCACAGAAGCAAACGCATGGACAGGCAGGCGGCGGATGGACATACAGACATACTATACAAACAAACCGACAGCGACAACAAGCTACGTTGCAACACATATACCCTGGGCCCTGGTGGCAACACACAACTTGTTTGCAGATTTCCAATGTACGTGGGTACAGGGGAAACAGCCTTTTAAGACCTTCAAACACTTGAGAAAATCAGTCAGGTCTTAAGAAGGTGGGAGTCTTAAACTGGAGGTCAACTTAGAGAGCTGAGGAACAGAACATCTTAAAAGGGAAGGTCTTACACGGGGGAATGCTAAATTGGGGGTCTTAAAAAAGGGGTTCCACTGAAACAGGAAACTTGAAGCAAATAAATATCGGACTACGTTTAGAAAGATACACATCCAGCGATGTCTTTTGCTGTCTGCACTCAAAAAACACCGACACTTTCTTTCAAATTGCCAAACACATTTTCATTTTGGCAGATCTGTTGAACGTTTTTTTCAAGGTAGAAAAAAGTTGACGCCAATTATTTTGTTTGTTTGTTTGTTTAACGCCCAGCCGACCACGAAGGGCCATATCAGGGCGGTGCTGCTTTGACATATAACGTGCGCCACACACAAGACAGAAGTCACTGCACAGGCTTCAAGCATGTCTCACCCAGTCACATTATTCTGACACCGGACCAACCAGTCCTAGCACTAACCCCATAATGCCAGACGCCAGGCGGAGCATCCACTAGATTGCCAATTTTAAAGTCTTAATTAGGTATGACCCGGCCGGGGTTCGAACCCACGACCTCCCGATCACGGGGCGGACGCCTTACCACTAGGCCCACCGTGCCGGTTTGACGCCAATGAAGAACAGTCTTAGTCTTCCGAAAACTGACAAAACTCAGTGCTGTGAACATTTTAGCAAATGTGCAGAAAAAAAAATTCTAGCTGTGTCCCTGACATCTGACTAACAAACTGGAGTGTAGAAGCACACGACTCACTACACTACCCCCAAAGCGGCGTATGGCTGCCTGAATGGCGGGGTAAAAACGGTCTTACACGTAAAAACCCACTCGTGCAAAAAAACATGAGTGAACGTGGGAGTTTCAGCTCATGGACGAACACGAAGAAGAAGAAGAAGACTCACAAAATTGTCTTTGTTCAAACCACGTTCCTTAGCCTCTTCAGGGCTAATACAAACCTTTCGAATTCTGTCTTGATTTGACTCACAACAGCTAAGTAGACACAAGTCCGGGCATAAACAGTAGAGCATCCCAATCTCAAAAGTCTAATTACATCAGTTTCAATGACGCCATGCTATTCCGAGCAGCTCTTGAGCTAAATAGGCTCCAGCACTAATGCTGCTCGTTCTGAAACTAGTTTTTAATGAAAACGAGTCAGCAAGTTTTCACTCTCTTGTGGTAAAGTCTCAGGCTTCTATTTTGCTGCTCTGAAACACGGTGTATACAATCAACTGTCTTTCTTTGTTTATCCTTATTCCTTCCTGAATTTGTTTCTGAATTCTTGCTATCTTTTTGTCTCGCTCTTCATGTACGCACACACAACATCCCTGGGACAGTTATTTTGCCGATGTGAAACACTCTGTCTATAATATTATTCACCGTATAATTTTACTAATCCTCTTCCTTTGTATTTTTGTTTGTTTGTTGTTTATTTGTTTGTTTATTTCTTTCTTTCTTTATTTATTTATTTATTTCTTCCTTTCCGTCTTTTTCTTCTTCCTTTTCTCACTTATACATAGAAAGATCCCTGCGTGATTTGTATTTGACTACCCTTCGCAAACATCGAAATATGTTATAACTTATACCGTGGTACTTGCCGCTGTCTGCAGTGAGCGGACAACCTTGGAGCTTAAAGTGTCCCTATATTGTAGGTGGCCTGTCAGAGCAGGTATGTTTTGGTCCAGATATTAGACATATAAGGACCTTTCGTAGGAGGTGTCCTGTCTTCGGTGGGGCCTCACACGCAGGTGGCACTGTAGCTTTCTTGGCTCCCTCTCACTTTGCAGCTAATTAATCTTGATTAGCTATACAGGTACAAAAACCCAACCTTGGCATTCCAATCCCCAGGCCACACACACACACACACACACACACACACACACACACACACACACACACACACACACACACACACACACACACACACACACAAATTAGAACAAAAATCGTAGGTCTTTAAAAAGATCGAAGGAGTCTTAAAAATGGAGCAAGGTGCTTTTACTGAAGAAATTTTTCAGGAAACAGCAAGGGAATCTTGAAGGGTGGTTGGGGGGAGGGGGGGGGGGGGGTCTTAGTAAAGGGGTTATTACTGTACAAGGCAAAGCACTTAAGTGCTAACCTCTAAAGAAATCACTGACATGCAGCATTTGATTAGACAGCCTAAAATAGCCAAGTCAGTTCGTGAATACAAAGGGAACTTTTGTTCTGTAAAACCCCCTTTGATTCTTTCTCATGTGTGCCTCCAGATTCCTTCAGGCACTGAAGTTTAGGCAGCATTTGAGTGTCTTTCTACCAGCATTACAGTATAGTTGGACCCACCCCCCCCCCCCCCCCCCCCCCCCCTTTAAAGACCTCCAACATTCTGAGAAATTCAGGTCTTAAATATTAGGGAGTGTTAAAAATGAGGGTAAACGAACAGATGGTATATTATATTCAGAAAATCGAACCAATCAAAGGTCTCAAAAAGGGGCTTCCATTGTACATGCTAATGTTACTTTCTCACTACACAATGTATACTAATATCATACCATTTTGTGCTGACCTCTATCGCTCATTGACTAGATGACTTTATTATGAATATGTCAGAAATCAATCAATTGCTTTTAAGGAATAATTAATACAAGTACAGGACTTAATTGGCACAGAGTTTTTGCCTTATGCAGCTTCTTTGTGGGAATTTAGGCCTCAGCTTGTTGCAAAATCCCTTGTGTCTATTTATTGCAAAATCCCATTGTCGGGTGGCAAAAAATTAACAAAATGTGACAAATTATCCCAAGCCCTGATGTAAACTTGGTAAACAGAATATACTCATCTTCCATGGACTGTGATATTTTCATAGATATTCCCCAACATTTTGCTGACCTGAATTATAAGTTATCACACATGCCCCCAGCAAGTGGCGAAGTGCATTTCCCTTAGCTTTTTGTGCCATAGGCTTGATGGAACCATTCCTTGTTACAAACTGCACTGTAATCACCCTTTAAAGATCCGCACTGGAGGAATGCCAAATCTGCAAAACATATTTCATGGCTCCAGCCAGGCTAGGCGGTGTTTGCTTCGAAAAGTGATTTCACAACTTTCACTCAGGGATGGGAACATCTCTGTCCCATCGATACCTGCCTTGGTTGACCACAGTGGTGAGTAAATACAGTGGAACCCCCCTTTTAAGACTCCCTCTCTTTTAAGATCTTCTTTCTCAGACTTTCTGTTCATAACCTCTGTACCCCCACTTTAAGACTGACCCTCCTTTTTCAGACTTTTTGTTCATAACCTCTGTACCCCCACTTTAAGACTGACCCTCCTTTTTCAGACTTTTTGTTCATAACCTCTGTACCCCCACTTTAAGACTGACCCTCCTTTCTCAGACTTTCTGTTCATAACCTCTGTACCCCCACTTTAAGACTGACCCTCCTTTCTCAGACTTTCTGTTCATAACCTCTGTACCCCCACTTTAAGACTGACCCTCCTTTTTCAGACTTTTTGTTCATAACCTCTGTACCCCCACTTTAAGACTGACCCTCCTTTTTTAGACTTTCTGTTCATAACCTCTGTACCCCCACTTTAAGACTGACCCTCCTTTCTCAGACTTTCTGTTCATAACCTCTGTACCCCCACTTTAAGACTGACCCTCCTTTTTCAGACTTTTTGTTCATAACCTCTGTACCCCCACTTTAAGACTGACCCTCCTTTTTCAGACTTTTTGTTCATAACCTCTGTACCCCCACTTTAAGACTGACCCTCCTTTTTTAGACTTTCTGTTCATAGAAATAAATCTCTCGCCGAACGTGGGGACGAACTCACGCTGACAGCGGCCAACTGGATACAAATCCAGCGCGCTACCGACTGAGCTACATCCCCGCCCCAGGGGTTTTAAAATGTGTGTAAATTTACAGAGGTTATGAACAGAAAATGTAAAAAAAAGCAGGGTCTCAAAAGGGAGGAAGTCTTCAATTTGGGGGTCTTAAAAGGAGAGTTCCACTGTACAGCCAAAAATCCACCTCCTGCTTCCTGTGGCGAGTGGGATTTTCATTTCTTGAATCGATTTTGTAAATGACACCTATGCCAACCTGCTAAATTAATTCAGAACAAAAAAATCCCACTGTGCACGGGATTAATTTAGCCAAGCTGTTGATTTTCTGTACATGTCAAAGTGGACGGGTGATTTAATTCCACGTGAAAGCCTGGGCGGGTCTGTGGCAGTGAACTTGATCCTGTACACGGGTAATGGCGGTACTTAATAGTTTAAATTTGTCTCAAAATTACAAAAACATGTTCACTCAAAAATGCGATACAGTGGAACCCCCCTTTTAAGACCTCCAAAAATCTGAGAAAGAAAAGTCTGAATACGGAGGTAGACCTAAAATGGGGGTAAATTTACAGAGGTTTTGAACAGAAAGTCTGAGAAAACAGGGTATTAAAAGGGAGTGAGTCTTAAATTGCGGGGTCTTAACAGGGGGGTTCCACTGTTCATGATAAGCATGATGTGCAAGGCTTAGAAATATAGGGTAGGGGTCACACTGTCAGAAGTTTAAAAAAAAAGTAAGTCTGAAATTAGCCCAGACAGCTAATAAGTCAAGTGTCAAAAGTTTCTGAGGCAATTAACTGCAGAGAGACTGATGATAACTTAAAACAGCAAGAGGTGGGGCAAGAAAATAAATCCCTCCCTAGAAATGTAATGCAGTGGAACCCTGTCTTTTAAGACCCCCTCACGCCTCTTAAGATCCACTCACCCCTCTCAAGATCCACCCCTCTTAAGATCCACTCACCCCTCTTAAGATCCACTCCTTTTTAACATCTTGCTTTTTCAGATTTCCTGTTTACAACCTGTGTAAATGTACCTCCATTTTTATGACTTTTAGGTACCTTTTTTTAAGACCTGGTTTTCTCCAGTGGTGTTTTAAAGATCTTTAAAATGGAGGGGGGAGGGGGTCATGGTTTTTCCACTGTAGAGGGATACAGCATTCTAAAACTGTCTGGCACTGGCACCCCTCAATCAAACTATGTAGGTGCTTGTCTTCTGCCCAGTGCTTTGAAGCTGTCTCAGTCTAATTGGGTAAAGTGAACCCACTTCTGAGAGCTTTAGTTCACCAGGAGTATCTTCACTGCAGCTTTACTGGAGTAGGGATGATCTAATGGTCTATCATCACAGCAGTCAAAGTTTTAAGGACGCTAATTATTTCTGTGAATAGATACTGTCCATGTGTCAGTCTATCACTATCAGAGGAAAGAAAAAGATAAATTACATCTAGCAAGCTAATTAAACGTTATTTTTTTATTATGGGGAGCTTATATAGCGCGAACCACAACTGTGCTCTCCGCGCTTTACATATTAATTTCTGCCGTTTGAAATGGAATTTTTTACAGACAGACAGACAAACAGACATTTTTTACACACAATATATAACGCATTCACATCGACCAGCAAACTTCAAGCCTATTAGGCGAACATTCACCTTTCACGGCCTATTATTCCAAGTCAAACGGGTATTTGGTGGACATTTTTATCTATGCCTATACAATTTTGCCAGGAAAGACCCTTTTGTCAATCGTGGGATCTTTAACGTGCACACCCCAATGTAGTGTACACGAAGGGACCTCGGTTTTTCGTCTCATCCGAAAGACTAGCACTTGAACCCACCACCTAGGTTAGGAAAGGGGGGAGAAAATTGCGGCCTGACCCAGGGTCGAACACGCAACCTCTCGCTTCCGAGCGCAAGTGCGTTACCACTCGGCCACCCAGTTAGAATGGACATGAATTTTGAATGCATAGCAAGGGTGACTGTGTATGCTTGGTTACAAACAAAAGACATTTTTAACAACACTTAATAGTAAATATATATATATATCCCCTGAAGACGGAGTATGGCTGCCTATACGGTGGGGTGATTGAAAACAGCAGTGCAAGTAATCTTCCTGACAGAGTAAACTGCACAAAGTACACCCAACACAACGTACACCCAACTCAACAACAAAAACACAAAAAACAATTAAACAATTTACATTATTTGTTTTAAAGTTTCTTCTCCCAAAACGTATACCCCTACTAAACCACCCCAATCACAGTTATGGAGAATCAGCACTATAGCTGAAACAAAACAACTTTTTTTTTAAACTTTTGCAACTAAAAAACTGTCAATATTATTTTAAACACTGAAACAGCGAATGCAGGTATAATGGTAATAATGAACTCCCAAACTGCACAAAAAACAGTGATGCAAATTCTTGAGAACTGAGTGTGTGATCTAAGAAACAAGGGTGTGGCAGCAAGACTGAAACAGGAAAGAGAAAAGAAAAGGCGCTGTGCCCAGTGAATGATAAGCGATACAATGCAAAAGCCCAAACCGAACTAACCTGCAAATGTGAAGAACCCACAGACAGACACACAGAGGCCTAGCCTCAGCAGCAGTAGCACTGACACAGAACGCATTCTCTCGCCACCTGATCGCGGAGCCACACTCAGCTCAAGTGGCAGTCAAGGCGCGGGGGAAATGAATAAATGGGCAGCAGGCTCCTGTCTGCTTGCGGGCACCGCATTGTTTCGTCTTTTTCTAACGTGACAGACAGACAGCGCTAACCTTTTCTCGCACTTTTTTTTAGGGTGAAGGTGCGCACCATGGGAAGTAACTCTTTTGGCAAGACACAACTTGGTATGTTTTTGTCTCCCTTGGGGTGTGCGTGCCTGCGTCTGTTTTCTTGCGAATGTGTGCGCTTTTTACAGGACAACGAGACACGGCAATCTATGTTACGTGAGGTGGGGGTGGGGGGGGGGGGGGGGTTGTGGGTTGAAGTAGAAGAGCACGTTACTGTTGGGTTCACAGTCATAACGCGCATACACAGGCTAGCTCTCTATGTACATGTATATAAACACAAACAAAACAAGAGGCGAAGCCTTCAAGGCTCACGTAAGAAATCGACAAACAGTAACACAAACTCAATCACTCCGTCACACACACACACACACACACACAAACACACACACACACACACACACACACACACACACACACACACACACACAGAGAAAGAGCATAGGTGAAACTGTGCAAGAAAGCGAGACACTAGATCTAGATCTCTCTGTCTGCATGTAGCCTACTTACAAGGACACGACTGCCAACTAGTCTCGGCGCGCTCAAAATAATAATGACCGAGACTGTCAGTACTTCCTTCGCGTGACGTCTAACCCTCTTACGTCATAATGTGACGTCAATGTAATGTGACGTCTTCAAATGTTAGAGTTTCTACCACAGACATACACACGCACAGACGCACGCACGCACGCACGCACAGACAGACAAAGTTACGATCGCATAGGCTACACTTACGTGAGCCAACCAGGACACACAATTCAAAAAGCAGACTAGCGTGCGCGGAAAAACAACCTGTTCGAAAATCCATTTTTGACTCACATGCGAAGCAAAAGTGAGTCTATGTACTCACCCGAGTCGTCCGTCCGTCCGTCCGTCCGGAAAACTTTAACGTTGGATATTTCTTGGACACTATTCAGTCTATCAGTACCAAATTTGGCAAGATGGTGTATGATGACAAGGCCCCAAAAAACATACATTGCTTCAAGGTCAAGGTCACAGGAGCTCTTCAAAGTTGGATTGTATACATATTTTGAAGTGACCTTGACCCTAAACTATGGAAGATAACTGTTTCAAACTTAAAAATTATGTGGGGCACATGTTATGCTTTCATCATGAGACACATTTGGTCACATATGATCAAGGTCAAGGTCACCGGACGTCCGTCCGTCCGTCCGTCCGGAAAACTTTAACGTTGGATATTTCTTGGACAATATTCAGTCTATCAGTACCAAATTTGGCAAGATGGTGTATGATGACAAGGCCCCAAAAAACATACATAGCATCTTGACCTTGCTTCAAGGTCAAGGTCACAGGAGCTCTTCAAAGTTGGATTGTATACATATTTTGAAGTGACCTTGACCCTGAACTATGGAAGATAATTGTTTCAAACTTAAAAATTATGTGGGGCACATGTTATGCTTTCATCATGAGACACATTTGGTCACATATGATCAAGGTCAAGGTCACTTTGACCCTTATGAAATGTGACCAAAATAAGGTAGTGAACCACTAAAAGTGACCATATCTCATGGTAGAAAGAGCCAATAAGCACCATTATATTTCCTATGTCTTGAATTAACAGCTTTGTGTTGACCCTGAAGGTCAAGGTCATGTAAAGGTCAAGGATGTGAGTCGTATGGGCTTTGCCCTTCTTGTTTAACATATCTATTATCTTGACAAGTTCTTTCATGTCTTTTTACAAATTCCTGTCTTTATCTTCGTTCTGCCTTTTACTATCAGGTTAGGCTGCTGCTCTGCTAACTGACTTTGCACACCCTGAATTTTCCTTTTTTTTCATCCACAGGCACCCCACAAATGTAACACACACAAGAGACAGAATGTTAGGATTCTCTGGTTCCAGACAAAAATATAACAAATAATAGAGGTTAGCGAAGGAGTGTCAAACGGTTTACGCTGTGGCCGCTTTTATATATCGACTGAGAATAAGTGATAATAATTAATATTGTGCGTCCAAGGTGGACTCACTTGTGCAGATGCCGTCTTGCTAATATGCGGTAATGTTTAATTTTAACGTGATAAATTCATAGCTCCCAATCCAGTGGCGTTTTTGACTTATTTTTTATACAAGTCCCTTTCATAAAACCAAAAACTATTTATCGTAAAATTAATTGAGGGATTGAGCTCCAAACTCAAGCAGAATTAAATAATTCGGTCATTTGCTCGACGAAAATGACGAGAAAATGCCTACGAAATATCAAGAGTCGGACAGAGTTGCCTCCCTTCCTTTGAAATGGCGGCTTTGCTGAGGTTTTCCTTCAAAAACACATGTTAAAAGCAGAGTATCTAAAACCATGTGTTATGCTTACAAGAGCAGGTTCTGCAAAATTGGAGGCTGAAATGCCCCTCAATTGTGAGCTAAGAATTTATCACGCTCAAGTTCAACATTACCCAATTTGTTTGTCAATTCACATTATCGCCAGTTAAAAACAAGAGGGACACACTTGAAAAGTTCAGAACAGCTTGCGCCTGTGCTTATAATCCGGCCTTGGCAAGAGTTCCAACTGCGCATGTTTATCAGCATGCTGATCCACTAGCGAATACAAAACGAACGAAAAGCAAAAAATTCTAAAAATGTGCACTTTATCTCAAGCGTTCAGACACATGTTTATAAACGATTAAGCAGCCCTTGAAGATTTCGGCCGTTTCCAGAGAAACCCCAGAGAAACAAAAACAAACAACCCGCTCACACTCTCGCTGTCGTTAGGATGAGACGTGCTCATTGATTGGTCAGGGGTGTACCTCTATCCAATGAAGTTTGTTCTTGCTGGTGGATAGCAGCGACCGGAAGTAGCACGTTCTGACTGCCAGTTTTAACAAGTTGAGTAGAGGAGTCAACAAGTTCGTTGGTCATCTGAGGTATTCACCGTCAATTCTTGAGTTATATTGTGTAAGTAGTCACCTCATAAGCTTTTCTTAAAAAAAATGTCGGGGTTTTATCATGTTTCGTCTTTGTTTTTCTTGTCAATAACGACTGCGACGAGAGAGGCATGGCTGTAAAAGTAAAACTATAACTAGTAGCCTATAAGTTAGTCATCTATGGTTTTCTCGTTCATTCCACAAGCGTGTCGCAGTACCAGTTACTTCAAGTTCGCGAAAATCACACCCATAGACCCGTAGACGTTCTCCTTCGATGATTTTTGTCTGTTAGATTTATACTAACTGAACAGTTACATTCACACGTCTTCGTTCTTGATTATGACGATATTGCGTATTTATTAGTGTAAATTTATGGTAATGTTTTCACAAGGATCAAATAACTTGCAATGTTTTGTAGACTTTGTGTGGCCTGCAGATTTATAATATGTGGCCTGTCTAATACAATACACCAATAGAATTGGCAAGCGATTCACAGAGCGCGGCACGCTGTGCAGCGCGGCGATTCACAGAGCGCGGCTATTGCTCTCACCAGCGCAGATTGTTGACGCGCTCTATTTTTGTGCATGCATTATTATCAGCAACATTTTACACTCTTTCTTTGGACACTCAAAAGCAACTTCAGGGCTGCAAGACTACAAAATTGCACTTTCTGCAGACTGAATATTATACGTTATTTGCGTTTCTGACCAAAATATGACATTTTACACAGATCGAGACAGTCATTGTTCCCCGAGACCGCGATAGCGGTCGAGGTGAACAATGACTGTCGAGATCTGTGTAAAATGTCATATTGTGGTCAAAAACGCAAATAACATTTAAGTATCGATCGAATTCCTTTCAGGTACTATGACTTTGTTGTTGTTTTGACGATTGAACGAGCACACACACACACACATGCAATCAAACACATAAGCTTCATATTTGTGCGTTTCAGGTTGACCGAAACTTCAAAGGAACTACAAAACACACGTCATGTACTGACTTTGTTGTTGTTTTGACATTGAACAGCACACACAGTATGTATGCAATCAAACACATGACGTGTGTTTTGCAGTTCCTTTGAATTTTCGGTCAACCTGAAACGCCCAAATATGAAGTTTTGTAGGCCTACGTCACATGGCTCAAAGAAGGGAAATCCAATGTCCAATCGATACATACGCGTTTAAATCAACCGGAAAAAAAAAACTGAAAAAATTATCTGCGCATGCGCGAATTCCAAAATGGCTGCTTAAGTGTTCACTGGTGTGACACCGATTAACAGTTCCGCGGCACTGTACTCGGATAATTGTTTAAAAACGTCATCCCAGTTTAAAAACTCAGCTCCTTTCCATATATATATAGTAGATGACATGTAGTGATATGACTGCCAAGTATTCAAGGCCGGTGTCACGAACTGAAAACTCTGCCTGAACAATCCTTCTCATTGCGGTCAATGCGCATGCGCTAACATGGGGAGATTAATCAGGTCGTGAACAACCTAACCCTTACCCTAATCCTAACCCTAACCCTAACCCATGGTTCGATCGGTCAAAGGGTCGCATTTTGTAAGTCCAAGATTGGCGCATGCGCATTGACCGTAATGAGAAGGATTGTTCAGCAGAGGTAGCCACGTTTTTACATCGGCGCGGCGATATATAGTGAATTCAGTTGAAAGAGTGAGAGAGAGAGAATGGAGCTCTGTTTTTCGTTTTATTGACAGTTTTATTTCTCAAATAGATCAGATAGATGTAGCTGTTGTAAACTTTGCGATTGTGAAGGAAATGTATCGGCAGAATACATCGCGCGTCGTGAATCGCAGCGCTCCTCGTAGCGCCGCGCGTTGTAAATCACAATGCTGCACAACGCGCCGCGCGCTGTGAATCCACTTCGAATAGAATTTACTGAAATGTGAATGGTTACAGAGCCAAACATGTTATTGTTAAACATGTGGCTCTGTTAGGAGCTTGTGCCACTTAACAGGGCTCCCCACGGACGCCCCTCCTAGTGAGTTCGGGACACCCACTTTTAATGGTTAGAGGGTCCATGGACCCCCTAAGCAGAGTTTAAGAGGGTCCCTTGTGTCCCGGGTCCCCAAACCCCCTTTGTACTTATGACGCATTGTGATTGCGAATAATGTGATATGAAGACTGAAGTAGGTTTTTTTAATTACCAGAATATTCGAAGAGGACACTTCAACCTTGTCAAATGCAACACACATGCACACTTTGTTCCCCCATGAAACTGTCAATAATTGTACTTGCATGTTGACTTGGCTGATGACTACAGTCTGAAAAGAGTATACGGGACACACGACTCTGGAAATTGAGTGCGTCCCGGGACCCCCTCCATGAATTTCTAGTAGTTGATTTCAGCTTCTTGTGCGTGTAGGACGCAGGGACGCGCACTTTGGGGAGCCCTGGTTAGGGCTGAGACTTGTGAACATGCCATGTCTGGCACGATGCAGATACATGAAGAGCCTTGTGGAAGTGACTAATCACACACTGAAAGTGCATTTTTGACTCACATGCGAAGCAAAAGTGAGTCTATGTACTCACCCGAGCCGTCCGTCCCAGTGTCCGTCCGGAAAACTTTAAAGTTGGATATTTCTTGGACACTATTAAGTCTATCAACACCTGATGTGGCCTGATGGTGTATGGTTACAAGATCTCAAAAAACATGTGCGGCAACTTGACCTCACTTCAAGTTCAAGGTCACAGGGGCCGTAATTGTTGTCTTAAAAACGACCATTTTTCACATTTTCGCATTTTTTTCTGAAGTTATCGAGAATGGCAACCTTAGCTATGTATGCTATACAGGGCAATGTAAGCCCTATCTTTGGACACCAGTTTGGTTGACCTTGCTTCAAGGTCAAGGTCGCAAGGGTCCTTTAAAGTTGGATTGTATACATATTTTGAAGTGACCTTGACCCTGAACTATGGAAGATAACTGTTTCAAACTTAAAAATTATGTGGGGCACATGTTATGCTTTCATCATGAGACACATTTGGTCACATATGATCAAGGTCAAGGTCACTTTGACCCCTATGAAATGTGACCAAAATAAGGTAGTGAACCACTAAAAGTGACCATATCTCATGGTAGAAAGAGCCAATAAGCACCATTGTACTTCCTATGTCTTGAATTAACAGCTTTGTGTTGCATGACCTTGGATGACCTCAAGGTCACATGTATTTTGGTAGGAAAAATGTGTAAAGCAGTTCTTAGTGTATGATGTCATTGCTAGGTTTAGTTATTTGACCTTGACCCTGAAGGTCAAGGTCATGTAAAGGTCAAGGTCAAGCATGTGAGTCGTATGGGCTTTGCCCTTCTTGTTTTTGTTGAGATTTATTCAGTATGAAGTTGAAGCTCACCAGAGGCTATATTTAGATACTTCCGACATCTACTACGAAACTGAAAGTAGTTAACGTCCATTATTTGTATTGTATGATGCCCCCTATACTTGGGTCTCTTCAACTCATTGTCTCCCTGGTACGGATATATATCCGTACCCACTCATACGGATATATATCCACTCAGACTGTTAGCTTCAGTCGCTTCCTGTAACATCGATCTAACGCCTGCATTCCAGCGTGTGAATATACAGTTACTACACAGTTACTACAATTCTGAGTGACCTGCTTGCAGCACAGCTGGTCTCGGTTTAAAAACACGTAGTCAACATAGGTGGGATAGAAAGTGTTAAGGAGTGTCCTCGAAGAAGGCAATCCACAACAGAGCTCCAATGGTTCCTTCACAGTTTTGAATTTTCTGATTTCAGTGCTGGTGTTCGTAAAACCAAGCAAAATGGCGTCAAATCAACTTCAGAACCAGCTGCTCGCGGCAACACAAATGATCGAACAGCAGGTATGTGTTTGCTTGGGAGTCGAGACATTGATAAATGTCAATGAGAAATGAATGTGTTTCATGAGACTGACACTTGCTTTTAAATATATATGTTTCCATGATTGTGTCATGCCTGCGATCAACAGTTGTTTTTGTGAGTGGATACTTTAAGGCAGTGCTGTCAGTGTTTCTGATGGGGTCCTGACTCTCAAGCCTTGCAACAATTTGAAAGAATTTGTGCCCACAATATATATAATAATATATACGTATATAACTCCAATGATTAATTTTGTGCCAGTCGGCAGTTCAGAAACCTGGAAACTGTAGTTTCCAGTGTTTTAATGTCTTACGTTTTCTAAATATGATGAATACTTAGAATACTAGCAAAGTCCCTCTGTTGCAAAGCAGTGACAGATAATTATACTTGAAAGATTGAAATCGTGCAAGAATAGCTTGTGGGTAGAGAGTTACCTCAGTTGGTAGCAGGCTTGCTTTGAAACAAGTTTGCAGCTATCAACATGGGTTTGAACTCCGGGTCCAGCAAGGGATTTTTTCCTTTGAGTCAACTTTGTGCTGACTCTCTCCTTGGTGTCAGACCAAACCCTATTTGTGTGAATACGTACAATACAGACCCAGGGTCACAGCGAAAGTCTCAGGGCTTGGAAAACACACATGCAAAAAAAGTAGGTACGTGAAGTGGCATACAGTATGATCAGGCATGGGAATTGTCCGCCGAAAGGCAAATTTCCGCCGATTTTTTTTTGTTCCGCCGAAAAAATAAATGGGGGAGGCAAAAATGGTTCTAAAAACTGAATATAATGGCAAACTTGGAGCTAAGATGACACCAAATTACACCAGTTGGGTTCTTAGGAGAGAACAAAATTCCGCCCAAAATGCTCCCAAACCCCCCTAGCAGGGCTAGCTAGGCGCTTCGCACCGTCGACTTTGCTATTACAGTAGTCCCTTCCATTTCCGGCCCTTTCGTGGGCGTGAACCTACCCGGAGCGGCCAGCTTTCCCATGACTAATGAGTTTTCCTTCTATAATTGACTCTTAATGGCCGTTAACCTGTCTGACGCGGTCAACGGTCACTGATTTTTGCCCTAAGGTGCCCCTCTTACTCGACAGGAGCGGCCACTTAACGGCCACTTGTCACTTTCGCGGGCGAGCGCCTGTGGTGTGTGTGTGTGTGTGTGTTGTGTGCACAGACGGCACAGCACGAGCAGACGACATGAATACTTACGCATGCGCAAACTGTAAATACAGACATGCGCATACATGTACATTTACGGCAGTCACTTCCGGATCGATCACAGCTGATGTGAGTTTGAAACACTTGTTTATCTGACACTCAAATACATATATAATAATCCAAACAACACACATAGAAACATACGAAACAATAGCTTAGCCAGGACGATCGAGTTAAACACGCAAATAATTAAGATGTATAAACGAAAGCAAAACTAACAGAGACAATGAATCGGCGGCTCGTGGATGATCGCTTTCTTTTCTTCATGAAAACTTGATCGTGTTTTTATGGGTTTTTTTGGAGGAGGAGGGGGCCTGTAATGAACGGCCACCTGATATTTGCGGTCACCTTTGCAATGACTAATGGGTGACCGGATATGGCAGGTACTACTGTACTTACAAATGTTCAGCCTTTTTTACTTTTTTCAATTCCCATGCCTGATGATAGTCTTCTTTCCCTGGGTTGAAAGTAACCCATTCCATGAGGGTAACGTCTAAGGACTATATGACATTACCTTATCTTACCTAGACATTTCCGTGCTTTCTGTTCATGCCACATTCTCCTCCTCCCTACAGGTGGATGCAGAGATTGCCAAGCTGGAGAACATGGAGGAGGATGACTTTGATGCTCTGCGTCGGCGACGGATGGAAGGCCTAAAGAAACAACAGCAGCAGAAACAAGAATGGCTGAACAACGGCCACGGCGAGTACAGTGAGTTCACCACAGAGAAAGAGTTCTTCGACCAGTGCAAAAAGTCCAAGAAACTTGTCTGTCACTTCTACCGCGACACTACTTTCCGCTCCAAAATCGTGGACAAGCACCTTGCCATCCTCTCCCCCAAACACCTGGAAACCAAGTTCATCCGCATGAACGTAGAGAAATGCCCCTTCTTGGTGGAGAGACTGAGAATCAAGGTCATTCCCACCATCTGTATCGCCAAAGACGGAAAAACCACGGACTACATTGTCGGCTTCGATGACCTCGGCGGTCGGGATGACTTTCCAACGGAAATGATGGAGTGGAGGTTAGGTCGCGCTGAGATCATTGAGTATTCGGGTGACCTCCTGACCCCTCCGTGGGATCCGGCCAACGCCGGTGGGTACAAGAGTATCCTGGGTCACCCCAAGCGGACCAACAAGACCATCAAGGATGATGGCGATGATGACAGCGATGCCGATGGTGACTGGTGAAGTTCCAGCTAACGGGGTAAAATGAAGTGCTAAGCTTTTCATCATTTTATTTGGGGGTTAATCATGAGATCATTTCATGTGAAAGCTGTTCATAAGTTGACAAAGCATATGTTAAAGCTTTGGAGTAAACATGAAGTGCTGTTTAAAGTTAAGGGTTTTGGGTTTAAATTAATACTAGGAGTGTTAAAATCAGAATCATATGTTTTATATGTACATACATGTAGACATTTACAAAAAAGTGAGGTTGCAATTGAATAATGAAGACACTTCAGATCCTGTAGGAAAAACAGATATTTCAAGTTCAGTCATAAATATTTATTTCCATAGCAGTTTGTCTTCAAATTCAAGTTCAAACCAGAATGTAAATGCTTCACATTGATGTTAGATTATGAATACATTTGTCTTGGTTTAAAATCAATAGCTTGCTGCTTAAATAATGTAAGATCATGTTTGAGATACACTATGATTTTGCCAGTCCTGCTGAAAGCAAACATCCAGGTTGCAAAAGTTCTGAGCTTGCCTCTTTATGTTAAAAATGGAGTTGTGTGACATCGAGAGTGGATTTGTTTAAATGATTTTGAAATGTACATGAAGTTTGCTGATTTTTGTGTGCGAAGAATGTGTGTGTGTGTGTGACTGTGTGCATGTGTGTGAGAGCGTGTTATTGTCTGCAGTTTATGTGTGTCTGTTCATATTTTTTAACTTAATAGAAGTGTGGTGTGTTATCTAAGTTACAGGTCTGCCTTTTTTTTTTCCTCTTTGTGTATATTTCTGTTTTTCTTTCTTGTAAAATTGTATACACATTTTGAATGAAAGTGTCAGAAAATAGTTGTTGAGCAGGTTGCCTCCCTTGCATTGTATGCCAAGAAGAAAGATCAGCTTTTCTGTGAAGTGCGATGTACTCTGAAATACGAGAAATAGCTAATGTGTCGTCGTAGGATGCAAGGTATGGCAGAAAATGTTGTGTAATCCTCTCTTCCTGCTAAAGACTAAGGGAGATTCTTCTTAAGCACAAACTATGATGGTTAACAAACCCTCTTGTTTAAGAGATTTATAAGGGAAATGTTGAGCGTCAAAGTGAGTATTTTTATAATCTAGATTATTACAAAGTTTAAATACTTACTTGTGTGTTGAGCATGTCAGTTTAGTGAGGGTGAGTCGGAGCAATGTACATCACTACTACAGTGGAACATGTCAGGTTAGTGAGGGTGAGTCGGAGCAATGTACATCACTACTACAGTGGAACATGTCAGGTTAGTGAGGGTGAGTCGGAGCAATGTACATCACTACTACAGTGGAACATGTCAGTTTAGTGAGGGCGAGTCCGAGCAATGTACATCACTACTACAGTGGAACCTCCCTTTTGAGACCTCCAAAAGCTAAGGAAAATCGTGTCTGAAAAAGAGGAAATGTTAAAACGGGGGTAAATTGGTATTGACAGAGTTTATGAACAGAAAATCTGAGAAAACAAGAGTCTTAAAAAGGCGGGAGTCTTATATCGGAGGGGCTTTAAAGGGGGTTGGACTGTGTACATAATGCCAATAATGCAATGCCAGGATTTAGGTGCAATCAAAGTTCACCTCTTCTCTTTCTTCTCAATTCAAGGAACTTAGTGTGTGAGTACAATGTCTTCATGCTTTCAAAGCAAATGAACTACACTTTTATTATATGTGTGCTTTTCAAGCTGCCAATTATTGGCTTTTTCTTTGGGGGGGGGGGGGGGGGGGGTGGATTGTGTTATGGTTTTCTTGTGGGTACCGTAGATGGTCTGGATAAAAGACCATTCACAATTTTGACTGCCTGGCTGCTCTGTGTATGGTTGTTTGTATTCCTGTCATTGTCATGTGTAACTCACTGGAAAGGAGAAAACACACACACACAGATAATTGGATTGCCTGATGTACTGCTACATGTGACAAATAAACATTAACATCTTTACAATGACAACTGTTTAGTGCTATTGGTTGTGTCGCCGAGAGAGAGAAAGAGTGTGTGTGTATCACTGTATGAGTCTCTTGCTTTCACCAGTATGAAATGCTATCCTCATAGCAACACACAAGTCACACGTACTAGTATCACTACATATCAACACACTCCAGGAGTACTGAAATGTGATAAGGATGATACCAGGGAGATAATTCAATTGACAGCAGGAAGAAACTGAACCTCTTAGAAAACGTGAATTCACAGCTTGTAAAAATAATCAAGTTGAAAGTCGCATGTTTGTTTCAATTTCTCATGTGGCAGGAAATTAGTTCCCATAACGCTCGCTTGCTCTGTTGCACATGTTGTGTTGCACATGTTGTGTTGCACATGTGTGGCACGTGTTGTGTGGCACATGTTGTGTGGCACGTGTTGTGTTGCACATGTTGTGTTGCACATGTTGTGTTGCACATGTTGTGTGGCACATGTTGTGTGGCACGTGTTGTGTGGCACGTGTTGTGTGGCACATGTTGTGTGGCACATGTGTGGCACGTGTTGTGTGGCACGTGTTGTGTGGCACGTGTTGTGTGGCACATGTTGTGTGGCACATGTTGTGTGGAACATGTTGTGTTGCACATGTGTGGCACATGTTGTGTGGCACATGTTGTGTGGCACATGTTGTGTTGCACATGTTGTGTGGCACATGTTGTGTGGCACGTGTTGTGTGGCACATGTTGTGTGGCACATGTTGTGTGGAACATGTGTTGCACATGTTGTGTGGCACGTGTTGTGTGGCACATGTGTTGCACATGTTGTGTTGCACATGTTGTGTGGCACATGTTGTGTTGTGTTGCACATGTTGTGTTGCACATGTTGTGTGGCACGTGTTGTGTGGCACGTGTTGTGTGGCACGTGTTGTGTGGCACATGTTGTGTTGTGTTGCACATGTTGTGTTGCATTTAGAGCACTTTCTTCCCTTTGTTTGTGAAATTAATAGTAGTCGTGATTCTTTCACTCTTGTCAGTAACCGGCACGGTTGGCCTAGTGGTAAGGCGTCCGCCCCGTGATTGGGAGGTCGTGGGTTCGAACCCCGGCCGGGTCATACCTAAGACTTTAAAATTGGCAATCTTGTGGCTGCTCCGCCTGGCGTCTGGCATTATGGGGTTAGTGCTAGGACTGGTTGGTCCGGTGTCAGAATAATGTGACTGGGTGAGACATGAAGCCTGTGCTGCGACTTCTGTCTTGTGTGTGGCGCACGTTATATGTCAAAGCAGCACCGCCCTGATATGGCCCTTCGTGGTCGGCTAGGCGTTAAATAAAAAAAATAAAAAAAAAAAAACCTCTTGTCAGTACTCTCAGTGAATGTGATGATGTAAAAAACGAAGGGAAGTATCGAAAACAAGGTGAGCAAATGAGAGTGACGCTGAACTACTCTCCTAGCACCTGAGAAAAGGAGGGGTGAACAAACAGCTTTTTTTCCTCGTTCTGAGATTGAAAGTACAATCCGCTAAGTAACGTTTCAAGGACTCTACATTTCTGAGAAAACCGGGTCTTGAAAAACAGGGAGTCTCAACAATATGAAGGACGTAATTATGTGACTGACGGGGCAGCTGTGACAATCTGTGCATGGTGACTATTGTTTTTTACTGCTTGAAACGCGGTACTTGACCAGACAAATGATTATGCAATGTGCTTTATGTGGTGCGTGTGTGTGCCCATGCGTGTGTTTGTGATCATGTTTTTTTGAGCAATGTGTTATTCATTGATATGTGTGCGGTTGCACGTTAAATGATGTTTTGTTGTCGTAGGATTTTGATTGTACAGCGCTTTGAGCAGGGTTAAACCCTGGATACATGTGTTATAGAAATATTATGCATTACAATTATTATTATTATTAAAAACAAAGAAAACAAGAAGAGCAAACGCTCGATCGAGTCACTTTCGCAGTTCTGAATATTATATGAGGCATCAGATGGACAGGAAGAAATTGCTATTCACAACACAATACAGATGTAAATAATTTGATGTAAAGAATAATCCTATAAAGTTTGAATCAAATCCGATGAATAGTTTCAGAGATATATTTCAATTTTTTTCCTTCAAGACATACCTGTGACCTTGAAAAAGGTCAAAGGTCACCAAAGCAGACGTCAAAGTGTAGAGGTCACTGGGAGTCACGTTCACATAAAATTTGAGCCCGGTCACTTTTATAGTTTCCGAGAAAAGCCCAACGTTAAGTTGTGTGTTGCCGAACAGAAAAGGCTAGTTATCTCCCTTGTTTTTCTGATAACGTTCGTAAAAGGCTACAGATGTAAATACTTTGATGTAAAGAATAATCCTACAAAGTTTCAATCACATCCGATGAACTTTGTCAAAGATATAAAATGTCTAATTTTTCCTTTGACGCTGACCTGTGACCTTGAAAAAGGTCAAAGGTCAACGAAACCATCGTTAAAGTGTAGAGGTCATTGGAGGTCACGACTAAACAAAATATGAGCCGGATCGCTTTGATAGTTTCCGAGAAAAGTCCAACGTTAAGGTGGTGTCTACGGACGGCCGGCCGGACGGACGGCTGGCCGGACGGCCGGCCGGACAGACTAACACTGACCGATTACATACTTTTTCTCAAGTGACTCAAAAAACCAATCGAAGTCTACAAGTAAGATTAAGTTGAATTGTAAAATTAAAGGATGCAATTATGTATAGTGCAAAAAAAATTAAGATGCGAAAAGCTTTATGTGATGATCTTGTTTTCTTCTTACTCCTGGAGAAGTACAACCTCAAAGCCCGCAAAAAAGGTAAAGAAAAAGAAATGAAGTCCACAAATTAGATGAACTTTTGACATTTAGAGTGATCGTAACATATCAAATTGGGAGGAGTGTCTTCGATAAACAGCTTCTGAGTGTTGTAATGATCAGGAAGCTTTGAAGAAAATCTTTGGGCAACTTGAAGTCTCTCAAGCCCTTTGCTATGAAAATGCGCAGGGGGTTAAAAATCAATGTGTAATACACTAAAAAAAAAAACGGCTGCAAGGGACTTGAAAATGTGATCAATCTAATGACATGTTTGTGTTTGCGGGAATGTGTTGTTTGCCTGGGGTTGATGTGTGAGCAATCACGTAAGTGCCTGCTGTTTGTAAGGACAGTAAGATTTGTGTAGCCTTACCCTCTAAGGGCTGGTGCCGTCTTTGTTCTGACAAGGCGAGGCGAGAGTACACGGTATGTTTGAGTTATAGATTCTCATCAGAAGCGCGTTCAATCTTGTTATTTCATGAGCTAAAAACCACCAGTTTCAAACAAAAGGTACCTTCCGTCCCGTTTAAAGTCATTATAATTATATCGATTGGATGACGGGTGCAGTGGCGTAGTGGATAAGACATCGGCCTCCTAATCGGAAGGTCGTGATATCAAATCCCGGCCGCGGCCGCCTGGTGGGTTAGTTGAGGGTGGAGATTTTCCGATCTTCCAGGTGGGCTAAGGATGGAGATTTTTCCGATCTCCCATGTCAACTTATGTTCATACCTGCTAGTGCCTTATCCCCCTTCGCAACCACAAGACCAAAGTGAGCACAGAAAAGAACCTGTAATCCATGTCGGAGTTCGGTGGATTTTAGAAACACGAAAATACCAAGCATACATCCTCCTTTAATTTCTCATTTGAGCTAATAATTAAAGTTGTCTATGTCTATCTTCAAAAGCGGCGTTTGACTACCTAGATGCGGGCGGGGTAAATACGGCCATACACGTAAAAACCGTGGGAGTTTCAGCACATGAACGAAGAAGAAGAGAACATTGGATTTCCCTTCTTTGGGCCGTGTGACGACAGAGGTGACTTAATAGACTCCTGTCCGCCTAGCCGACCTTCCCCTTGACCCTGCTTGTGACCTCGATGTTTGATGCCCCCGCAAGGGGCACGGTACTCTGTAAGCACCCAAAACCTCAATTAAAAGCTGCGTGGCAGGCAATTTGTTTTCTTTCTGGCTTAACTCGTGATCATGAATCGGTGACAAGCTCACACCACCATGCATGCTTGATTTCAGGTCAATATCTGAAGCTACTTTTCTGGTGAGAAATATGAAACGACGAGAAATAAAATAGAACAAGTCGCGTAAGGCGAAAATACAACATTTAGTCAAGTAGCTGTCGAACTCACAGAATGAAACTGAACGCAATGCCATTTTTCAGCAAGACCGTATACTCGTAGCATCGTCAGTCCACCGCTCATGGCAAAGGCAGTGAAATTGACAAGAAGAGCGGGGTAGTAGTTGCGCTAAGAAGGATAGCACGCTTTTCTGTACCTCTCTTTGTTTTAACTTTCTGAGCGTGTTTTTAATCCAAACATATCATATCTATATGTTTTTGGAATCAGGAACCGACAAGGAATAAGATGAAAGTGTTTTTAAATTGATTTCGACAATTTAATTTTGATAATAATTTTTATATATTTAATTTTCAGAGCTTGTTTATAATCCAAATATAACATATTTATATGTTTTTGGAATCAGAAAATGGTGGAGAATAAGATGAACGTAAATTTGGATCGTTTTATAAAAAAAATTTTTTTTTACAATTTTCAGATTTTTAATGACCAAAGTCATTAATTACTTTTTAAGCCACCAAGCTGAAATGCAATACCGAAGTCCGGGCTTCGTCGAAGATTACTTGACCAAAATTTCAACCAATTTGGTTGAAAAATGAAGGCGTGACAGAGCCGCCTCAACTTTCACGAAAAGCCGGATATGACATCATCAAAGACATTTATCAAAAAAAATGAAAAAAACGTTCGGGGATTTCATACCCAGGAACTCCCATGTCAAATTTCACAAAGATCGGTCCAGTAGTTTAGTCTGAATCGCTCTACACACAGACACACACACACACACGCACATACACCACGACCCTCGTCTCGATTCCCCCCTCTACGTTAAAACATTTAGTCAAAACTTGACTAAATGTAAAAACCGCTTTTATTTCAACAGAATACTAAACAAAAATCGGAACGAACCCGGTGTCTTTTACAACCTTTGATAAGGAATTCTCTAGTTCAGGGTTTATCTGACGGGGTAAAAACCAAGTCAAGATAGACTTCTAAACCAAGTTGAAGGGGGGGCTTTCAGTGGATATTTTGAAAGACTATAAGACCATTTGATTTGATTGTTGTTGCTTTTTGGGTCCAGCGGACCATATAGGCCAAATCAGGACCCCCAATAAGACCATGCCTTCTTTGAACGTGAATGCCGCGCGGCAGCAAGTTTTTGTAAGGGTTGTCAAAGAGTGAACAGTGAGGCAAGCATTCTACACTTGTTGTAAGGGTTGTCAAAGAGTGAACAGTGAGGCAAGCATTCTACACTTGGTAACTGTCCACGTGTTTCAGACACACACCCTCGCTAGTCACTGCATGGCCGATAATGTCACGTGGGAAAGTTTGCCTCACGAAAAGCAAGAGTATTCACTCTTTCACAACCAATACAAACCCGACAGTTATTTCCCAACATCGTCTATTGAGCCGGCCGAACTGAGTTGACTTCGCGAATACTTCGCAAAGTATTTTGACCACTGAAAAACTTCAGTGCCAAAGCTTCGTGCAGCGAGCTTCGTGAAGTAGACTTCGCGAAGTCAACCACTCGCCCAATTTATACCAGGCTTTATGCAGTGGACCCCCCTTTCAAGACCCCCCAATTTAAGACTTCATACAGTTTTTAAGACTTCCTACAGTTTTTAAGACTTCCTACAGTTTTTAAGACTTCCTACAGTTTTTAAGACAGTTTTCTCAGACTTTCTGTTCATAGCCTCTGTAAATGTACCCCCATTTTAAGACTCCCTCCTTCTTTAGACCTGACTTTCTCAGATGTTTTAGGTCTTAGGGGGGGGGGGAGGGGGAGGCTGTAGTAAGGAACACAGGCAGCCACGTTCTGTCTTGAAACCACAGTATAATGACTTGGCAAGGCCACGGACAAAGCCCAATGGACTCGTACAATTATCACCTACACGTGCCACACGTCATACAGTTTGCGTGCAGACAAACAGCCGTCATCATTTTGTGTGAACGAGCTGCCATTTCCATAGACTAACTGATCTATCTTCGCACATAGCTCGCGGTCATGAACCTCCCTGCCCTGAAAATGGCTGGTTGATCTGCATGTCGTCGTTCTGTCTTTGCGGTGTACAGAAATGGCCCGACAGAAAGGTGAAGGTCATTGTGAGTGAGGTCAGAAAAGAACAACTGTTATGCCATGAGTGTGTGTGTGTGTGTGTGTCTGTGTCTGTGTCTGTGTCTGTGTGTGTAAAAATACGGTTTGTAGAAAAACACATCACAAACAGCAAAAACAGCAGTTTTTGTCAAACGTATAACCACCACACCTGTGCTCCCACAACCACTGCTGCTGTATAATGCTATTGAAGTTGACAACTTAAAGGGACAGTGCAGCTCACAGCCTTCGTTTTGCGTTTTTGTTGCAGCTGAGTGCATTTACAGTTCAAAAATCCTCCTATGGTAGTAAAACAAACCAAAAACTACCCAACGACGACATCTGTGAAGCTCGACAGTTTCTTGTTCACGCGAGTGCATAAATTAACCTAGTTATTACGTGGTGTTTGGTCGGAGTTCGATTCAACTGAGTGATTCCGGCCTCCATTTTGTTTTACACAAACTCATGATGATGTCTGACATATCTGTATCTGTCTGTTACGCTGCACTTGTAGAACAAGTCATCCAGATGTCTGGCATTGTTGCAGCGGAGTGGGGGGTGCGCAGCTAGTTCTTTATCGTCGTCTGGCTACTGCCAGCGCCGACTTGAAGCTCTCGGTCGATGCCGAGGTTACAGTTTCTTCATCTAATTGGTTCCAGGCCACTACTGTCTTTGGAAAAAACGAATGTCTGTATTGCTCAGTGTTACAGCGTGGCACAGTGAAGCATCTGCTATTGTTCCTGATGTAGTTGTCTACTGGATTCGAGGTGCTAAAGTCTCTGGAAGATTGACGTGGACGAATGAGGCGTCCTGGTTTTTTGGGGGTCAGGAACTTGTCAGGCGGGATTGCCGGCACCAGCCGGGCCCTCAGCCACTTTGTAGAAGGAGGTTAGACGCAGGTGTTCGCGACGTTCCTGGAGGGTTGGTAGTTGGAGCTTGTGTAGGAGCCCAGTGACGAAGCCAGGAGTCGTGGTTCTGTAGTCACCAGAGATGAAGCGGGATGCGTTCCGCTGTATGCGCTCCAATCTCTCGACGTCCTGCTTAAGGTATGGGTCCCAGATGGTGGCACCATACTCAAGAAGAGGGCGGATGAGGGCAAGGTAGGCGTTGTGCCTGCAGTTTGATGGGCAGTGGCGCAGGTTGCGGCGGAGGAATCCGAGGGTGCTGTTATCTTTCTTAGTGATGTAGTTGATGTGGGTGGACCACTTCAGGTCGTTCGAGAACTGAATGCCAAGGTAGGGGTTCGTGGGTACACTCTTGAGGATGGTGCTGTCTAGGGAATAGAGGTAGGAGGAAGGGGTTTTCCGTGCTAGAGTCATGACGTAGCATTTTGTAGCGTTGAAGCGCATGCCCCATCTCTCTGCCCAGGATTCAAGGCTCTTCAGGTCTTCCTGGAGGGCGATGTGGTCGCTGAAGTCAACGATCTCCCTGTAGAGGAGGCAGTCATCTGCGAAGAGGCGCACTTGGGACTTGACTGCATCCGGGAGGTCGTTGATGTGGCAAAGGAAGAGAAGAGGCCCTAACACGGTGCCTTGCGGGACTCCAGAGTCGACAGTGGTTGGGGCGGAGGTCGTGCCTTCCACAACTACCTGCATGGTACGTTGGGTGAGGAAGGTCTGGAGCCAGGCGAGTATGGAGCCGGAGATTCCGTAGCTGTTGAGTTTGTGGAGGAGACGATCATGGGGTACCGTATCGAAGGCTTTGGAAAAATCCAAGATGGCCATGTCTGACATAGTTTGCTAGAGACGTGTATTTTTGTGCATGATGTGGTGATCTACCTGATCTAAATTTAGATCCAAAAATAGGTCAAGACCAGCCGGGTCCGAGTACGAAATTAATTCGTAAAAAATTCGCAGTTCTTGACTCTTTGGGTGCAAGTCAATGAAACTTGGTAGTTCTTCTAACGGATAGCTGCCTGAGGTATGACTAAAAGCCCCAGGGGCTCCGTGCACCTGGATTTGACAAGTTCAGTACCTTTAAAGATGCAGAACGCCTCAGAGCACTGTTGAGCAACGATTTGTCTTTTGGTCGCAGATAAGGATATATACAGAGTCAAAACATATCCAGAATTATCCCACAGATGACGAAATAATGAACTATGGCAACGTGCGTCGTCCACGTTGAAACTTGATACATATAATTATTTAAGACCGGTGCTTTAACTTTTTTGGAAGAGTATACTTTAAAAAGAATTTTTTTTTAAACAGCCACCTAACTGATCACGCACATATTACGCACGTGCGTATAATCATATTATTCCTATTGATTGACAAAAGCTGCGGCAGCCGATACGTGCATGTAACCATGAATTTGTCATCTGTCTCGTCATTTCCGTCACATCACTTGACGTCTCGGTCGTAAACCACAATAAACTATTAGGTGTCACACTATCGATGACTTGATGTCATCTTGATTAAGTGCATATATCACAATAAAACTACGCTATTTTATAACGAATGTATCTCAGTTTGCTGCCAGGGGAATAATGGATTATTGGGTCCATCGACCTTGCTGATGACAACAGTACTGCTGTGTGTGTGTGTGGGGGGGGGGGGTGGTCACATATTATAACGCCTGTCGTAACGGTTTTGTCAGCCGATTTTGCATTTACAGTTAAACCTGCGATGAAAGGACACCATTGGAATTCGGTGGAAGTGGAACCCCCCCCCCCCACACACACACACAGCAGTACTGTTGTCATCAACAAGGTCGATCCCTACGTTGCAGGTGGCCTGTCGACATGACAGGTATGTTTTGGTCAAGATAGAGGCGGTCCTTTGTTTAAGCTCGAAGTCCACTTCGCGAAGACTTTGCGAGGTGTATGTTTTTTTAACCAAAAATATCAGTGCCAAAGCTTTGTGCTGCCAGCAGGGCGGGGATGTAGCTCAGTCGGTAGCGCGCTGGATTTGTATCCAGTTGGCCGCTGTCAGCGTGAGTTCGTCCCCACGTTCGGCGAGAGATTTATTTCTGAGTCAACTTTGTGTGCAGACTCTCCTCGGTGTCCGAACACCCCCGTGTGTACACGCAAGCACAAGACCAAGTACGCACGAAAAAGATCCTGTAATCCATGTCAGAGTTCGGTGGGTTATAGAAACACGAAAATACCCAGCATGCTTCCTCCGAAAACGGCGTATGGCTGGCTAAATGGCGGGGTAAAAAACGGTCATACACGTAAAATTCCACTCGTGCAAAAAAACCACGAGTGTACGTGGGAGTTTCAGCCCACGAACGCAGAAGAAGAAGAAGAAGTGCTGCCAGCTTCACGAAGTCGACTTCGCCCAATTACTTGGATGCTTATGAGACACGGGGACAACAATATAATCTTTTCTATTTCAATTCCGTGAACTTTACACACCACATCAGAAAGATAATCAACGCTTATTGATAATCAGCGACCCTTAAATAAAACTGCCGTGCTGAGAAAATGAGGCTGGCATGATAAAAGACGTGCGTTTAGCTTCGAACGAGCGACGGGCGCAGTGGCCTAGTGGATTAGACATCGGCCTCCTCTGCGGAAGGTCGCGAGTTCGAATCCCGGCCGCGACTGGTGGGTTTCCGATCTCCCAGGTCAACTTATGTGCAGACCTGCTTGTGCCTTATCCCCCTTTGTTTGTACACGCAAGCACAAGACCAAATGCGCACGGAAAAGATCCTGTAATCCATGTCAGAGTTCGGTAGGTTATAGAAACACGAAAATACCTAGCATGCATCCTCCGAAAACGGCGTATGGCTGCCTAAATGGCAGGGTAAAAACGGTCATACACGTGTACAAACCTACTCGTGCTAAAACCACGAGCGTACGTGGGAGTTTGACCCCATGAACACAGAAGAAGAAGGAGAAGAAGAAGCATCGAACGAGCGATAAAGATTTAGCTCTAGACTGTACAGAGAGCCTCTTGATCTCTCATTGTCAAGTTCTCCACTGCCTCTCTGAGAGCCCAAAAGTGTCCCGCTAAATAATCCATGTGCCGATCATACCCCATTACGGCCGCATCGATCAGCTCCAAAATCGCCTTTTCTCTTTCTTGCCGAGAGAGGACATAAATTCAGCTGGAGCAGATGAGAGCAAGGCTTAGAGCGACAAAGAGCGCAATCTGATTCTGTGTCAAAGGACCGCTTCAAAATCAGCCCACTGTTTCCTTAGACCACCGGGTCATTAGACCACTAGGTGTTAAGACCACAATACAGTGGTATACCTCTGTCTAACGACTTTGGAATCCGGTCGTGTTACGGAGGGGTCGTCGTCTTATAATTATTTTGTTTGCTACGGCCATGTCGGAGGCAGTGCATGGGCAATTTGCTTGATGCCGTCCGCAATGACGATGATTATGTTCTTCTTCATTCAAACAATTATGGTAGCTTTTTGCCAATAGAATGAATTATCCATACTTGGTTTAAGCGTGTTTTATTTACTTTACGCTGTATACAATCGTTTCACTCACAAAAACAACATATTGAACAATAACTAGCAAAACGCTTATGGGCACGTTCTAAAAATAATAAGCAATACAAATGTACGATTACAACATGGCGAACAAGTGATAGCATCATCACTTAACTTTCATAATATGTCATTATTATTTTGACATAAGATTATCCATAATCACATTTGTGCTGGTTAAATCCAGCCCCGTAACTACTGTTATATCATCGTTAGAATACAACGTTTCAGGATGAGAGGGTCATGCAACAGCCGTGACAGTAAAGTACCGTGTGACGTCAATGTACTATTACGTCACGGATCGAGCCACCATGACAATCGACCAGGCCGTGCGACTTTTAATTAGCAGCCATGTTATATAAACTGTCAAAATATCGATTTGATCATCGTGCCACTTAGTTCCCATGTTATGTAAACTGTTAGAATATCGATATTGGCCATCGTCGCATATTTGACCAACGTGTCCCTGGATCACTGAGTCTTCAACCCGCTTTCTTGCGTTTTTACGGGTCACATGACGAAACTGTAACTAACCATTGGTCAAACATGCACCCTATATCAATTGATATATCGCAGGAAGTCGTCATAGCCAAGTGATATCTCGTAGGAAGTGACTAATCACTTATGGGCGCCATGTTTAGACGGTCACTTCAAAAATAGTGGAGCGAGATATTTCCCATCAACATTCTTTGATGAAGAATTGAGTACACGACAAGCGAAAAGGCCAATCGTCAAAAAAGAGAAAAGCATACCCAATCTTTTGTACGCAATCATGTGTCCTAGAAATTGGATCTGAAGTCTTACCGACGGGGGTTGCATTGAATGGCAATTTTAAATTTAGCAGAAAAACAAGAGACACAAGCAGCAGACACTTGTGAGAACTGGATAACTTTGACTACAATTTGAAAGAGATTTCACCCCCTAGCGAGATAGAAGCAAAAGTGTCTGCAGGCACAATGGTTCACACCGCACCAGCCCTGAGATAAAAACGTAACTGACTTGACGACTCCATGAAGAAAACAGAGGGAATGAAAGGGAGAGAGACTGGAACTTGGAAGAGGTCACATTCACTGTGCATAAATCCTACCTGGATCATTGCGACTCGCGCATTGTTACATAATCGCAAGTCTTTCAGCAGGGACAGTTATGTGAAAGTAAAACAAATTCTGATCACTTCAATGTCCATCGTTTAGTGAAAATGACCATCCGAGTTGTCGAGAAGAAGTTCTGAAACACGTCACGTTCCAAATCAAAAGACGACATTCTATTCTCTTACGTCACTATTCTTGGTTTACGGTACCATTCGGCGGCTTTGCTACGAGTATGCCATAGTCTTGGTTGGCCGATAAATGTGGATATCACAGCCACATCTAACGATAACTACTACAGGGACGTAGCACACCTAATAAAAGTGGTAGGGCGGAAAAAAATGTAAGACAAAATGCTGAGACAGCTAAGGAAATATGGGGCTTACACTACCGCCCCCCCCCCCCCCCCCCCTTCCCGTCCCCTTGTAATGGTCTAAAAAAGAAAGAAAACATGATGCGATTTCGTGCCTTCTGAGCTCAGTTCCATCTAATCATCTTTCCATCCTCCACCAAACAACGGGCTGGTGAATGTATCAGTGAGTATACAACTCTCCTGTGTTCACTTTCAAGTGAATAACTATCGTTCTGATATCATTTTAAAGTGAAGCTAAGGAAACCTGGTATCGGCACTGCTGTGCATCTCCTATGATCTCAATGGTATCAAGGCACGCCTTTGCCGCGACAAGGTTTGCCAATACCGGCACTTGTCTTGTCTAGACAGTGACGTCATTCATAGATGACGCCAATCATAAATGACGTTTGTCAAGGGAACTTATGCTTTCAAGTGTTGCTGCTTCCAGTGACAGGAAGGTATAGAGATTGATCATTGTATACAATCAATTTATCATTGTATACACAAATTACACAAACGTCATCTTGTGAGGGACCAAAAAATATTGAAACTCTCGGATGATTTTTTTGTGTGGTATCAACCTCGACCTACGGTCTCGGTTGATACCACAAAAAAATCATCCTCGAGTTTCAATATTTTTCGGTCCCTCACTCGATGACGTTGTGTAATCTCTATTTATCAATCGACTTACATCTATCTATATATATATACGACTTGTGTCTGTGTGTCTGTGTATCTGTGTATTTGTGTATTTGTGTATTCGCCATGCACGGCCAAAGTTCTCGATGGATCTGCTTCAAATTTGGTGGGCTTATTTAGAGAGACCCCGGACACAACCTCATCGATGAGATATTTCAACACGTGCTCTCAGCGCGCAGCGCTGAACCGATTTTGGTTCCACCTCAGCTATTTTGGTTCCACCTCAGCTACCCGGGCCCCCATACCGACACACCAAAGCCAAAGTTCTCGGTGGATCTTTTTCAAATTTGGACACCGTATTCAGCTACACCCCGGACACAATATCATCGATGAGATATTTCAACACGTGCTCTCAGCGCGCAGCGCTGAATCGATTTTGGTTTTTGTGTTCATTTCACCATTATAAGTAACTCTTCCTTATCTTCTCATATTCTCCAGGTTTTCAGCGTTTACCTCCATTCCTTCGTAATGGTGCACTATAGTGTGAGTGGAGCGTCTTCGGATATTCCCGGCGTTCTGTTACTGTTACTATTTTTAGAAGGTCAACGCAGTGTCCAGAACGTAAATTGGACCCGTAAATTATCCTCACTGTAAAAGTGCAAAGGTCGAATCAATTTATAGCCACGCGAAAAATACACTGTCATCTATCTCTCTATAGATACGGCTTCTCTGTGTTTTTGTGTGTGTGTGTGTGTGTGTGTGTGTGTGTGTGTGTGTGTGTGTGTGTGTGTGTGTGTGTGTGTCTCTCTATGTGAGCAACACCTGTGCATTGTTCAGTTCTGTTTGTGATGTGGTCTGGCGGCTTTTGTGTAAATTTATTGTCTTAGATTAAGAACACACACAGGCACGCACCCAAACTTTCCATTTATGTACAGTGGTTCACCAATGTCGCCAATGTTTTTACAGAGTGACGTTAAATAAACGATTTTATCATTCATGTAAATTTATGTACTGGCCTTCCTTTTAGAAGCCATAACTTGCTCAGTCCTGTTTGAGTGGAGTTCGCCTCCAAAGGTGATTAACACGGTTACATTCGTCGACAAGGATGGGACTCGATATGGTCAGGAATGGCATTATGGCCACTGAATCATTTTCGTGCTGTTCCCATTCCACGAATCTGGGAGGGACCTAAGCTTGGCGGGTCCATTGTTCGGACCCGGCGAAGCCGGCGTACGGCTCTAAGTACTTCTTCCCGGCGAAGCCGGCTACCCGGCGACGCGGGTATTCATTCTAGTTTATATCTAAATTCCGATACGTTGAATGTGATGAGCACTTACTTCAAATGACTTTCGTCTTCATTATTGTCTAGTGTGTTAAAAAGCAAGGATTGACAAACTGGTTTACTTCTAAACAAGCAATTTATTGATCCGTCCAGCCATCAACATTGGCAGCCTGAGTGATGACTGAAAAATAGAGGGATTTGTCAGAATATTTTTAGCGCGTTTTCGATCCATCACAACCAGGATGCACACTTGTGTCCATTGTTCAATTCTCTCTCTACATGTTGTTTCATGTGACACTGTTAACCCCACAAGTTACTGTGTTACTCAATTGTTATGGCGTACTTACGGTTGACACACAATCACTCACCCCTCAGTCTGACCCCAGCTTCACACACAGAATATACAAAACATTTCTTACCTCCATTGTTTCTCATGGGAGCAGACGGACGAAGAAGCAATTTTCACTAAATTGGCGCCAATACTTTTATGGCCTGACGGAACTCGTCACGTGTGACGTTCTCGTCAAAATAAGACGTCATCCTATTCCAGCAGTTGACCAAGACTAACACACACAAAAAAAAACCAAAAAAACCGACCTTATGCCATCGATCGCGTGAATACTACGTGGGGTGTTCTGTTGGTAGATCTCTCTCTCTCTCTCTCTCTCTCTCTCTCTCTCTCTCTCTCTCTCTCTCTCTCTCTCTCTCTCTCTTTTTTTTTCTTTTTTTTTACGGAAAAAGTGGTCGGGCGGTCGCCCTACATGCCCTACCGGGTGCTACGTCCCTGTACTAGTATCACGTGCAATTAAGACCACGCGTACTTGTCATCCTTCCGCCACCTTGTAAATACATCCAGCATTAGCAGTGGGTGGATCTAAAAAGGGGGGGGGGGAAGGGGGGAGGTTCTGCGTAAATAAAAATCCCCCACAGAAAAGAAATCAAGGACAATGTCATATTCAGCCGCAAATTGCCGTCTCATAGACACATACATAAAATAGGAATAAATGTCCACTAGTGATTGACCTTGTTATCTTGCAGGAGAGGCCTACAATGCATCTCATAAGGTTACATTATCTTCAGCGTCCCCCTGACAGGCGGCCCCGGCCACAATTTGGACGCCCCGTCCCCCCTCTCCATTACACGTTCGTCAACAACACATTTAGATAGAAAGATCTGAAAATCAAAGGGACGTAATTAGCGCTCTAGTAAAATGCATACGACATGTGCAACTTACAGGAGTAATTGAGAGTGTTTGTTTGGTTTTTTTAGGTAGAAAAATGGAAAAGTTCGTATATATATTTACAGAAGCACACAACAACAAACAAATGTGTTGCATTTACTTGAAGAAGGAAATGATCAATGAATAAATCTATGATAATTATAAGGTAACAAACCAGCTAATTGAAAGCAATAGTTGCTAGGCACCGCGCTTTACAAACTTTTTGTGATCAAAGCAACGACCGGAGGTCATGAAGGCTGGTATAATAAGGCTGTTATTGTGCACTCAACACTTTGCCACACTTCGTTTCCCTGCCTGAACCCCCAGGCTCTACCCCTCCCCGCCCCCCCCCCCCCGCCCCCCCTCCCCGCCCCCCCCCCCTCCACCCCCGGCCTTTCTGTCTGAAGACCCAGTCACCCGTTTGTTCCTGAAACAGGGAATAGCTTTATTTCATCTAGCTTGCCACTTTGTAATTAAGAAATCAATTCTGTAACAATCACTCCGCCACTATGCATGGAGAGGGAGAACTTCCTTCTTTCGCTTCTTCTTCGAGTCTCCTCAGTGCTGTTTCGATCGCCGTCTTGGCAATACAAGAACGATATGAACACGTACGACATGTGACGTGAAACCAATACGCAATGGCTTTGGCCTGCTTGCTTCATCACCAGAGGCGTCGGAATTGGGGGTTATTGGGACAGGCGTATATACTTTTTCGGAAGTTTGAAGTTACGAAAACGCACGGCATTATTAATGAAACTAATATTAGCAATGGCTTTGGCCTGCTTGCTTCATTATCAGAGGCGTCGGAATTGGGGGTGAAGGGGACAGACAATTAAAGGAGAGGCAGGGATTCGCCGTGTATCCTACATACGTGCGAGAGACCATGGCACTCATTACATAACAATATCGTTCAAACCACACGTGTGTATATCATGTAAATGAGGTCATGTCAAGAAAGTCTGACAGGGACCTGTTTTTCCACTGCTTTTGATGCCAATGTCACCGAGACAAACGTCATTATGGAAAACAATTTGCGCTCGCTAATTCCCCTCGATGAAATTTTAGAACTAACACGTCACGCTACACTTTCCAGAGTGACGTTTCTTAGCTTTGACGTAAGAGGCTATGGAAGAGATCGAGGTTCCAAAAGAAGCATCTTCTCGACTGCGGGACGTTTTGAGTAAAATACACGTAAGTACAGTATGTAGGATAAGCAGAATACTACATGGCTTGCTGTGTCGTACCAGATTTACACTCGTTGCTTTTTCAAATAATGAACAGCTCGCTTTCGCTCGCAGTTCAATATTAAAAAAATTTAAAAAAACTCGTGTAAATCTGGTACGACACAGCAAGCCATGTAGCATTCTCTACATCTACATTTTCGGAAATGTGAAGGTACGAAAACACACGGCATGCGATGAAATGTGAGGTAAAAAATTATTTGTTTAAAGAAAATCTGTCCTTTTCAATCCCTAATGGGCGATACCTTTAATTATTATTAATAAAATATGCTGAACTTGCATCTATCTAAAAGTGCTGGAGTTGTATTGTGGGTTTTTTTATCGGTTTTTTTGGTGTGTTTTAAGATGCATTTAGCATAGTCCTGTATGTCTGATGTTGTTTGATGTTGTAATGTTATATATCATTATATTTACCCAAAAGAAGTAAAAACAAGTAAAAAATAAAAATAAAAAAAGTGAGGTACAGAGACATTGTTTTGCGGAAGTGACATTTTGGTCAAACATTCTTTGACTTAGTCCGGACTATTGGATTGCATTTCTGCTTTGAAGCTTCAAACTTAATTAATTAGTTTGTTCATTAAAGTTGTCATTACAATCAAATGTTCATTTACAAACTCAAAAATGGACCCAGACTCATCAACTCCTGAATTCAAAAATAGTATAGATATGATAGGGTTCATCTGAAAATGTACTCAAAATTAAAGAAAATCTTTTTTTCCCCAAATTAGGTGTTATGTTGGTATACCTCGACCAGTCTCGGTTTACCGGTTTTGTCCAGCCAGGTTTTTGTAGTCTCGACGATCTTTCAGAGTCGATCTGATAGTCTTACGCCGACAGGTTGACTAAATGTTTTAATATCGCTTGACGCGATTTGTTTAGTTCAGTATCCTTCGAGCAATACTTCAGGGCCGGACTACCGGGGGGGTTATGGGGGTTGCGCAACCCCCCCCCCCCCCCCTGGCCTAAACATGTACCTTACTTATTTAATTTTTTTTATTATTGCTTATTTTATGCCGTTTCATGCAAGGAGCGACCATTTTCCTATCTCAGAATATGACCTACCCGTCAGCTTCAGGGGGCTTCGCCCCCTGACCCCCACAACGAGGGGGGAGGGGTGGGTTCTAGGGTTTCCGGACTCCCCCCCCCAACCAAAAAATAAAAATATTGAATGAGGTATGCATTTCTTTATTTTACATTGAGTTTCAATTTTTGGGGTATTAATCAGTGACAAAATCTGCTGCCTGAAACTGGTAATGATCATCCTCAGAATGCACCAGATTGCACCATTTTGCATCCTTTTTTTCAAAATTTTCCGGGGGGGCATGCCCCCGGACCCCCCTAGCAAGCTAGGCGCTTCGCGCCTTCACACCCATATCTTCACAATATACTTTTGAAAAAAACCAGTCATAAAATGAACTGATCCGCCCCTGCCGCCAGGGGGGACATCCCCCTGGGCCACCACTGGCAACCCCCCCCTCCTCTTCGCCTAGTCCGGCCCTGTACTTTATCCAAACAGAAAACTTAGATTTTGAAGGGGGTAAAATGTGTGTCGTGTTCGACAAACTGTGATCCTAATCGTCTCATATTTGTGCTTTATGGCAATAACGGAGCAAATAAACTATTTCTATAGTATCCACTTGACGCCGCGAGTAAATGTACGGAACGCGGATCGTATCAACTGATGCATCAAATTGATGCATCCAAAACCAAGAATTTGATGCATCATTTTCACAATTTGATGCATCGTTTGGGTGCATCAGAATTTTCGGGTTTTCCCGGAAAGTGCCGAGCGAAAAGCAAAATTTGAACCGGAATACGAAGCGAAACGAACGTCGGAAAACGAAAGTTTGAGTCGAAGGTCAAGGGCGTCAAAACTTCGTGTGCACAAAAAACAAACCACAAACAAAACAAACAAAATGCCTTAAAATGCATAATGCCGTGACTTTGACTTGTTCCCTATTTAATGGTATGTTGTACGTTTATTTTTGTTTTATCTAACCAATCTGTTTATATTCGTCAAAATGTCATTTCAAGTTTTTCCGTGCTCAGGCATTTCTTACGGAAAGACCGGAAATGAATGATCTTTCGCATGCATACAAAACCAAAAGTGATGCATCAAAATGATGCATCAAAATGATGCTTCCTTTTCTAAAAGGATGCATCATTTTCGTATCGGATGCATCAGTTTTGGAAAATGATGCATCCTTTTTGAAAATGATGCATCCTTTTGTGAAAATGATGCATCAAATTGTGAAAATGATGCATCAAATCTTGGTTTTGGATGCATCAATTTGATGCATCAGTTGATACGATCCGCGTTCCGTATAAATGTTTCTTCTTCTTCTTCTTCTTCGTTCATGGGCTTAGATAGACTCCCACGTTCACTCATGTTTTTAGCACGAGTGGATTTTTACGTGTATGACCGTTTTTACCCACCATTCAGGCAGCATACGCCGATTTCGGGGGAGGAATGCTGGGTATTTTCGTGGTTTTTATAACACACGAAGGGGGTTAAGTCACTAGCAGGTCTGCACATAAGTTGACCTGGGAGATTGGAAAAATCTCCACTCTTAACCCACCAGGCGGCAGCGACCTGGATTCGAATTCGCGACCTCCCGATTAGGAGGCCGACGTCTTACCACCAACACCACTGCGCCCGTCGCGTAAATGTTTGGTATGACTGAATGGAAGTGTACCACAGTACCATGTGCAGCCACTCAACAGGTTTTAAGTGATATTATAAACACTTAGGACAGATCCACAGTGTGTCGAGTGGTTGTGTTGATTCTTTTTATCAGTTATGGTTTTACATAGTCAAAGTTTTGCAGAGTTTGTAATGTTTTGTAAAGTTTTTGTGTGTGAGTATAATGTATTGTGGTGTGCGTTATTATCATTTTTTTTAATGTTTGGTTTTATTGATTAAAAATTAAGAATGTTATTGACTGAGTGTTGAAGCACGATAACAAAGTTCAGTGAAACTGTTGTAGATTTACATGCACAATTTTGATTACAGAGCAAGGAAAAAATCAAACCATGTTTCCACGTTTGGCCCGCGTGTGTAATCATGAGGTCGACTACCTATAGCACCTTGGTAATTAATGTACACATAGCCAAATCAATCTGCTACCTTATTCTTGCAATATTGCGACAGTGCGCTGCCGACACGCCGACTAACCGCAACGTGTTTCCGCTGTATGAACGGCCGAAACATCCGGTGTACAAACCATTTAGCCGGAATTAGAGGCTCGTGTCTCCCGATGATATTCATCCGCTGGGTCTTGACTGAAATACAAGCCATATAAAAAACCACTCGTGTTGTAACCTATACATATATCAGGAAGAAAGTGAGGGTCCAACAGCTTTTCTTGACAGACGAAATTCAGAATGAGGTATAAATAATCTGTTGAATAAAGATATGACCTCGTAAATAATATAACTGAGTGATGGAAAGCTGCTGCTTTGAAGTGTAACTAGGGTTTGGTTTTTCTCCCCTAACTGCATCCTGTCGGTTTTACATTAAGTCAAGTTTTGACTTTCAGATAGACCCGGAATCGAGAGGGAGGTGATGTTGTGTGTGTGTGTGTGTGTGTGTGTGTGTGTGTGTGTGTGTGTGTGTGTGTGTGTGTGTGTGTGTGTGTGTGTGTGTGGGTGCGTGTGTGTGTGGGTGTGTGTAGAGCGATTCACGTAACACTAATTGGCAGATATCTATGAAACTTTCCAAACAAATTCTCTAAGATGATATCTCAACCCTGATTGGATTTTTTCCCCATTCTTTTTTGATGAATATCTTTGATGACGTCATATCGGGTTAAAAAAGGTTGAGGCAGCACTGTCACGCTCTCATTTTTCAATCAAATATTGATTGCAACTTTGGTAAAACATTCTCTGGATGAGTTCGGACTATGGGATTGCATTTCAGTTCGGAAACTTAAGAAATATTTTATCAATGTGTTCAAATTTAAATTAGGATTAAATTCAGTTTTCGCGAAGGAATTTGAAAATGATAGAAATGTCTTCGTTATCATCTCCTGAAACCAAAAATGTATACATATGTTGTGTTTGAATTGAAAAGACGCTCAAAAATCAAGAAAATCCGTTGTATACCAATTGCGTCCATTTGGCTTGTGTTACAAAGATCTTGTGTCAGCGCTGTCTTGGCCGCGAGGCTTTTTGTTTGTTTGTTTGCTTAAAGCCCAGCCGACCACGAAGGGCCATATCAGGGCGGTGCTGCTTTGACATATAACGTGCGCCACACACAAGACAGACGTCGCAGCACAGGCTTCATGTCTCACCCAGTCACATTATTCTGACACCGGACCAACCAGTCCTAGCACTAACCCCATAATGCCAGACGCCAGGCGGAGCAGCCACTAGATTGCCAATTTTAAAGTCTTAGGTATGACCCGGCCGGGGTTCGAACCCACAACCTCCCGATCACGGGGCGGACGCCTTACCACTAGGCCAACGGCCGCGAGGCGGGTTTCGGACAGCCTATGTTTGGTTAAAACAAAAATGCTGTGTGTTTATTCTCATCCTGTAAGGCCGATAGATTGAGTAAATGTATTGATTTGGTTTAAACAAAATTGCATTCAAAATGCATGACAAGTTACAATTAACAGTCTACAGCGAGGACACGAACTCAAGCATCGATGTATTGATGTATTGATTTCGCTTTGTGCGACTTGTCCTTTCGTTACACTCTGGGAGAAAACTGTCCAAAGTCATATTATGTTGTCAGTACGCACTGGCTATACGCCCTCGAAGTGTGTATACAAGATTCTTCCCCTGTATACAATCCGGCGTTTACTACTTCCGGTCGCGAAGCGAATTTTGCCATTGATTTAAACACTTTTATTCAGCAAAATTACATACAACAAAGCCGCATACAATCAATTAGAAACTGGAGCACAACAAGCAAAGCTTATAAACGTGCTTTGCCATTCAAAGCCTCTTTGTGATAGGAACGCAGAGCAGGTGGTTATCACAGAGTGCAAAAACAAAAACAATCTGATGCTCCACGGCCTTTACAGTAATGAAGATTTCATTCTCGGAGTGTACATAAAAGACCAGAAAACCACATCAACACTCGGAATGTCATTCGACGCCATTTTGCGAAGAAACGCAGTGCACTTTCGATTTATAGTATCAAAGTACGCTTGAGACAAACACACGAAAAACAAACACACACAATAACTGATGCTGCACGGCAGTTTATTGTCGGAGTATTGACCACACTTTGAGTGTGTATCGACCCAGAAGTGGCTATGTATATGTATACATTGTTTGCCCTCGACACTTCAAAAAAGATATATCGGAAGTCAATGTCAGATCGATTTCTCATTGCCTACTTCCTAACGACTTGTAAGGGGGCATTTCATTGGCTTAAGATTTGTAACAGAGCTTTAATTTTATTGTAGGAGTGTGTACAGACCCATCGATCCTGTATACACTCGGAGTGTGGATAGCTTTTGCCTTGTCAGTAAGGCCAAACCTCCGCAGGACATCTTCCTACGCGACGTCTGCAGTCTTACATTATATACCTCTCATCTTTGTTCGCATTTTTGTTCTGCGAGCGTTTGTGAGCAGGCGAGTTAGGCTCGATCAACCCTACTCGAGCTGCGCGCGACGCGTGATTTGAGCTTCGACCGTCGCTGTGGTAGCAGTGACAGTATTCATGAAACATTGTAATATTCGTGAAATGCAGGGTTGTAATTTTTTTTAAACTTAGTTGCATGGTCAATACAGGGATTCGAATGCCGCCGTGACAGGAGACTTAGTGTTGGAGAAACAGTATGATGTAATTATGTGACAGTGCCACGACATACATGTTAGTAATGTTTGAAGTCCAGACCAACCTGCCCTTGTGACCACCTCTCGAAAGCGACCACCTGCCCACAACGACCGCTCCAAAAGATCCCAGACGAGGTTTTTCTTCTGAACAAAAAGAAAACACAACAGAAAGCAGTGTTGGTAAATTCTTCATCACATTTTCGGCAGCCTGTCGCTGACTTCTTCAAAAAGGTAAAGTTTTTCTTGTGTATAATTCACCTTTTCATAACGACCGACTTTGTACAACGACTTGTTTTACTTGGCCCTTTGTTGCTTGGCCCTTTGTTGCTTGGCCCTTTGTTCAGATGGTCGTTCCAGACAGGGTCGACTTGTTTAACACGACGTGAATAGCCGTCCGTAATCCCAGCGACTTGTTTAACACGACGTGAATAGCCGTCCGTAATCCCAGCGACTTGTTTAACACGACATGAATAGCCGTCCGTAATCCCAGCGACTTGTTTAACACGACGTGAATAGCCGTCCGTCATCCCAGCGACTTGCTTAACACGACGTGAATAGCCGTCCGTCATCCCAGCGACTTGCTTAACACGACGTGAATAGCCGTCCGTAATCCCAGCGACTTGCTTAACACGACGTGAATAGCCGTCCGTAATCCCAGCGACTTGTTTAACACGAAGTGAATAGCCGTCCGTAATCCCAGCGACTTGTTTAACACGACGTGAATAGCCGTCCGTAATCTCAGCGACTTGTTTAACACGACGTGAATAGCCGTCCGTAATCCCAGCGACTTGTTTAACACGACGTGAATAGCCGTCCGTAATCCCAGCGACTTGTTTAACACGACGTGAATAGCCGTCCGTAATCCCAGCGACTTGTTTAACACGACGTGAATAGCCGTCCGTCATCCCAGCGAAAACGTCCAAAACGCAGACACCAAAACTCGATGTTTTGCCATGTTAATATGCTTTACACTAAAATCTCAACAATTGTGTTGCTTTACGGTAGTTTTTCTAATGTGTCATGAATCGCAGAGGTATAATGCCACACAGTTCTGTTGATTAACTGGATGTTGGATGTTATATGCCAAGTTAAAGTGCCAAAACACGACTTTTCACCCAGTGACTTTACCTTAGTCGCTCATATGAGTCACATGTGTTTCGATTGCCGCTGTCAGTGGTAGCTAGGCAGGGGCGGATTAGGGGGGGGGGGGGGGTTACAGGAGTTCCGGAACCCCCCCCCCCCCCCCCACCCCCCCCCCCCCCCCGGCTGTCAAATAAGATAAAATAAAATAATACTAACTTTAAAAGAAATAATGAGTGGCTGCTGACACCAGTTGATCATAATCAAGGATAAGCCATAAATTGTTCATAAAATAGCTACTGGGCCTTGCCCATGTACCCCACAAGGGGTCTACCCCTGGACCCAGGTTGTAACCCCCCCCCCCCCCCACCCTCTGGCTTAACTGCTCCGCCCCTGCTAGGAGTGAGAGTGTTGGTGGAACATTGCATTATTTCTGGCATTGTCACACGTTTGACTTTACTCGCCATCGGTATTTATATAGTGTGTCGATGGTGGCAACTGTCAAGTCTATTACCACAGCCGTGTGTGCTTCGACTGCGGCAATTGGTTATTCATCGCCGTCATTAGTGCTTCAATTGTGCTGTTCATTGACTATTTCATCGTAGTCATCGGGTTTTTTTTCTCTCCAATGGTGGCGATTTAAAGTGACAAATGAGCCGGAACAGCTTTTGGTAAGCACTTGCATCGTAATTAATGTTAAGAGTCAAAACAAGAGGCGAAGCCATCAAGGCTCACGTAAGAAATCGACAAACAGTAACACAAACTCAATCACTCCGTCACACATACACACACACACACACACACACACACACACACACACACACACACACACGCGCGCACGCACGCACACGCACACACACACACACACACACACACACACACACACACACACACACACACACACACACACACACACACACACACACACACACACACACACACACACACACACACACACACACACACACACACACACACACACACACACACACACACACACACACACACACACACACACACAGAAAGAGCATAGGTGAAACTGTGCAAGAAAGCGAGACACTAGATCTAGATCTGTCTGTCTGCATGTAGCCTACTTACAGGACACGACTGCCAACTAGTCTCGGCGCGCTCAAAATAATAATGACCGAGACTTTCAGTACTTCCTTCGCGTGACGTCTAACCCTCTTACGTCATAATGTGACGTCAATGTAATGTGACGTCTTCAAATGTTAGAGTTTCTACCACAGACATACACACGCACAAACACACACACACACGCACACACGCACGCACAGACAGACAAAGTTACGATCGCATAGGCTACACTTACGTGAGCCAACTAGATTTCTTGTGGTTTTGTTGGGTATTGGATGTCGTAGAAACATTATTTCTTTCTATGGTGAATAAGTGAGTTATTTTTTAGTCAAAGAACATTACGGCTTGTTTGTTTGTTTAATTGTTTGTTAGTTTGTTTTTGTTGTTGTTTTTGTGTTGTTGTTGTTGTTGTTTTTCCCGGAGGGTTGGGGGATGGGTGTGCAGGTGATTGTTGTATCGGTTGACAGCATGAGCTATTTTTTTATTTAAACGGTGTCTATCTTTTCTTTTTAATATATATTTATATGTATATTCATGACACCTGGTTTGTGGTTTCTTCAAAGCAAACTTACAACTAGCGATAAACAAGCAACTAGCGATAAACAAGCAACTAGCGATAAACAAGCAACTAGCGATAAACAAGCAACTAGCGATCAGTCAGGTTGTTACATAAACTACAGAACAGTCAGTCATCTTAACACAAAAATATCATCCCCCCCAAAAAAAGAAAAAACAACTAAATAATGGAAAAAGTAGCGTTGTGGCCAGGAATCAGGTTGGTTCGATAACTCCGATTGTCTTTCAAAAAAACAGTTGATGACATTTCTATATGAACGCGTTTATGTCTAGAGTTTTGAATTTTCAAAGAAAATAACTGTGAAAATATAATTTGATACTTTCTGTGGCTTTTTTCTTTTTTAAAAGAAAACTTACTTTTAAATATAATTTGATACTTTTTGTTACAAGTTTTGACTAAATGTTTTAATGTAGAGGGGGAATCGAGACGAGGGTCGTGGTGTATGTGTGTGTGTGTGTGTGTGTGTGTGTGTGTCTGTCTGTCTGTCTGTGCGTGTGTGTGTAGAGCGATGCAGACCAAACTACTGGACCGATCTTTATGAAATTTTACATGAGAGTTCCTTGGAATGATATCCCCAGACGTTTTTTTCATTTTTTCGATAAATACCTTTGATGACGTCATATCCGGCTTTTGTAAAAGTTGAGGCGGCACAGTCACATCCTCATTCTTCAATCAAATTGATTGAAATTTTGGCCAAGCAATCTTCGACGAAGGCCGGACTTCGGTATTGCATTTCAGCTTGGTGGCTTAAAAATGAATTAATGACTTTGGTCATTAAAAATCTGTAAATGGTAAAAAAAATTATTTGTTTTTAAAACGATCCCAATTTACATTCATCTTATTCTTCATCATTTTCTGATTCCAAAAACATATAAATATGTTATATTCGGATTAAAAACAAGCTCTGAAAATTAAAAATATAAAAATTATTATTAAAATAAAATTTCCGAAATCGATTTAAAAACAATTTCATCTTATTCCCTGTGGGTTCCTGATTCCAAAAACATATAGATGTGATATGTTTGGATTAAAAACACGCTCAGAAAGTTAACAAGTCGCGTAAGGCGAAAATACAACATTTAGTCAAGCTGTCGAACTCACAGAATGAAACTGAACGCAATGCAATTTTTCAGCGCAACTACTACCCCGCTCTTCTTGTCAATTTCACTGCCTTTGCATCGAGCGGTGGACTGACGATGCTACGAGTATACGCTCTAGCTGTAAAAATGCAGTGAGTTCAGTTTCATTCTGTTAGTTCGACAGCTTGACTAAATGTTGTAATTTCGCCTTACGCGACTTGTTTGTTTTTTTCTTTCTTTTTTTTTTAAAGAAAATTTACTTTGAAAATATAATTTGATACTTTCTGGGGTTTTGTTGTTGTTGCTTTTCTTCCTTTTAAATCTAGAGTTGCCGTCTCCAAATGCAATTTTCGCCACTGAGAACGGGGTTGGGTTACGGAATATTTGTCAACATGTTTTGACAGGCTGCAAGTTTAGGACGATATCATACATGCGTTCTGTGCCGCTGCGTCACATGAACGTGGCCCTCTCTGGTCTGTGACTGATTAAATTGATATAGAGTGAAGCGGTGCGATGGACGGAGACAAAATAGAGACTCTGCGTGTGAAAGAGGTGGGGTGGATGGAGGGGTTGCTGGGGGAGGGGGGGGGGGTGGGGTGGGGTGAAGGGCTGTGGAGTGGGGATGGTTGGGTGAGGGGATGGTTGGTGGGAATTGAATTGTGTGAGTACGTGTATTTTCTATTCAATTCAATTTAATATTACTTTATTATTGTAATGTAGGACAAAAAGATGTGTGTGTGTGTGTGTGTGTGTGTGTGCGTGTGCGTGCGTGAGTGTGTGTCTGTGTGTGTGTGTGTGAGAGAGAGAGAGATAGAGAGAGAGAGAGAGAGAGAGTAAGTATGTGTTAGTGTGAGTTAGCGTGTGTGTGTGTGTGAGTGTTCGTGTGTGTCTG
>NC_090250.1:5070234-5142734 GCF_037325665.1 Littorina saxatilis | reverse complement strand
CACTGCCTTTGCCATGAGCGGTGGACTGACGATGCTACGAGTATACGGTCTTGCTGCGTTGCATTGCGTTCCGTTTCATTCTGTGAGTTCGACAGCTACTTGACTAAATGTTGTATTTTCGCCTTACGCGACTTGTTAATTCAATTATTTTTAAATTCATTTGTGCGTTTCAATGATTATTTCACCCCGTTAACCTATGCAGTTCGTCTTATTTGAAAGCCTCTAAATCACTCAACTATGCATGCACATTGCATAGTTTTAAACTCAACGATAAATATTGATTCAAACCTGTGGCATTGCCTTTCATGCCATGTTTGCGCCATTCTTGCACGCTTTGGGGTATTTTCACAAAATCCACCGTGGATGACTTTTGTTTCAGCGGAAATGCGCTTGCATCCGTCAAAGATAGTCATGGGATTTGCACACCTGACGAAAAATTAAGATCTTTATTCTGTATGCAACAGTTGCTAGATTTTGCCTGTTTTAAACTTTTGTTGTATTTGTTTTCTTCGTATTATTATTTTCATTTGAAAGGCACCTGAAATAAAAATTAAACAATTAAAAAACAATCCGACAACACCAGTTTAGGGCATGCACAGTGAGCTTAGATAAATTGACACGGGTATCAATCTCTTTGGTTGCGGTAGAATTTTTATTTAATTTGTTACAAAGTTTAGTTTCCTTAAAAAAAACAAAAGAACTGAACTTTTTCCACATGCAAAATAGGACAAAAAAGCGGTTTTGGTGATATTTGTCTTTACCAGAAGAAAACTTCTGCACATCATTGAACAATTCTGTTCTCAGGGCTATTCACCTCTGTGGAGTGACCATTTATTTTACGTGAGAATCTACTGTGTGTGTGTGTGTGTGTGTGTGTGTGTGTGTGTGTGTGTGTGTGTGTGTGTGTGTGTGTGTGTGTGTGTGTGTGTGTGTGTGTGTGTGTGTGTGTGTGTGTGTGTGTGTGTGTGCCTCTGTGCCTAGGTGGATGAATAGGAAGTTTCAGTTTGCAGGGAAAATGTGATGGTACATACTAGGAAAAATAGCACCATTATAACAATTGTCATTGTTTTACCGAATGATGTAGCAAAGACAAACGCCTAAAGGCTTGTGACTCTTTTCTTTCTATTAATTATTAATTGCAGACAGATTTTTTCACAGTACTTAGTATTCCTTCGCATATAAAAGCTTTACCTCAGGCCTCTGATCTGTCTCTGCCCACCTGTCTGTGAATCTGTCTGTCTGTCTGTCTGTCTGTCTGTCTCTCTCTCTCAATATTGAAATCATTGAATATCGTTAATAATACGGAAAGCCATAATTATCTTTGTGTACCCTTTCTACTCATGTACAGTATAGCTCTGATTGCTTTCGCTTGTCGAAAGGAAACTATAAACTTCAAAGCAAGTGAGACAAAAAAACCACTAGAAACTAGCAACACGTAACAGCTAGCTCAATGAAATTGCAATTATTCGGGAGAGCTAGGCAATGGAGTGATGGGGAGAGCTAGGCAATGGAGTGATGGGGAGAGCTAGGCAATGGAGTGATGGGGAGAGCTAGGCAATGGAGTGATGGGGAGAGCTAGGCAATGGGGTGATGGGGAGAGCTAGGCAATGGAGTGATGGGGAGAGCTAGGCAATGGAGTGATGGGGAGAGCTAGGCAATGGAGTGATGGGGTGGGGTGGTCGGGGTGGAATGGGTACGGGGCGGGGGGGGGGGGACGTGGTTGTTGGTTGTGGTGGGTGGGGAGGGGTTCAGGAGAACACACTGACACCGCTTTCCTCCACGTAGTCACATCGTCCAACTCCCTTCCCCCCACCCCCACCCCCGTTGGTGGTGGTGGTAGGTGGGTTGGTGGTGGTGGTGGTGGGGGGGGGGGGTTGAGAGGGGGTTCAGGAGAACACACTGACACTGCTTTCCTCCACGTAGTCACAGCGTTCCACCACCTCCCCCCCCTCGTGTTCTTTACCCCCACCTTCGTTTTCTGAGTATAACTGTCATTCAAGCTGTTACTCTTCATAACTTTTCTCCAGTAATATCAGTTTCCTACATCATACAGGTGCAGCTGTGGTGTCTGTTCCAAATCAACCACAATCGGGCAGAGCTGATTTGACGATTGCGAATCATGGTCAAAACGTGTTCTGAGAAGGAAAAATGATCCTAACATTTTTGCGTTGCCGTTTGTGATCTTTAATGAATTTAAACTTGATAGGCTGCAAATACTTCTATTATTCTTTTAAACGAAGGTACTTTACACCGCTAAAATAAAACAAAAAACAACATTTTCTTTATTGATTTTTTAAAATATGTTTCAGGTATTGGCCAACACGTAAACCAACATTTTGCATGGACGTATTCACAAACTTGTTCTACAAGGTGACAGCTCAAGACACAATCGTCAAGGAAACATTTGAGAGCAGATCGCACATGAGGACCCTTCATTCTGAGTCATCACTACATGCAACTGCTGATAGGCAAAGAGACTAGTCCGTAACGTTGACATAGGCGCCGCTAAAACCACTCACAATCCCACCAAACAAAGTTCACAGACGAGCGCACAATTTAGCTCTTCATTCTGAGTGAGCACTCCATATCACTGCGGCCAGACGAGGACATTAAATTATTACGCCTGACATCAAGAGCATCAAAGACAGCTTTTTCCACAACACGAAAATCAAGTTCACCAAATCGATTTCGGAAAAAAACACATACACAAAAACTGCACAGCCGGGCCCTTCATTCTGAGTTTGTGCTCCAAACAGCTAGCTGCCATTAGGTCTAGGTCATCATTTTGACATCAGCAGTGAGCAGTAAAACCAGCTTCTATTAACATGACAATACCAAGCCGACAAAACTGCCTTCAGAAAGAGCACAGCAGAACCGTTTTGTTCAGAGGTTGCGCTCCATTCAACTACCGTTAGTCGAGGAAACTAGGTCAGAACGTTGACATCAGAACCCTTTTGTTCTGAGGTTGCGTTCCATACAACTACCGCTAGTCGAGGAAACTAGGTCAGAACGTTGACGTCAGAAGTGAGCAAACAAGGTACAATCTATTATACCGACAATAACAACCCTACCAAACTGACTTATTGAACGAAGATAATAGCCTTGACCTAAAATAGTGAGCAGTTACAAAAAGAAAGAAAAAACCCAGCTTCCATCAAAACGACAAGTACAAAACTGACCTTAGAAAAAAACGTACAACAGGACCTTTGATTGTGAGTGTGCGCTCCATTCAACTGCTGTTGGACGCAGAAAGTAGGTTGTAACGTTGACATCAAAAGTGATCAGTAAAATAATAATAAAATTAAAATACAATTTAAAAAAGTATCCGTCAGTACGCCAACGTCAAGCCAACCAAACTTGCCGCTTCATCCCGAAGAAGTCAGCGACAGTTGACGATGAAGAAAATACCAAGACTGGCTTCTGCTGTGTATTCTTTTCGTTCAAAGGCCTCCTTAAGTGAGCCCGAAGTTGACTTGGCAAAGTCTTTCTACCGACAACTCAGTGCAAACAGTTTCTTGCAACCAGCTTCGTGAAGTAGACTTTGTACCGACAACTCAGTGCAACCAGCTTCGTGAAGTAGACTTTGTACCGACAACTCAGTGCAACCAGCTTCGTGAAGTAGACTTTCTACCGACAACTCAGTGCAAACAGTTTCTTGCAACCAGCTTCGTGAAGTAGACTTTGCCCAATTAATTGTATCTAGGCTTTAAACTGGCCGCTAAAAAACGATGGCTGACCCTAGTTTCACAGAGACAACAACCATGGCAGCGGACTTTCAAGAAAACAACAGCGACGACGACGACGACTACAGTCTGGAACTTCTGCCTCTCCACATCCTCATCCCTACAGTGGTTGTGGTGGTGCTGGTGGTGATGGTGGCGGTAGGGGGTAACCTGTTGGTGCTGGTGTCGTATGCACGAGACGCTCGTCTGCGCACCGTGAGCAACTTGTATCTGCTTAACCTGGCCGTGTGCGACGTCCTTCTGGCCACTGTCAGCATGCCCTTCTACCTGGTGCCGACTGTGTATCAACTCGACTGGCCGTTCGGAACAGTGTTCTGCAAGGTGGGTACAGAGGAAACCCAATTTAAGACCTTTTGTAAGACTGTGTCTTGACCCAATTTAAGACCTTTTGTAAGACTGTGTCTTGACCCAATTTAAGACCTTTTGTAAGACTGTGTCTTGACCCAATTTAAGACCTTTTGTAAGACTGTGTCTTGACCCAATTTAAGACCTTTTGTAAGACTGTGTCTTCACCCAATTTAAGACCTTTTGTAAGACTGTGTCTTCAATAACTAGTGTAAAGTTACAATTTCGAAACTCCCTAATTTTTAAGACCTGATTTGTTCAAATTTTTGCAGGTCTTAAAAATGTGTTTGTTGGTGTATAATTATGTTAGTGTGTGTGTGTGTGTGTGTGTGTGTGTTTGTATATGTGTGTGTGTATATGTGTGTGTGTGTGTGTGTGTGTGTGTCGATCGGAGAGGAGTCACTTTCCTTATATAGTCTACTAAATCGAGTTTGATCCTTATTTTCTTGGGGGGGGGGGGGTGTTAAGGCGTGGGGTGGGGGGGGGGGGTGGGAGTGGGGGGGTGGAGGGGAGGGAATTCAAATAATTACGATCTAGGGTCGGTAGGGAAAATAATAGGATCGGTTGGGGAATTGGCAACATTGCTTTTATTTTTTTAATTTAGCCTAATGCACATCTTACTTACTGCGTCATTGCTATAATTATAATCGTGTGCTTTTTGTCATCAGGTGTACCTGCTGAACGACTACACGCTGTGCGCACAGTCTGTCTTCCTGGTCATTCTGGTCAGTCTCGACCAGCTGCTCATCCTCCGCACAGGTGTCCTCTACGCCACCGTAGAGACCAAGCGTAAAGCCTACGTCAAAATCGCCATCGCCTGGCTCGTCTCTTTCCTCATCTACGGGCCGGCCATCGTCGGCTGGGACCACTGGGTGGGCTATTCTGTGCTGGAACCGTTTGAATGCGACGTGGAGTTTTACACCAACGAGATCTACACGTCTGCTGCTGCTGTGTTGGAGTTCGTTCTCCCGGCTGTGACACTGACTGCTCTAAATTCTGGAGTGTACTGGGAGATTCGCAAACGTACGAAAACCAATCTTTCTGGCAGCGTTTCGGCTACTGCAGCTGCTGCTGCGACGAAGACAGTCGGGTCAAAATCCGCCGCGACAAATAGTCCTGGTTGTGAAAATGTTAATCTTGCGGGGGAAAACGACTCGCACGCGCGAAAAACTTCGCTGGTCGTTTCTACGATTGAAACACTAACGGAACGATTTCGTAGGTCTAATCAAGTCATGCCGGTAAGAAATGACCCGGCAGGTTTGAATTCAGAACAGAAGGAGACCACTTTATTTCAGTGTGTTGAAACGGAGTCTCCCACGGCAGAGCAGTATCCGATGGAGAACACTTTATCTCAGCCACCCACGGATGGACAGTCTACTACGGAGATAAAACAGAAGATAAATGATAACCAATCCGATGTGAAGGAGGCTTTGACATCTTCTCATATGGTTCATAACGATTCGACACTCCAGAACGATGTCGGATTTGTGACCCCAAACGGCCATCAACTTTATCCCGAAGAAGAAACTGTTACATCTGCCAATCACAGCGATTCGACACACCAGAATGATATCAGTTTTGTCACCCAAAATGGCCACCAACTGCGTTCTGAAGAACATTTTACACCCTCCAACACAGTTCGTAGGGATTCAACACTTCAGAATGGTGTCAGTTTTGTTAACAAAAGCAGCTGTCAACTCCGTTCTGAAGAAGATACTTTTGCATCTGTCAAAATGGTTCGTAGGGATTCAACACGTCACAATGGTGCCAGGTGTGTTAACCAAAACAGCTGCCAACCCTGTACTGAAGAAGAAGATTTTACTCCCGCTCACGTGGTTTGTGGCGAATCAAGATTTCAGACGAGTGTAGATTTTGTTCCTCAAAACAACAATCAAAGATGTCCAGAACAACTCTTCAAGGGAACGTCGACAACACTCGCAGCTCAGCCATCTTGTTCAGCAACGGCAACTGCAAAACGCTCTCGAACCTGCTTCCCCGTTAAACGACTCATGAAAGCGCCTGAAAGCCAACGCAAGTTCAACAGAGCAGTCCGAAAAGACATGAAAGCAGCGAAAGCTTTGTTCATATTTGTGGTTGCGTTTCTTCTTCTATGGACCCCTTACACTATCGCTACGGTTGTTATAGCTTTTTGTGACGAGGGGTGCGTCAACGAACAGGTGTACGAGTTCTTCGTTTGGTTGCTGTGGTTTAAAGCCGCGGTGAACCCTTTTCTCTACGCCGCAAACAATTCGAGGTTTAAAACGAATTTTATTCAAATATTGAGTAAAGTGTGCTTCTGTTGTAGGGATAGATGGAACTCGCTGCAGGCAGATACCAACAGAAACGTGACTTCATTTCAATAGTTGTGGTGATTTTGTCCCCTCATCTCTTGTTGAATTCAGACAACGAGAACTTTATTCAGTAAAGTGTGCTTCTGTTACAAGAATGAATAGAACTCAACAGTCGAGCGACCAACAGAAATGTGACTTCCTTGTGATAGTTTTAAATGATTTGTGATAAGTGGCTATGACGTTCAACATTTAATCTAATATTCGTTTATTTTGGTCATCGTGTAAGTCACAACAGACCAGTTTGTTTGTTTGTTTGTTTGTTTGTTTGTTTGAATGCAACGAACACTCTTTCACCTGAACATATACCATGTTTCAAACAACGACCTGGCTTTCTGATCGCGTGGAAAGAGGGACGCTTGATGACTAGTTGACGTTTTCTGGACAGAAACAAAGGGAAGTAATAAGCGATCTAAATGTAGACAACACAGTCTAGTAAGCTAGAGTTATGCGGAGCGGGTCTCCTGGAACCTGAGTAACAATAGGAAGCATGGAAATGTAAGAAACGAATTTTATCCCCGAGTACGCAGTACTAGGGTCCAGCAGACTTTAATTGTGTGTCTGTGTGTGTGTGTGTGTGTCTGTCTGTCTCGACTTAACAGCTTATTGCTGGGAAACTACTGGGCGCAGTTCTTTCAAAAGTTGATACACGAACTTGATAATAGGTCCGATTGATCGTATTAAAACTTCATAATGTTACCTGGGACCTAAATGCGAAATAAATCACAAAAGCCACTCTTAACGGTGGGAGTTTTTGCGGTGGGAGGCTGGTCGCTTTGCGAACAGCCTGAACTAAAGGGGAGACTTGGACGGCGAACACGTCACGCAGTGACGAGAAAAGCATGATTTCAGTGCAAGCCAGACAACGGGGGAAATGGTCTCGGCAAAGAAATTACAATGCAGGGTTTGGTCTCGGTGAAAGAGAGCAGAGAGCACGAGAGAGTCTATGGCCAAAATGATCCGGGTTCGATTCCCGGCATGGGCGTTCTATTTTTTTTTTTAATTCTTGTTTACTATTGTTTATTATGAACGTTTTAATGTTTAATTTTACTCTAATAGTTTTTTTAATTGTGTAAAATAAATTTAAAATTTTTTTTTTTTTTTTTTTAATCCACGTGCACAAGACAAAAACTTTCATACTGGGGGAGCGAGCCAGTCTGAAGAGTACTCGGATCCAGCGCCAGCGTTTTTTATTTATCCTCGAAAGTGTGTGAAATACATGTCAGTGCTTCTTAAAGTGTGTGAAATACATGTCAGTGCTTCTTAAATTGTTCGCTCGGGTACCGGGAGACTGGTTCCGCATAATTCGCACTTACTCCAAGTTCCCGAATTACCATTGTTGTCTAGCGTTTACCTCCCCTCCCTTTGCTTGTTAGTCCTGCTTCGTTTGGTTATGATTTTTTTTCTCAAAGTTTTCTTAATGTGAAATGTTAATAAATCACGTTGAAAATGGTCACTTTATTGCAAGAAGGGGATGACGAGGAGCAAAGTGCAAAGCTTTGTCTGACCCGGTTCATTCTCATTGTCAGCCGTTAGAAACAGGTGCCAAACCATCATTCCAATATTGCTGAAACAAGACAGGAAATATAGATTGGAAAAACGCGCACAGGACATTGAGAATAATTTGGAGTGGGCGGTGGGGGCAGTGGGGGTGGGGGGGGGGGGTGTGAAAAGCTCGCCTAGTTTGTGCTTTTTGCAGGCAGTGGTTTGAAAGATGATCAGAATGCTTTTCACAGCGTGTTTTTACTCGACTCTTTCCCTGTCTCTGCCACGTTTAAAAAAAAAGTTTCAACCAAGCGCAAATTCAATGTTAAAAAACTATACATGTACTAGTACTTCGGGCGTTTAAAATGTGTACACTATCTGTCATGTACGTGTAATACCATGTAGGCTATGTCTGTAAGTAACGCGTGAGAAGATTAGGATCTGCCCAAAACCTTCATCCTCATCTAATTCAGTTAAATCTGAATCTGATTCTGTCTCTGTCTGTCTCTGTCGGACTATCACGTTTTCTGTCTGTCCGTCTGTCTGTCTGTGTGTCTGTCTGTCCGACAGTCTGTCTGCCTCTCTCTCTCTCTCTCTCACTCTCTCTCTCTCTCTCTCTCTCTCTCTCTCTCTCTCTCTCTCTCTCTCTCTCTCTCTCTCTCTCTCTCTCTCTCTCTCTCTCTCTCTCTCGCGCGCGCGCGCGTTCTCTCTCGAATGTGAAAATATGTGTATAGAGTGATTTGAAGTCTGTCTCTCCAGGCGACAGAAGGTGATGTTTATGTCGTGTTGTCGGGTGACCTGAATAGCAGAACAGCCAATATGTCCCAGCCTGTATTACAAGATCATGATGTTTTTGACTTATTGCACAAAAGTCAGTCAGTTTGCGGGAATCGAAAATCACAAGATCAGACATTGAATAGTTATGGTAAATATTTGTTAAATATGTGCACTGCACTTGGACTGTGTATTCTTAATGGTGTGTGTAATGGGGATTTGCAGGGCTGTTTTACCTACATGTCAGAGAGGGGGAGTAGTGTTAATGATTATTTTTTGCTGTCTTATGATTTATTTGCAATTACTCTGTCTTCGAGCGAACTATTGGTGGCTGGCCGGATTGAGTCAGATCATATGCCAGAAATTCCAGATCATATGCCAGTTGAATTTCACGTTACGTTCCCATGTGATAATGTTTATCATGATATGCGTGAGAATGCAGATTGCTTTATTGAGAAGTATGTTTGGGATATCAAGAAGGCAGAAACGTATGTGAATTTGATGTGTGCAGATGATATGTGTGCAAGGTTAGAGTCTGCCCAAAATATGATCGAATCTGATATGAATGGAGCTTTGGAATTATTTAACACTTGTGTTAAGGAAAGTGCTGACTGCATGAAGAAAAGAATTTATTTGAAGTCAAATAATCAATCGGATGATTGGTTCGATCAAGAGTGTAGAATAACCCGAAAAAATGTGTGGAGGTTGTTAAGCAGATGTAATCAGCCTGAAGACATTCACGCTCGCAATGTTTATTGTTTAGCCAGACGGGAATATAAAAACATGTTAGAAAGAAAGAAAAGATTGTATAATGATTTGACATTACACAAACTTATTGAATCTGTTAATGATCAACAAGAATTTTGGAATATAATGCATAAATTATCCTCAAAACGAAAACAAATAAAGAACAACATACCAGTTGATACCTGGTTTCAGCATTTCAAAGTATTATTGGAAAAAGATGTAATTGAGGCTGAAGAAATTGAATATGAAGACGATGAAGGTATTTTGAATCGTCCTATTTCAAAAGAAGAAGTGTTGATTGCAATGAGAAAGTTAAAACCTCAAAAGTCTGCTGGGCCTGATGGAATAATAGGAGAACTTTTGAAAAATGTTTTTTCTCCAGGGATTGACTTTTTGGTACACCTGTTTAATTTTTTGTTTTCCAAGGGTGTATTTCCAGAAAGTTGGACAGAGTCCATTGTTATCCCTTTGTTTAAGAAAGGCGATGTGAATGATCCAAATAATTATCGTGGAATTTCACTGTGTAATGTTAGTAGCAAGGTCTATAGTACTGTGATTAATAACAGGTTGCAAGAATGGATTGAATGTAATAACAGTACGGGTGAATAGCAAGCTGGTTTTAAAAAGAATTATTCCACTATTGATCATATGTTTACACTGTTGGCCTTTGTACAGAAACAATTTTCTTTGAATCGTAAACTGTATGTTGCCTTTATAGATTTTGAGAAGGCGTTTGATTCCATCAACAGAGCTTTGCTCTGGCCAATTCTGTTAAAAAATGGTATAAAAGGGAAACTCTTTAGGTGTGTGAAGAGTATGTATGATAATGTAAAAATAAAAGTGAGATGTGGAGCAAAGTTTACGGATTATATTAATTGTATATTTGGTGTTAAACAGGGCGATGTATGTAGCCCAGTTTTATTTTCTCTCTTTATCAATGAGTTAGCACTTGAGATAATTGAGAATGGAAGACATGGTGCCACATTTACTGATGATTATTTGGAATTGTTTATTCTTTTGCTTGCTGATGATTTATTGTTGTTATCAGAGACGGTTGTGGGTCTACAGACTCAGTTAAATAATTTACGCAGGGCAGTGTCCTCTCTTCATTTAAAGGTAAACATGAGTAAAAGTAACATTATTGTGTTTAGGAAAGGTGGATATTTGAGTGCAAGGGAAAGATGGACATATGGAGTTGATATTTTACCTGTTGTAAACGTGTATAAGTATTTAGGAATATTGTTTTCAACTCGACTCAGTTTCACTGCTGCCTGTAGTGATCTCTCAAGCCGGGCAAAAAATGCTCTGATGTGTATTATACAAAGATTATCTGTGCTTAATAATAATAGTTTGCATGTCTTTTTGAAGTTGTTTGATTCCCAAGTACAACCAATAGTACAGTATGGTGCTGAGATATGGGGATTGGATTAAGCTGCTCTGCAGTGTGAAAAAGTCCATTTATTTGCATTGAAGAAGTTCTTGGGAGTTCGTATGCGAACACCTAATGACCTGGTATATGGTGAGACAAACAGATATCCGATATATTTGAATTCTATTTTAAGATGCGTTAGCTACTGGATGAAATTGTTAAAGATGGAGGCGCACAGACTTCCTCGTAAATCATATGATATGTTGTATAAAATGGATGAGAGTGGTTAAAAGAACTGGGCCTCAAGTGTCCGTTGTAAATTGTATGAGTACGGTTTTGGTTTTGTGTGGTTGAACCAGGGCGTTGTTAATGAAAAAGAGTTATTGCGCGTTTTTAGGGAAAGGTTGGTCGATTGCGGATGGCAAGAGTGGGATTATCATATTCAAAATAGTGATAGATTTGCTGTTTATCGGACATTTTGTACTGTACATGACATTAAACCCTACCTTTTGTTGAATGTGGATAGACATCTAAAGTTTATTATGACTAGGTTTCGATTCGGTATTTCAGAAATAAATGTGCATGCTAACCGATATAAACAGCATGATGCCGATCAGTTAATGTGTCCCCTTTGTAAAGTAAAGCAAGATGATGAAGTCCATTTTGTTTTGTGTTGTCCATACTTAAACAGATTAAGAGAAAAATGTATCCCATTTTAATATTATAAAAACCCAAGCACTTTTAGACTCAGCTTGCTCCTGGCTTCCCCTCAAGAAACTGTTGTTAGAAATGTATCCTTGTATTTGTATAAAGCCTTTAAATTAAGAGATGTTTTAACCTCTTAGTTAAATAACGTGTATTGTATGTTTTAATCCGTAGTGTTGTGCGATTGTTATGTTGTACCTTTTTTGCACCTGATGAGTTAAATTATTTGCAACGTTAATCATTTGTTCACACTCCGATCCTTCATAAGGGGCTATGGCCTATTGAATAAATTATCTGCGTCTGCGTCTGCGTCTCTCTCTCTCTCTCTCTTTCTCTCTTTCTCTCTCTCTCTCTCTCTCTCTCTCTCTTTCTCTCTCTCTCTCTCTCTCTCTCTCTCTCTCTCTCTCTCTCTCTCTCTCTCTCTCTCTCTCTCTCTCTCTCTCTCTCTGCTGGTGACTGGCGACGATGGTCGCTACCTCACCCACGACGCCTGTGTCAAGCTGGTTGTCTCCCTCATCTGATGCCTGTTTATCTAGTCTTCACCGTGCACGATTTTGTGGGGCCCTTTGAAAGAGTCTTCTGCAAGGTTGGTGACGTGTTAGGGGCAGATTATACCTGCGCAAAGTCAGCGGCACAGACGACGCACTGCAGATTATCCCAGCTCGCTACACGTTGCGTGAAAAGAAAACAGGGTCAAGTACTCGTCATAATCCCTATCGCAGCATCACTAATATGAATATGCAGTACGTCTCTGTGCCGCTGACTGCGCAGGTCACTGTATTCTGCCCTCTCTATTACACTCCTAGCATCGTACTGATACAGAGCAATCAACAATAGAAATGCCATCAACCGAGAGCTCTGTTTCATGGTATATTGTCTGTATGTGTGTGTGTGTGTGTGTCTGTGTCTGTCTGCCTGTCTCTCTCTCTCTCTCTCTCTCTCTCTCTCTCTCTCTCTCTCTTCTTAACTTCTTTAACTTCTTTAACTTATATAGTGTTTCTGTTTTAGTGTAAATTGGTAGTGTATTGTTTTTAGTTTTGTGTGTTTGTCGCCCCAAGGACAGATTGTAAGAAAAGCCCCAGCCTTAAATCTATCCTTGTAATCTGATAAAGTTCAGTCTCAGTCTCTCTCTCTCTCTCTCTCTCTCTCTCTCTCTCTCTCTCTCTCTCTCTCTCTCTCTCTCTCTCAATACTGCAATTTCCGGATCTTAGTCTACTCAAGGCTTTTGTACCGTGGTGTGTGTGGGTGGGTGGGTGTATGTGTGAGTGTGTGTGCGTTGGTGTAATTATTTCATGTTCATCAACACTAAGACTCTTGCATGAGTACTGTATAGTACTCTACAGTCTCTGCATGAACTCTCAACAGTGGTCAAATGAGGATGCAAGTCGCTCGTTCATTTCAAAACGTGTTGATTCTCTCAGGTGCCAGGAGAATGGTTCCGAATAACTCTCACAAACTCCTTTACACATGAATGAAGACGCTGTTCGAAAGTTTTCAGTTTTCTTGTATACAACATTTAGATTGTCTTAGTTGATGTATAAATAGTTTTTTTGTTGTTGTTGTTGCCAAAAGATGAATCGTTGTATGTATGATCACTTCCGTCATAAGAGGCAATGGCCAATATGATTCAACAATCCATAAAAACCTATTACACATGTCGTATGCATTTTAAGAGCGCTTAATTACTTCCCTATTGTTTATCAGATCTCAACCGTGGACGTTTGACTTTCACGCAGGTCTTCTTGGTGTTCGACTGGAGTCTCTTCTCCGTGTCGGTGTGCCTGGTGGTTCTGATCAGTCTTGACCACTACCTCATGCTGAAGAAAGGACTCCGCTATGCCCTGGAGGAGACCCGAACCAAAGCCCATTTCTATACGCCAACAACAATGCAAGGTTTAATATGAACTGTATTAAGATATTCAGAATCGTGTGCTTCTGTTGTAAGCGGGCATGGAAGCGGAGATTAAATCGTTTGCACCCAACGAGCATTTTATGAATCTTAGACTAACTGCAACCATCGATCTTCGCTTTTTGTCTAAGTTCTGGACTAACTTGACTCTCAACCTGCGATCTTCGCTTTGTCTAAGTTCTGGATTAACTGCAACCAACAAGCTTCACTTTATCTGAATTTTGGACTAACTGCGACCAGCGAGCTTCGCTTTGTCTAAGTTCTATGCTAGTTTCGCTCAAAGTGAAACTGACGACTCGGCTATGAGAGACACAAAGACACAAATCTCTCTCTGTGTGTGTGTGTGTGTGTGGCGAAGGAGAGTCGTATAAAGCATTTGCTTTTCTTGTTTCGTTTGATAAGATAGGATACCGATACATGCACACCTGGCGGTGACCTTTCGAGTACTTTTTCATCTGTTGATATGACAAAGTCACCGAGACAAGCTTTATTATCGAAAATCTTTCATTTTTTCGGGAGACACACATAGCCTACTGAGCGTACACGTAATTTGTAAACTTTGACATGACGCCATTATTTGCATTTATGACGTCTTCTCGAACTTTGCTTCGCTCTTGACGCCAGACATTTAATTTTAGATGTAAGGGTCAAGAAGAGATGTCCTGGTTTATTCCATCGATATTGTATCTCATTAAATAATTAATACAATGAACTGTGCAATCATGTGAAGTGAACTTATTCTTGTCGTTTGCTGAATTTTAAATTGTTTTCTTCTTCAATAATGATCCGATATTTTACCTGAACTACGTCGCGTATGTAGGCAAAAAGTCTTGAAAGTTTCAAAGCATTCCACACGATCATTGCTGAAATACAGAGCTTTTTGTCATGGTACCCCTCAAAATTGACGCAAAAACCTCTTGTTTTCGACCGACCATACCTGCATTACAAAACACAAGAACTATACAAGATAGCTTTAAAACAAAACAACATGTTCTGGATAGATAATTGACTTGACTTACTCCTTGTATACAAAAGTGGCGAAGTTGTACCTATCCTGAATTTGTTTCGATTTTGTACTTGGGACCTATTCTCTGTTTGTCCGGTCGATTTTCGGGGAACCTTCATTTCAGCGGCGGTCATGTGACCCTTGTGAAAAAAATCCGAAATCCAAAATCCGAAAAATGTGCCTGATAGCCACATGAAGTGCCTGATAGCCACATGAAGTGCCTGATAGCCACATGAAGTGCCTGATAGCCACATGAAGTGCCTTTAATGGCATAGAAAGTTTGAATGAATTAAGTGACACAGGAATTAATGGTTTAGTTCGGGTTAGAAATTTGGTGCAATAACATCCTTTTCGTTGTTGCTAAGGCTATTTTTCCAGTCATGTTTCCTACTAGTTTGACTTATTGGCCTCTTATTGTGATCTTGGCCTATTCTCCCAGTCTTGTTCCTGTGATCTTGGCCTATATTCTCCCAGTCTTGTTCCCTGTGATCTTGACCTATTCTCCCAGTCTTGTTTCCTGTGATCTTGGCCTATTCTCCCAGTCTTGTTTCCTGTGATCTTATCCTATTCTCCCAGTCTTGTTTCCTGTGATCTTGGCCTATTCTCCCAGTCTTGTTTCCTGTGATCTTGGCCTATTCTCCCAGTCTTGTTTCCTGTGATCTTGGCCTATTCTCCCAGTCTTGTTTCCTGTGATCTTGGCCTATTCACCCAGTCTTGTTTCCTGTGATCTTGGCCTATTCTCCAAGTCTTGTTTCATGTGATCTTGGCCTATTCTCCCAGTCTTGTTTCCTGTGATCTTAGTCTATTCTCCTAGTCTTGTTTCCTGTGATCTTAGTCTATTCTCCCAGTCTTGTTTCCTGTGATCTTATCCTATTCTTCTAGTCTTGTTTCCTGTGATCTGGCCTATTCACCCAGTCTTGTTTCCTGTGATCTTATCCTATTCTTCTAGTCTTGTTTCCTGTGATCTTGGCCTATTCACCCAGTCTTGTTTCCTGTGATCTTGGCCTATTCTCCAAGTCTTGTTTCATGTGATCTTGGCCTATTCTCCCAGTCTTGTTTCCTGTGATCTTGGCCTATTCTCCCAGTCTTGTTTCCTGTGATCTTGGCCTATTCTCCCAGTCTTGTTTCCTGTGATCTTATCCTATTCTCCCAGTCTTGTTTCCTGTGATCTTGGTCTATTCACCCAGTCTTGTTTCCTGTCATCTTGGCCTATTCTCCCAGTATTGTTTCCTGTGATCTTGGCCTATTCTCCCAGTCTTGTTTCCTGTGATCTTGGCCGAATCATCCAGTCTTGTTTCCTGTGATCTTGGCCGAATCATCCAGTCTTGTTTCCTGTGATCTTGGCCTATTCTCCTAGTCTTACTTTCTGTTATCTTGGCCTATTCTCCCAGTCTTACCTCCTGTGATCTTGGCCTATTCAACCAGTTTTGTTTCCTGTGATCATTACCTATATTTACCTTTTTTTGGTTAAGGTTGATCTTTCAATTAAACGTCCAACACTTTCAGTGTGTGATGACTTTTGGGCTTGATTCAAGTCTGGTTGATCCTCGACATATTTCAATGTCACAGGTGGGTCGAGGTTGCATCAAAATGTAGGAAATCATCTTTTTCCTTGATTCCCATGGACCTTGTGCAGCAGATTACGTACGTGTTTCCTATCTTTCTTTCTTTATTTGGTGTTTAACGTCGTTTTCAACCGTTCAAGGTTATATCGCGACGGGTGTTTCCTATTCATATTCCCAATGACGAAGGTGTGTGGTATGAGCATTTGCTCTTCTTGTTACGAATAACGGAGGTCATTATGTTATACAAAAAAAATAGAAACGACTGGAAAGTGAATGTATTTTTGTGAAATATTGTACTTCTTTTTGCCTTATTCCCAATCGTTTTTTCTCCTGCTTTTTAAGGAAAAAGGTATCTTTAGCTGAAAACCCAGTTTGTGCCTAATGTTTGTGGACCGTGTCCAGAGATAGATAACTGTGTAATGCACATCACGTGCACGCTGTCTTTGATCTTGGTCAAATCAATTGGGATTGCTTCTTCAGCAAGAACAATATTTTAATGACGGATAATTCTACAGCCAGTCGTGGTGGTCCAGGTAAAGTCTTAAGAGTATAATGAACGATAAGCACACACACTTGTGTTTTCTTACATGATTGCGCATCTTTGGACATCGTTTGAACAAGCCAGTTGTTTGCATTTAGTATTACAGAACCTTGCTGACATTTTCCATGGCTTTTGTGAAGCAGGGAAGCGGTTTGCTTCAAATGCAGAAAGCTTCCCTGGTTGTTTATTCATACAAATCACACAGAAACACTGTAGCCACTGGTAAATGATCTTGTTTTTATTTTCTAGTATGATTTGCATTTGATGGATTTCTTGTGAAGAACCCAAATCATTACCAAAATAATCGTCAATTGACAGCAAAGAAGAAAAAGACAGGAAGTTATACTTTGAAAATAAGAACATACCAAACACCGCCACAATAAAAATAAAAAGAACAAAAAAAAGAGGAGGAATTTCTGAGACAAAATTTAATAACACTAAACTCAGTGAACCCCTTTTGAACGTGCAATGAAGGGACACTGTTGGCTGGTCTCAAGGGTGTCCTTTCATTGCAGGTACCGTACTGTACATCCAAGCAAAAAGATTGTGGAAAATAATGATAAATATGTACAAGAACTTGGAATGAACGTGATATGCTACATGTACCTGCAATGTAAATGAACACAGTTTTAAAGACAATTTAACTTAAAGGACAATTCCACTGACAAATTACTTCACAATTACAGGACCAAAATAATGTAACAGGCAAGCAATTGTACAATTTAGTCACAACCTAGTATCTGGTATTTCAACATCCTTATCTTGGGGAGGAGGGGGGGGGGGGCATTGGGAAGTCAGTTGATAAGACATTAAGATGTTAATTATTGTAATAAGCATGCAATCCTAACAATTCTTCTTTATTTTCCCTTTTTTTCCTTCATTCTGTTTGTCTTCAACCTCCATTCCCTTTGGCTGAATAGGTTGGGGTGGGGGGGGGGGGGGGGGGGGGGGGGGGGATAGGTGCAGGATAATGAGCAAAAGACATAGCATCCGTACCAGACTGATATGTCTCTTACCTGGGATTTGGAAGAAGTTAGAAAGAGGTACAAAAAGTCTGTCATTTACAACTATGCTTTCTACAACATTTCATAACACTACTCAATTCATTCACATACAATTTGTATGCCGCTACAATGCTATGAACAGTAGAATTGAAGAGAAATATAAAGTGTTTGCCAACTATAATGCTTAAGAAATATATGCAGAAATATCTTTAATTTGACTGAAGGTTTCAACATTTATTCATAACTGAAAGACCTATTTTTTGTATCAATTTCAATAACACTTCTATGCAATTTTGCTTCAAAAAAGCAGTGACACACATCTATGTTATACCTGAGATACTGCTACCATTTAAAAAAAAACTTAAAAAGAGAACTTTGTGTTTATTGAGTAAATCAGTAAATTATAAAACAACAGACATTTTCAAAACTAATTCAATGGTCAAATGTGCAACCAGAATTCAAAATAATGTTAGAGTAAATGTATGCACATGATTACAAACAGTTTATCAAGTCAATACATATATTTATTAATTATCTAATCTGCATCACTTTCAACTATTCTATAGCCTGGTTCAGCTACAAATTTAAAACATACATGTATACCTGGATGTCTCGTAAGCTGTATAGTTGCTATCGTAACTGTTACTGTAGTAACATTGAATCTGAGTCAAGCAAAATGGAAGTGGAGAGAGAGAGAGAGAGAGAGAGAGAGAGAGAGAGAGAGAGAGAGAGAGAGAGAGAGAGAGAGAGAAAATAAGTACAGTATTTCTATTTTTCTTGGATTCCTGTACAAAGTTTTTTCTGCTGAATTTTCTTCAAACAAAACAACAACAAAAATCTTCACATGTGTATATACAATTACAACCTTTATTCCTCACATCTCCTTTTCTAAATATCACTGCAGCCCTTTTAATTCGAAACAAAAAAACACAAATGCAATATCTAATGATCAACCTGCTGCAAGAACCATGGTATATTTGCAAGCAGGTAAATTTTGTCAGCAACTCTACATGCGGAGGGAATCTCCTTAATACAGTGGAGCTCCCTCATAAGACCCCCAATTTAAGACTCGATCCCTTCATTTTAAGACCCTGTTTTCTCAGATTCTCTGTTCATAACCTCTGTAAATTGACCCCCATTTTAAGACTCCCCCTTTTTAAGACCTGATTTTATCAGATTTGTGGAGGTCTTAAAAGGGGGGTTCCACTGTACTGGAATGTAATAAATGCAATATTTCACGAGTCAGTCACACGTACCCACTATTGATTGTCTTGTTATACTTTGTGCAATTGCAAATCATATCCAGTCGCACAGTTCAATACATATTCGTATCATCAACATTCATATTACAGTATTTACAAACACAAAAAGAAGAAAATGTCACTGACGGCAGAAAATGTTTGCACATATCAGCTTTCTTTCACCCCACTCCTTCTCCTTCAAAGACAAGCACAGCTCACAACCTCTTATTTGCAAGGCTTTTTTCTCTGAATCAATCCACTTCTACTACATGTACACAGTTCATGACATAAAATAATGTTATTCAAGACATTGTATAGATGGTCTTTCCTGAATCTAGTTTAAAAGTGTTCATGTTAACTTGAAATGTCCAGTATTTTACTGTTGTTTTTTTTTTTTTTTTTTTTTTTTTAATGTGCACAACCATAAAAGAAACCATCAACCAATCACTTTTGATTGCATTTGACAGGGTTTTTTGGGGTATAAGATAAGAGCTACTACTACGATACAACACTACACTCTGACTAGTTGTAGTGACAAAGTGACCGTCTTTTCCTTGAATTCATTAATTCATCTGGCCTTTCAGGCAATACTCATTTCTAAAGCACCTAGAACATTCACTGTTCTACACACATTGTTTTTGAAACTTCAGATACTGTGGAACCCCTGTTTTAAGACCCTGCAGATTTAAGACCCCCCTTTTTTCAGACCCTGTTTTCTCACATTTTTACTCTGTTCATCATAATTAACCTCTGTAAATTAACCCCCTTTGAGAGAGGCTCAAGAATCTCATTCTTCTTCTTCTGCTTCTGCGTTCGTGGGCTGAAACTCCCACGTACACTCGTGTTTTTTGCACGAGTGGAATTTTACGTGTATGACCGTTTTTTACCCCGCCATTTAGGCAGCCATACGCCGTTTTCGGAGGAAGCATGCTGGGTATTTTCGTGTTTCTATAACCCACCGAACTCTGACATGGATTACAGGATCTTTTTCGTGCGCACTTGGTCTTGTGCTTGCGTGTACACACGGGGGTGTTCGGACACCGAGGAGAGTCTGCACACAAAGTTGACTCTGAGAAATAAATCTCTCGCCGAACGTGGGGACGAACTCACGCTGAAAGCGGCCAACTGGATACAAATCCAGCGCGCTACCGACTGAGCTACATCCCCGCCCAAGAAGAATCTCATTTACTGCTATGTATCTTTTACATAATACTCATTCACAAAACACCTGGAGCATTCATTTTTCTACACAGACCAATGTGACACATAGTTTTCCAACTTCCGGTATTTAGATGGGAGAGTCTCTCGGTTCCACAAGAATCTCGTTGACTGCCACATACTCTGGAGCGGAGGCAGCATACAAGACGGCACGAGCGATGTCGTAAGGTTCCAGACACTTGTGTTTCTCACTCATGTCGAATTTCTCTATCGCCTGAAAATGAGCACAGCATAATCATCTATCAGCATAATCATCTATCAGCATAATCATCTATCAGCATAATCATCTATCAGCATAATCATCTATCAGCAATTCTGAAATACAGTGGATCCCTCATTTTAAGACTCCCTCCTTTTTTATAAGACCTGATTTTCTCAGATTTTTGAAAGTTCCTAAAATAAAAATAAAATGAGGGTTAAATTCAATAGAGAAAAATGAATCGATCAATCAGTCAAGCAATGAATAAGTAAGTAAAATAAATAGATAAATATATACATTCATAATACAGTGGAACCCCCCACCGATTTAAGTTTTTCCCCCATATCTTAAGACCTTACTTTATCAGATTTTCTGTTCATCATGATCACCTCTGTAAATTTACCCGCATTTTAAGACTCCCTCCTTCTAAAGACCACATTATCTCAGATATTTTGACTTTTCACTGGTCTTACAATGTGGGGTTCCACTGTACCAGAATGAATTCAAATAACAATAGAATGACAATACGTACAAACTTGCTCACTCCTGGAAAAGTGTACGCTGAGGTGCATTAAAATTGCATTAAATGGCGACAATCTGCCGCGACAGAACGCAAGTCTAAGGTATGTGTGGCATGGGTAAGAAGTGGGAGGAGGGAAGGAGGGGGGGGGGGGAGGGGGGGGGGAGCGGGAGCGGGAGTGTGTATGAAGGGCGAATAATCATGTGTTTCTTGACAAAATTTAGCCAACGGCTAGCACCATACTTAAATTTTACGTACATCGGCATACACCTTTCCCCTGTGTATACAGTGGCACACCCCCTTTTTACACTTCCAAAAATCTGAGAAAATCAGGTCTTAAAAAAGAGGGGGTCTTAATATGGGGGTAAATTTACAGAGGTTCTGAACAGAAAGTGTTATAAAACAACCTGGTCTTAAAAGGAAGGGAGTCTTAAATTGGGGGGGTCTTAAAAGGGGGGTTCCACTGTATAATCTATCACAATAACAATGTTGCACATAGCGTAAATTCAGAAACGGTCTCTGCTCACCTCTTTATCTGTAGAAATGCCGAACAACGGCGTCTTGACGTCCCCGGGCTGAATACAAGTGACCTTGACCCCTGTGTCGGCCAGTTCCAGCCTCATGCCCTGCGACAGTCCCTCCACAAAGAACTTGGATCCAGAGTAGACTGCGAGCCCTGGAAAGCCCTGTGTCAGAAAAAGTCTGAGATGTAAATCTGAGGATAAAATGCGCTTTTCAATGCTTGTTATTCTCTTCATACACACACACATGCACACACAGACACACACACACGCGCACGCACTCATTACACACACACACACACACACACACACACACACACACACACACACACATGCGCGCACACGCTCAACACACACCATGCCAACACACGTACATGCATGCACACACACTGGAAAAAAAAACACGTCTGTAACAGAGGAAAATACCCATCTACTACTACTACTACTACCACTAAGGATATTTTTAAAAAAGAAAAGTTTTATTCATAATAGGCACACAGAAAGAATTAACATGAACAACACGTTACCCTCTTGCCAGCGTCAGAAGACATGTTGATGATGTGGCCACTTTCTCTCTTCACCATCCCATCCAGAACAGCTGCTATGCAGTTGGTCACACCCTGTGAAAAATTAACAGAAACAGTAATCCAAACACAATTAATTGTTTTTGTCATTGACATTGAGCTGTACCTCGTCGGCATCTTGCATGCGAGATTCATCAACGATATTGAGATAAGTTCATTATTTGTACACAAAAGACGACTGGGTTAACGTACTGTAAATATAACCTTTTGTTTTGTCAATAATGAAACAATTTCCAATAACCTACAATTCTTGTTTTTTATTCTAAAAAATACAGTAAAACCCTCCTTTCATGACCTGGCCTGCTTAATTTATGAAAAAGGAAAGGTCTACACAAGGAATTCTTAAAATAAAAAATAAAAAGTAGAGCCAATGAATTTGTACAGTGTTTGGCTGAACACACACACACACACACACACACACATGCATGCATGCGGGCGTTAAGACACACACACAAATAAAAACTAAAAACATTTATTACACATTATATAAAAGCAGAGGCAGAGGACAGACACTTCCCAAGCAGGCATAGTCAAGCCAAATTTCGAAAATTTAATTTTAATCATAATTTTTATATTTTTAATTTTCAGAGCTTATTTTTAATCCGAATATAACATATTTATATGTTTTTGGAATCAGAAAATGATGAAAAATAAGATGAACGTAAGTTTGGATCGTTTTATAAAAAAATTATTTTAATTACAATTTTCGAAATTTTAATGACCAAAGTCATTAATTAATTTTTAAGCCTCCAAGCTGAAATGCAATACCAAAGTCCGGCCTTCGTCGAAGATTGCTTGGCCAAAATTTCAATCAATTTGATTGAAAAATGAGGGTGTGACAGTGCCGCCTCAACTTTTACAAAAAGCCGGATATGACGTCATCAAAGACGTTTATCAAAAAAATGTCTGGGGACATCATACCCAGGAACTCTCATGTACAATTTCATAAAGATCGGTCCAGTAGTTTACTCTAAATCGCTCTACACACACACACGCACAGACAGACACACACACACACACACACACACACACACATACACCACGACCCTCGTCTCGATTCCCCCTCTATGTTAAAACATTTAGTCAAAACTTGACTAAATGTAAAAAGCAAAACTTCCAACACATTTTCATACAGGGAAATAGGAAAGGGAAAAAGGGAGAAAGGATAAACAGTCAACTGGGAGTCACCTTCCTACCTTGCAGTTGATGTCAATTGTTTTGTCCCACTCGTCTTGGTGGATATTCTTCATCAGCGTGTAGTACATCACCCCTGCACAGTTGACGAGGATATCCACAGGACCGAGTGCCATCTCCGTTTGTCGCACCAACTCTTGCACCTGGTGAAGAGTAAAAAAATAAAAAATAAAATAAATGAAATATAAAATTAAAACAAATTGCACAGTCATATTGTACCAACTCTTGCACCTGATAAAGAGCACACACACAAAAATGTCAAATAAAGAATAAATAAAAATTAAGAATTAAAAAACATTAGTCATATTTGGGCACCAAAAAACAAAGCACACAGACACACACAAGCAAACAAGCAAGAAAAACACTGAAAGAGTAACAGCATGGGAAGAAGAAATCTATCAGAAGTGATTGGTATACAAAAAAATGTGCTTCTCCATAAAGTATTCCATGTTATGTTTGTACTTGAATCAATTAGTTCTCTGCACTGCAAAATGCATTTTGTAGAAATTTACTCTTTGCATTTTTATTTATTCAGTTTCTTGAAACTTTAAATATTCTGAACGCCTGCTAAAGCCAGGCAGAGATAAATTAAGGGCAAAGAAGAACAACAAAATGAATAAGAAAGATACATTGAGAAACAGGCTCGGTCTGGTGCAAGTGAACTGAAAGTCTTTCTCGAGTCTGCATTCAAAATTACAGCATGTCATTCAACCAAAGAATTGCTGTCACTGCAACTTGATGCAAATTGAAACAACATCACACAAACAAGAAAAAATAAAATTACCTGCTGTCGATCCAAAATGTCAGTTTTGACAGAGATAGCCACGCCCCCTTCATCTGATATTCTTTTCTCCAGCTCTCGCAGTTTGTCTTCACGTCTGGCTGCCATGGCAACGCGGGCACCGGAGCTAGCCAGGGCTGCGGCAATGGCGGCGCCAATACCACTTGATGCTCCTGTCACTATGGCAACCCGATCGGACAGGGGCTTGCTCACTGAAATCACAAATTATGTTTATGATTTCATTTAAAACATCCATTACGTTACATGTACACTTAATTAAACCTGCCTTGGCAACCAGCTCTCAATAACCACCACCAGCCCTTTAACGACAACCCCAAAAGATCCCGGACAAATATATTTTCTTTTACATATAATTCACCTTTCTCTGGTTGGTCCCATGGGTGGTTATCGAAAGGTTCGACTGGATAAAAAATAAAATAAAACCAACGTTCAGCAATTGATTCAACGTCAGTGCATCAACCTTCCAAGTTGTGTATTCAAAACAATTAACGTATAACATATACTGATATAGACTCTCTGATCTCCTGTCTTCTCCTCAGTTCTTTGTGTCCCTTGACCCTTTGTTGTTAATACAGTGCTTTCATTAATCTGTGTGTGTATTTTTTTTTCACCAATGTACTCTTCTAACTTACTTTCACTTCTGTGTATTTTTTCACCAATATATTCACGTAAATTGGATCTCTCTCAACAAAAAAAGAATTGTAATTGTCACTGTCCTTTCGGTTTCCTTCTTTCTCTCTAAATCACATCAGGCCTGAAAGTGGCGAGTGTTTTACTAGCCATGGCGAGTAGAAAATTGTACCTGGCGAGTAGAAATTTTCATCTACTCGCCAAAGGCGAGTAAAGTCGCTGAAACAAATTCGAACCTCGATCCGAACGACATTGTGTGTGTTTGTGTGTGTTTGTGTGTGCTGGTGACAGTGAAAAACAAATCAGAATAGATGCATACCGCTCGGGTTCACAATGATCAAATGCTAGCCTCAAAATTAGTTAAGAGTCATCTTGGTTTGGTTTGGATAGTAACATTTTCTATTTGGCAAGTACATTTTGAGAATCACTCGCCAAAGGCTAGTACACCATTCGCTGGACTTTCAGAGTTGCACATACACACACACGTACACGCACGCAGATACACACTCACACACACACACGCTTGCACTGGGATGCTTGCACGCAGGCACAGTAGTCTCTCTCTCTCTCACACACACACACAGTCAAGCAACACATACTGTCACTCACACACTGTGACACACACACTGACACCAACACCAACACACACGCACACACTGCATGTGGAAAAAGGATGCACCAATTGTGACAGGCATGATATATTGCCATCTCTTCAGATCGAATTCAAAAATGAATTACATTGTACTTGTCTCTGTAAGTGTAACTACACTGTGTGACTGACTGTGACTGTAACCTTGTCAGAGAATTCTGAACTAGTTTGAAGACCTTGCTGCCACACCCACAGGAGCTTGTATCAAATCGCCGGTCGATCATTATTTACAGTCCACTACTACGACATACTACTAGTACTATATACTACAAGGAATATAACGCAGAGTGCTCCGCACTGCCGACTCGCTCCGTTTCAAGCTTTCTACATCACTTTCTGCACCCCCTTCCCGAACGCACGAAACTCACACACAAACAAAAATGATTAAGCTTTCACTTCATGCAACAAACTCGAAATAACCATTCACCAACTTCGAGAAGTTTGTCAAGAACGGGCTCGGTGTCCACACCACTCCATGAGAGGAACCTGGAGCCTCGACAAATCGAAAGTGCAACTCGCGCCGATGTTTTCCGCTTTTCGTACGCTCTCAAGGGTGTACAACATTCTAGCGGCCTGCAATTAGTCCACTACAACTGACGAGTTACACAGCAGCCCCCAAACACGTGAAATGATACACAAAACATTCTCTTTGAGCTTAATATTGAGACTCAGCCGTTTCCTTCGGACGAATACAGAAGGTCATTTCCGCCAGCAATCGGCAGTCAAAAAGCGCGTGACGTTTCGATTGGTTAAAAAGAATAATAGAAAGCTTTTTTTGATTGGTTGTAAATAAATCGAAAGGAAAAATTATTCGTGAATGGCCATTACTTTTGATCATCAAGTTATCATCGAAGCAAGGATGAAGTTATTAACATGGCAAGTACTTATGTTAATGATTATGATGTGTGTGTGTGTGTGATCGAGTGTGAGTGTGTGTGTGTGTAGCATGGGGCAACCATATTTTTCTTTGGAATTTTTTCGAACTTTTTATATGTAACTACATTCTCCAAAGAATTGTAAAGCAGTTTAAATTTTGAAGATCAGTACATATTTGATTTTTTTTTAAATTGCGATTTTAGGGCTGCTGAAAAATTCTGCTGAAAAAATGACCGGCACCCTTTACAACCTGTCCTGCACACAATTTCAGCTAAATCCTGTTGTAATTGATTTAAAGGGCTTTCTTGTCATAAATACTATACAACAGAAATACAAACAAGTACACAAACAAAAATCAGGTATTTTTACATGATTTAGTAAAGTTTTGATTTCTATTGCCATGAGTTATTTTTTTTAATGTAAGTCTCCATTTGGCTTAAATAATCTTAATTTGTAATGTTGTTTCATTTTTTAATTATATGAAGATATGTTGAGGCGTGTGCTAAGTTAAAACATCTAGGCTATTTCATTTTTCAAATAATGAAGATTTCTATGTCTAAGTGTTTTATAATTACACATTAATTAACATGCTTTCATTTGGAATTTCGAGGTTGTCATCGTGGATTGACGCCCGACCAAAGTTAATTGAAGCCCGACGGAGCGATTATGTTGTAATTCAATCTGACGACGATCTCTTTCCTGCTTTCATGCGATGGTAAACAGACAGAATTGGTTCTGTTCTGTTCACACACTACTTTCAGTCCACCTACCTGCAACTGCAAGGGTCAAGTCCCAAGAAATATGTATCTGTATTCCTATCTTATCACTCTGCTCCTCTTTTGTTTTCTTTCACATACATTTTCCCTTCTTTTTCGACGGGTTTCTGGACAGCTAACTCAAAACAAATTCTTTTGATCACAAAAGCGATCTTTGGAATTGACTGATGTAGTCCGGAAGAATTCATGCATCAACTTAAGGCACGTATTTGACGTCATCACTTTGCATACCTTATGGTCTCGGTATTTCGCTGGCCTTCATATAGTTGAGGCTGTATCAATGCGCCTCGCCTGCAGGTAGCTAATGGCTTTTTTAGCAAGTGGCTATCGACAAATAGTGACCGGTAATTTTGAATGAGTTGTGGCATTCTGACCAATCACAGGATCTGTTTTATTAAAACGCAAACTTGATTGAATTACAATCTTCTTTAATACTTTACCACAAAGTTAATTATATTTGTTCCAATTAAAACACAAAACACAATTCGTCCAACCATTCATTTAGACAAGACACATGTAATGTTGTTTCTGTAGCTGAATTTAATTTTTGCTTCAGCAAAGGAAATGAATTTTAGAATATTTTGAATAACAAACTAACAAAATAAAACATTTCTTATCAAAGCAAGGCAGATAATCCTTTCACACAATGTAACTTCACCACTTACTACTTGCATATTTCCTAACATTCTAGAACCCCTGGAGCAATTTTTTGATTAATGCTTTTGTGAACAAGAAACAATTAACAAGTGGTTCTATCCCATCCCCCCCCCCCCCCCCCCCCCCCCCCCCATACAGACCATAAAATAATGCAGCATAGTCCCTACACTGTAGAGACCTCATGTTATTTCAACATAACAATAACAATAAAAACACTTTATTGTCCATTAAAATGTTACATAAAAATGGAAAATGTTCTTACTGTTAACAAATAAACAAGATTAATAAATGGTCTTTATCAATATCATCATTAACAGCTATTGTTTTTGCAGCGTAACAATAGCTAGGTTCCAATATTTAGACGAGTCAAAGATGAGTCACATTATACTTGTTCGAGTCTAAATATATATTAGACCTTATTGTTATGTTGGAAACACAATAGCGTTTATATTGCTATTCTGCCATTGTATTCTGTGTTGAAAACATGTTTTTGTCAGCAACAACTACCAGAATGGACCATGTTGCCTTTTGTGGACAACAACATGTGCATGTATCCACGGAAATCACTGAACATTGAATCACTCATAGACATGTATCATGGAGAAGACAAGAGAAGCTCTGAATGTTTGGCATTATAAGTCAATATGCCTGGTTTCATGCTTGCTTACTTATTATCTATAAATTGTTCAAAAGTCTGACTTTTGCAAGGTTTGTTCTTGTTAAAGAACTAGATTTTTTTCCATCTGCTCTTTTTACATTTAGTCAAGTTATGACTAAATGTTTTAACATCGAGGGGGGAATCGAGACGAGGGTCGTGGTGTATGTGTGTGTGTCTGTGCGTGTGTGTGTGTGTGTGTGTGTGTGTGTGTGTGTGTAGAGCGATTCAGACTAAACTACTGGACCGATCTTTATGAAATTTGACATGAGAGTTCCTGGGTATGAAATCCCCAGACGTTTTTTTCATTTTTTTGATAAATGTCTTTTATGACGTCATATCCGGCTTTTCGTGAAAGTTGAGGCGGCACTGTCACGCTCTCATTTTTCAACCAAATTGGTTGATATTTTGGTCAAGTAATCTTCGACGAAGCCCGGACTTCGGTATTGCATTTCAGCTTGGTGGCTTAAAAATTAATTAATGACTTTGGTCATTAAAAATCTGAAAATTGTAAAAAAAAATAAAAATTTATAAAACGATCCAAATTTACGTTCATCTTATTCTCCATCATTTTCTGATTCCAAAAACATATAAATATGTTATATTTGGATTAAAAACAAGCTCTGAAAATTAAATATATAAAATTTATTATCAAAATTAAATTGTCGTAATCAATTTAAAATCACTTTCATCTTATTTCTTGTCGGTTCCTGATTCCAAAAACATATAGATATGATATGTTTGGATTAAAAACACGCTCAGACAGTTAAAACAAAGAGAGGTACAGAAAAGCGTGCTATCCTTCTTAGCGCAACTACTACCCCGCTCTTCTTGTCAATTTCACTGCCTTTGCCATGAGCGGTGGACTGACGATGCTACGAGTATACCGTCTTGCTGAAAAATGGCATTGCGTTCAGTTTCATTCTGTGAGTTCGACAGCTACTTGACTAAATGTTGTATTTTCGCCTTACGCGACTTGTTTTTATTTCCTTTATATACACATAAACATAGTATAGCAGACATCATACACCGAGTTTATCAACAAAGCGCATACACACGTACATACCTAGACAAGACACAGACATAGACAGTAGGGTGGGTTGTTGAAAAGACAGGGGATATGGAAGGGGGGGGGGGGGTAACTGAGGTTGTTGGGGGGGGGGGGGGTAACTGAGGTTGGGGGGGGGGGGAGGGGGGGTAGGTGGGGACGGTGGTCAGCCTCCAAGTATACATGGGGTTTAATTATCGGCATAAAAGTACTGTATAACCTGTTGTGAGTAAATGGGTCAGGGGGTATCACATTCAAAAATGTTCATACGAAATCAATCAATACAATTATCCTATAGCATCAATGAAAAAAGTGTCTATATAAACACCACTCTTTTTCAAATTTACCATAATAATTATTTACACTAGCATTATACTTTTCGATCAAAAACCTTTGTTTAACAATTTTCACAAAAACATTTAATGTTGGGACTGACTTATTTAATTTGGCTCCAAATATACTTTGTTTGGCAAGGAGAATAAACAAATCAAAAACAGCATCCGTATGAAAGTTGTCTAAATACCCTAAAATGACAAGCTCTTTTGACAAATTCAAATCCGGGAACGTAGAAGAAGAAGAAGACAAATTCAAATTACTGCAATGTGTGAAATTTTGACATAACAATTCTGTGAAATCAGACCAAAAAAGCTTAACTCTTGTGCACTCCCAAAACAAATGTTCTAAGGTTTCCTCTTCCTGTGTACAAAAGCTACATAGTGATGTGTCAGAAATTTTCATCAAAAATAACAGGCGTTGAGTGGGAAAAATTCTATGTAGTATTCTATATTGGAACCACCTTAGGTATGTGTCTTGTGTAGTTCGCCTTATTGTCAGAAATACCTTTCCAACATTTACATCAAAATTTAATAAATCAGCCCATTTTTCCATGCACTGTAAATTGCCATCATTTTTCACAAGATGGGTATATATATGTTTTACTCCACCTTTAGCTATTTGTTTCCATACAACATCATCACCAATATGAAAAACATTGTTTAAAACTGCATCTAACTTTAGTCTTTTATGAAAATTCTTAACTGAGCGCATAACGCCCTCGAAAAAAACAAAATTCAGTTGTAAATTTGGATGTTTCAATTTAAAATCGTTATATGACAAAAAAACCATCGGCTCTCATCAAGTGACCGACAAGTAATAATGCCGTTTTCCATCCAATTCCTGTTAAAAATAACCTTTTTATCTATGCAAATATGTACATTATAATACAGACGCTCTGAAGCAAAATCACTCAAGGAGATGGGGACACATTTGCATGCAAAATGTTTATAATGTTTGAAAACATCTCTCCAGAAAGAATTTTGAACTCTTTGCATCAATATGTTTCCAAACTCACCTCCTCTCTTGTGAATGTTATGTACAAGTGGACACAGAGCTTTTAGAAGTTTAGTTACTTTTCCTTCACTACAAAGGACTCGCTGTAACCATGATATCTTCAGAGCTGACAAAAAGCATTTCAAATCCACCATTTTAAGCCCCCCCCCCCCCCCTCTTCAAACGACTGATATGCTGTTGTTCTCTTTATTCTATCTTTCTTACCATTCCATAGAAATGAAAAAAATAACCTATTCAAATCAAACAAAAACTTATCATCAGGGTCTGGTAAACTCATAAACAGATGAGTTAACTTAGACAGCGCCAAACTCTTAATAATAAGAACTAGATTTTACACAGAATGTATTTCACCTACAGTAAGAAACAAAATGTGCAAATTGCATCGTCTGTCGACCAGCCACAGAAGCAAACCTGGCCATGTATACGTGTACCTAATACACATCCAACAACCCAGAAACATGCGTCTTTGTTTTTTAGAATGTGAAAAGGATATTGAGCAATTTCCTGCGGAATATGGCCCATTATGATTGCAGTAGGGCTGTTTGAGCCAACCCTATCACAACCCCCGAATCCCCCACGTGCCTACCAGAATAGCAATATATAAACATACCTATTATTAAGTACAAAACTTTAAAATATTACATAATAATTGAAAAATTCTGAATTCAATATGGTACACATGTAACAGAGCAAAAATCACTAAGAACATCTAGCATGAATACAAATTAAAAATAAAAATGATTATACAGTTAACTGCAAAATCATAAGAACATTATAATTAGAAGTAGTGTTGACGGAGCAAATGAAGGGGGATAGGAAATTGTAGATAATATACCCGTGGAAACATCTAAATAGCAATTCACATGGTAGTAAGTACAGCAGATTATAACAAACAATCCTCGATTTCAAATTGTTCAACTAGCACAGGAAAGAAGCTGCACACAGCCAAAATTCATAATCAGCAGTTCAGGGATGTCGTTAGGCATCGGACATCGGACAGACCGATTCAGAGGCTCAAATGTCTGATTCACAGCCGCATGGCGGTCACATGTCCTATCTTTTTGAACTGAGCGCTGACATCCCTGTCCGATAAGAACTCAATTCCTTCGGACAGCGCGATACTCGTTAATGTTCCTTTCAAGATACACATTTTCAAAAAGCGACCAAGCACTCTCGCGTATAGGTGCACTAAAGTTGTGCAATGCGGATGTTGCGTTTGGGTGACACCTTTCTGCAGCACATTAAAGTTAGGAGTATGGAAGACAACTCCAACTGACTTAGTCTTGCGTCTGCTTTTGCTTCAGTTCGAGACATTTTGACGAAGCGCACTTAGTTATGCCACCGAAAAATAGAAATAAAACCTGCCAAAGTTCAACAAAAGCTGAACACGTTTCGCTATTCAACGGCATCCTGTGCTACATTAGGGTCAAAAACAGGGGGTAACACGGCGAGCGTCATTCTTGAAAATGAAACAATTCTGATGTCCTATTGAAATTTCTGAAAGCGGTCAAATGTCCTATTGATGCTGAAGAGCTAGGAAATTTGTCCTATAGGGATGAATATGTAGCAACATCCCTGGCAGTCTACCACGACCAATGAAAATTGACGCTCTCATTAACTTGATTAAGACTAAGTACAATTTTTCACGCAACTCAAAAGTTATGAAATATTCTCTTAATTTCTCTCAAACGTTGTTGCTGTTCATTATTAAGATTATTTAGCTTTTTTCACCTGCACAAAAAGGTGTTTACTTCACTGTAAGCAAGTTAATTTTCTTGAGACAAAAGTTAGTCGCCAAGTGAAATTTTGTAACGCTCCTTTCTTAAGTTCTGACAACATTTTGTGCCCGACTCCAAATGGGTTTTCAGTTTGTAGTTTATCAACCTTGAGTATGCATCACTTTTGTCACCCCTCTGTTAATAGCATGCAATACCAAATATAATGTAAAATGATGACATTTCATAATAAGTGACACTACAAAGGGGAACATCAAATATGTACTGTACAAACAATTTCAAATACTCTGAGCAAGCTTTTTTGTGATGCAGAGTATTGAACACTCACATCTAAAACCATCAGAGATATTCTCAATATCTATATTTTCAATTTTCATTCAAAATATTTTTGCAGCACAGTTCGATCATCATGCAATGCAAATATTTTATGCATTTTATGCATGTAGTTATGACTTCATCACCTTCAAAGTGTCTTTGCACTTCAGTTATAGTATCACTCATTTGCACTATAGACTTTAACAGAAAGACAAAGTTAAATAGAACAGTTTCAAGTCCAGATATATATCTAAGCTCTTGAATTGGGGCTACACCTGAAAGAAACGGAGCAAGCTTGACATACTACAGGATGCCTGCAGTATCACAGTTTTTGCAGTACCATTTTGCCCCTTGTTCGCAGTAATGTGACCAGTCTGTGCTTTTCCCCATACCAGCACATTTTCTGTGAAACCATGCACGACAAGAATCACAAGTGATCCAGTGCTGTCGTTTCTTGTACTGGCCCTTGCACAGATGACACTTTGAGGGACTTGATGAAGGCATAACTGTTTGAATCCCTGAACCTATGTCGATTGCACTCTCACTCTCAGTTCCGGATGTACTTGGCATGGAAGGACCAGCACATGCCATACCTTCAGCTACAGGTTGAGTGCAAAAGTCCTTCAGCTGTTGCATGAGATCGTCTTTCTTCATTCGCATTGATGATCTAACTTTGTAGAAATCACAAATTGTGACCAATTGATTCTTGGTAAAGTGGTCGCAGCTGCCCCCTGACTGCAACACTGCCTGCAGTCGATGCAGAAAGACAATCTTCCCATGGGAAGCATCCTCATCAAAGTAATAATATGATAGTTGCGCTTCTTGCTTTGTTTTCATTTTCTTTATTTTTATTTGAATTCTGTGTGCAGCTTCTTTTTGCACCTGCAGCTGATGTAAGAAATCTTTTCGAAATTGGTTATTCAAAATGTTTAAAGAAATGTGTACAATGTCCCTGAACAGCCCTGTGAGACATTCAACTCTGTCAACCACCCTCTTCAAGACACCTTCTATGGAGTTTTCATTATCTCCAAGTCTTGAAGATGGTGGGGCAGAAAAAATGTGTGTCCACAGACTGAACAGGTGTACATCATCAATCACTTTGTCAACTACAAAATGATAGAGGAGCTTCCCATGGTCATGAAGATTGTCTTCCGTTTGCAAGGACAAAATGGTTAAAACAAGACACTCAAAAAACACATACACAGTGTCGGTGACATGCGTCAGGCTCTGCCTCACATTCTGCTTGCGTGCAGTTTCGGACAAACTATCTGAATCTGACGTCAGAGCTGATGCCTCGGATTCAGTAAGACTTGCTTGTCCAAGGAGATCAAGTGCGTTGTCAGCGTCACAAAGTGCCTGCTCAGCTGCTTCACCTTTCTTAAATATATTATTCATGAGAGCTTTCCGCTTCCTTTCGCGCAGTTTCGCAATACAATATCCGGCTACGTGGCGCACCTTGGCCCTGCAGTCTGGTGCATCGGAGAGGTCTGGTTGTAGTCTGATGTTCGACTTCTCTGCAGTGCCAGGAACGTTTGGTTGTCTTCTTCTGGCTTCTTGGTGGACGACGAGTTGTCGGACTTTCAACACCAGTGCGTGAGCAACCAAGAAGTTCGCATCGGTAACAGCAGCTTCACAACCAAACAAGAAACGGCAGAGGACAAAGTATTGCCTGGAAGAAAGAAAAGCATGACACTCTGAATAAAATATGGTTATCAGTCTGCTGTCAACTTTCTCTGCGGATGAGAGGGCCAGAATCTTTCGCAGCATGAAGCCATAGACTTTCCTGAGGAACTCATCAACCAGTACAGGTGTCATAAGCAGCTGTTTAGCAGCTTGGGAAACTGATTTTTGTTGTGGCGTCACCTGTTTATTTGTGAGATCCACAAGAACTGCCTTGAACTCCAGTGGAGTGCAGTCCAGATCAACATCTGGGTCGTCGTCTAGGGGTTCCTGATCCATCCCTTCCAGTGGAACGTCTTCTTCACGTGGCTCATTGGCTGTGTCCTCAGCATATGTAGTTTGGAACCTGAAAGACACGAGAAAAATATATACTCGACCTGATCAAGCCTTTTTGAATACCCCGATTTAATATAAGTACACACCTGTCATTAACAGCAAAAATTAATATGGTTTTATGTGATCATTATCATTGTTTTATGATTGCTTTATGAATACAAATTTGGTTGCAAGAAAAAATGTTTGCTGTCTTTTGCTGGAGAGCATACTGGGTGGTGCCATAAGTAATGCATATTGGAAGACGTAAATTTAGAGTGGTCCATTTTGATCGTCCAAAAGAAACAGTAAGAAAAAGTTTATTTGCCTCAAACCTTTGGACTTCTGGTATTTTGTTGATTGTCCTTTGCTCATTATAACTGAATCTTATTTGCAAGAAAGCAACACATACATATTATTCAACTGAGAGATAACTCCTGGGACAAAAAGGTCACATCCTATGTGACATTTTGTGACACTCTGTTGTTTAGTTCCAACGAAGCTAAGTTTCACGCTACACTTTTAATTTCAGAGTGTAGTTTATCAACCTGGAGTATGCATCACTAATTTATCAACCCTTTGTACAAGAGTAGCATGATGATTGATGATAAAAATGTTTATGAGTGGCAACAGAGACAAGATAATGAACTTACCTTTTGTGCCTGCAACAGGTCAAATTTTCGTTGACTTCAGCGGAACCAACTTTGTAGTAGTCATGCACGGTAGAAGGTTGAGGAAGAACTTTTCTTGTGTCAAAGTTCACCACTCGCAAGCCTTCAATGCTTCTTGCTCGACCCAAGGCAACTCCAATTTGGCCAGGTTGGAAGACTTCTTCACAGTCAATCTCCACCCTTGAATGAAGAAACCAACCTTCTAGTTCTATTTATCACACAATCAAACATTTTTATTTACGATTTAAATGCGGTATGTTTGAATTGTTTGCTCCAATCACAAAAGTAGATCCCACAAAGTCTAGCTCCTAAACATGTATGTTGGGTAATAACATTTTTGTTGCTGGGTAAGTTGCCGAAAATGATTCCCCCCTCTGCTTCTTTCTCTTTGTAAACTTAAATTATTTTTCAGTAACTTACCCAACAACCAAAATCACAACGGGTCGGAATCCTTGATAGCTCATGGGTAGAGAATGTACACATTGTGGATCTACTTTTTGTGACTCAAAAGTTCAGAACACTCTAATGTACAAAATATACATTTCTGGAGCAAACAATACAACCATACAGCAACTACAGGCTTGAACATATGAATCTCAATATGAATTCCATGAGTTTGGTTGTTTTCTGAATTCAGATCTGCCGTGCACAATCATTTATAGCTAGCACGATTCCAAGGCAAGTAACTCTCATGTTTTGTCAAGCAACACGAGTAGTTCCCCTTTCAGATTTTAGCTGCATCGACAAGAGACTGCAATCCGACGGTAAGTTTTCAACAATATTTCATTTTATAAACAGATCACACCCAATCAAATGCAAACATCTAATCAATGTAAAGAACATGCAGCAGTTTCACACCCTATTTTGCCCCAGAAAACTGAACTTCATACAGTTTTTAACATTTGAACATGGGTGTAAAACTTCGTCTGCTAGTCACATTCAAGGAAAGAACATTTCCTGAGCGATACCAAAACATGAACAGAACACACACTATCTGACTTTACCGCCACAGCAGAATAACAACATAACTGTGTAATTGATTTTAGTCAAGAACAGGAAATATCAAAAATAATGGTCTCAGTTCGCGGTCATGAAAAACATCGCATTTTTCATGATCCGCTAACTTCGACGATTATTTTTAATAATCACTGAGACTTGGCATGTAACCTCTACATAACTAGCCATACAAGTTTACAGAGAGAAAGAAGCAGAGGGCAAAAAAAAGAGAATAATACATGGTTTGCTGTGTCGTACCAGATTTGTTTAGTTAAAAAAAATATATATTGACCTGCAAGCGAAAGCACACAATTTTTGTAGGCCATGCAGTTAAAAAAAAAGCAATTGCAGAAAATAACCTATTAGTCATATGTGTATGTTGAGATCATGGGAGTTTGTGAAACATAGGTGCTCAGTTTTAACTGGTTGACCACATATTGGTATTGTTTGGCTCTCTGGAACCGGGCATCACTAAAGCGGGATGCAAGTCTCAAACACATGCAAATCCTGGTAGAGTTATTTCCAAACATTGTCTATTGCAAGCTACCTTTCAAGTGTCAGTCCTTGAGCTTTGTGGATGGTCAGTGCGAAGCTAGGAACTACTTGAAACTGATGCCTCACAGCGATGTCCTTCTTCTGTCGAGGATCATGGACTACAAACAAAATGAAAGTACAATCTTATCAATACATCTATACATATCAGGGATGGCCAAATCTCGAAATTTTAACTCACCAAACGGGTGAGTAACTTACAAGAAAGTTACTTACTTATGCCTTTGACCTCGTCCTGGGCATAGGCTGCCAACAAGAGTTTGCACACACACCGGCTGTGAATATGGTCGGCAGCCTCAAAAAAATTTGTTATCTTCCAGCCTCCGACCCCCTTCCTGGACACCTTGCACATGCATTGCTGAAATCCAAAGTGATTATCCACAAGACCATCCCTGACTCAGCGAACTCGCTAAGTCTTCGCACAAACGAATCGAATGACCGTACACCATGATATTTCCACACTTGCAGGATGACCCAGATTTCGCTGATCTAGCCACTGTTTTTGGAACGAATACCTGGAGTTATGCTCAGCGCTAACTACACTGATCAACCACAGTTTTTCCCAAACAAATTGTGTCAGTGTGCACCCCTGCACCTTACGAGGTATAACTTGACCACATAAAAACATCAAATTCAGTACTTATTCCTTCGAACCAAGTCGAATCTCCCCTTCGATGAAAAAACTTGTCAGTGTTGTAGCGTCCCTTTTGAGAAGTGGCCTTGACCCTTGATAGCGAATCTATCATGACAAGAAAGGTGGACTAGGCCAGTGGACTCAAAATAAAGTGGGATCGGTCTTGGGACCTGTCACTAAACTCCTCAACTTAAATTTCATTTGTATTTTTGAACAAAATATGACATTTTACTCAGATCTTGACAGTCACTGTTCACCTCGACTGCTAGCGCGGTCTTGGAAGAACACTGACTGTCTCGATCTGTGTAAAATGTCATATTTTGGTAAAATATTCAAATAACGTGTAGTAAAGTCTAAAAAAGGATGAAGTCTTACATCAGGAAGCCTTTAAAGTTTGTATGTGTGCTGTACGTTGTACAGTAAGCTATAAGGCTGATTGTATGTGTGCTGTACGTAGTACAGTAAGCTATAAGGCTGATTGTATGTGTGCTGTACGTAGTACAGTAAGCTATAAGGCGGATTTTGCAGATTCTTTTTTCATAACCTCTCAAAATTCACATCTATTTTAAGACTCCTTCCTGTTCCAATACCTGTTTTTCTGAAAATGTTGAACATTTTAGAAGTCAGGTTCCATTTTGAAGATAAAGCGCTAAGAGTAGACATTTTTCTAGAATAGCGCTATAAAAGTTTGCATTATTATTATTATAAATCAGAGTACATTGTGTAATAATTAACAATATCAAATATTCCATCCACATAAACAATGTGAGATGAATGGTGGTTTCTTGCCCGACCAGCGTTTTAGCCTGTTTGAGGGAAGCATATTGTTGTTTGTTTCATCTTTATGAACTGAGGATGGTTGTTTTTTTAAATTTTACCCAGGTTGTTTTACAGCAGATTTTAGACCCCTCAATCTAAAACTTATTCCTCCATTTTAAGACCATGATTTCTCTTTAACCTTTACACTGGTGCAATTCTGTAACACATGTTACATAGCCACTGGTGAATTAACAGAGAGAAAAAAAACAAAAAACGGTCATATAGGTTTTCGCATCCATGGAAGGTAATCGGAACCGACCAAACAGACTGAGCCAGTAGCGCGACATATGTCGTGACAACCAGGTGACAGTATAGGTAAAGTAGCGCGACATATGTCGCGACAACCAGCCTAAGGGTTAATAATCTCTGTATATTTACCCTTCCTCTTTTCTTAAGACCTATAAATTGTGTCAGATTTTGAATTGTCTCAAAAAATTGGGGTGGCGGGTGCCCACTGTAAATGAAAATGATGACAAAATAAAATGTAAACTCAGTAAAAATTCAGGTAAACAAAAAAACACAGGCATACCTGAGAAAGCAATACGGCTCAACTCCACTGTCATGTTGGTCTTCTCGAAGTGGACAACCACTTTGTCATGGTGGAGGTCCACAACATGGCCAAGACTGCCGTTGACTAACTGGTCGCTTATGTTGCGGATCAGCATAACTGGACAATCTGTCTCTCTCACACTGTGTCGGCCATCCGCGATTCCTGACCAGCGGTGTAGAGTCATGGCTCCCACTGGTAGGCTCTGGCAAGCGATGCCAGTTGTTGCTGTCACTGCAACTTTTCGCCCGGATAACCGAAGACTGTGGCATAATTCTGCAACGAGTGTTGTTTTCCCAGTGCCTGTCAAACACACAAATAATTAAAGAGAATCGCAAGTACATTTTATAAGATCATGATTTTGGGGGTCAATTTCATAAAACCACTTGTAAATACTGTACTAATAATCAAAAACATTTTCAAAATTGATATACCTGTTAAACCTGTGATAAATATGTATATAATAAATATGTTTAAAATCAAAGAATTTACTCTTTTCTGAATGTGTGAGTTCTGTCGCGTGTTTCTTTCAGGTGAGATATTCTTTCGGCTAGCCACTCGCGAAGCTAGGAGGCGAGATTGTCTATGAAACGGTTTTGTGGCTAGCTACACAAGAATTAAACACCATTGGTTGATTCCGAAAAGGTCGTCTGCACTGGTCGGTAAAAAACCATGGACAGCCAATTGGATGGGTAGCTGAGTGACCGCCATATTTTCTCGCCAAGCGAGCAAGCCTAAAGCTACCTAGCGTTTGAGGCGAGAATTCTAGCGTCACTCGCGGTGAGATGTGCCCAAGAAACGGTACTTCCTCGCCCCACTCGCCTTTAAGAAACAGACTGGTGAGGTCTGTCTAAACTTGAAGTTAATTCATGACTCTTTGAATGTTTTAGAGAATAAATCATTTGTACTTGAACTCAACCACAGAAATAAAAAATTCTCTGGGCAAATTAATTTTGCATAAATTACAATTTCAATACAATGCACACATAATTTAGTTGACATAAAAAGCTACAACTTTCACCTTCCAGCACAGCTAGTTTATAAAAACAAGCAAACAACAATAAAACGCATTAAAACACATTTTTCCATGCAACAGTCTACAATATAATCTTTAAATCTAATAACAAACAAACAAACAAACAAACAAAAACAAGTGACTGATGTCACCCAAAAACTAGCTGACTTGTCTTGATTCTTGAACTAACCACCACTACAACCCTCCAGTCAGAATCGTATGCTTGTCCATGAAAGTAGGTCAACTAAGCAGGGGGCTGCTACTCGATTCCTTCACCAATTCTTTTCTTAGCCATCTTGAATCTTGATTCTCGCTAACAAAGAGACGGAGAGGCGGGGCTAACAGTGGGAGGAGCCATAATCATAACGACCGCGTTTTACAAAGTGAAACGATCACTGCAGACAAACATTACGTTTTGGAAACCTATTGTGGTTCTTGAGTTTACCTGGGGGCATAATAAACCAGGAATGAACTACATTTTAAGTTACAGCTTGCTGTTTCTTCAACAACATCAACAACAGCCAACATTTCTTTAGGTCTTCATCAGTTCATGTTACGAAAACTGGTAAACCGTCAAAGTTCTCTTTTTATCTAAACTTCAAGTAAGTTTAAAGCCTATTCATCAACAAAAGTAAAGTTAAGAAGTGTACATACCTGCTTGTCCAAGAATAATGACGTTGTGTCCAAGCTCGACTAATTCACGTGCTTCTTCCATTTAGAGTGGACAAGTCGAAAGGGCGGTCGAAGAACGCCCAATGCCGGAGCAGACGGTTTTCTGAGCATGCGCTGTAAAACTTTTACTGCGGAACGCTCCGGATGTAACCTTTTGTGGCCTTTGAACCTGGTTAACTGCCGGTAGGATTCGATCTTCGCAATGTTAAGCTCAAAGAGAATGTTTTGTGTATCATTTCACGTGTTTGGGGGCTGCTGTGTAACTCGTCAGTTGTAGTGGACTAATTGCAGGCCGCTAGAATGCTGTACACCCTTGAGAGCGTACGAAAAGCGGAAAACATCGGCGCGAGTTGCACTTTCGATTTGTCGAGGCTCCAGGTTCCTCTCATGGAGTGGTGTGGACACCGAGCCCGTTCTTGACAAACTTCTCGAAGTTGGTGAATGGTTATTTCGAGTTTGTTGCATGAAGTGAAAGCTTAATCATTTTTGTTTGTGTGTGAGTTTCGTGCGTTCGGGAAGGGGGTGCAGAAAGTGATGTAGAAAGCTTGAAACGGAGCGAGTCGGCAGTGCGGAGCACTCTGCGTTATATTCCTTGTAGTATATAGTACTAGTAGTATGTCGTAGTAGTGGACTGTAAATAATGATCGACCGGCGATTTGATACAAGCTCCTGTGGCCACACCTGCCCAAGCGACACAGTCTTTTATCATTGTGAATCATACGTCAATCAAAAGGGACATGCATTTGCGGAATATTTAAATTCATGATTGCGCTTTATTTTTGTATATGCACACGAGAAAGAGAACGCATTTTGTACCAGATGTTGACGCGGCCATGTTGCCAATGTTATGGAAGGGAAGTAACTGTAAACTTGTTAAACTAGTGTAGGAGTTACTCCCCTTATTACAAGGAGCAGACGACACATTCTGTCTAATAATACTTAGTTTTTATTGGGTTTGTATGCGGAAAGAAGATTACTTTCTTCGTATTTATTACATTTAACATTGATAAATCGATTTACCTGTGTTCCTGCGTTGTCTTGGCAAAATATTTCTCGCCGAAAGTTTCTTGAAGTAAGTTTGAAGCAGACGCGCATCAGTGTATGGGTACTCCATATTCAGCTCTGTCAGAATCGACTTGAATTTGTCGTTCTTGAAGCTGCTCAGACTTGATAACGACTGCTCATCACTGAAACAGGCAAAACCAGGTACAACATATCTGCTTAAATGTAAGAATTAAAAGTGTTGCACTACCAAGATGATGCCTTTATTATTTGTGTCAGTTCCTAGACTGCGATTTGCCCCATCCCGGCCGCTTCCCTCCAAGTATAATTATTTATATTATATCCTGACAACTGACAGGCACATGATATTGGATTGTCACGTGGTTAGGGTTGCGGAAGCTCTATTCTACTACAATGTCAACTAATGTGTGTGACATATACACAGGCCCCGCCCACCTCGCGTCAAGTGCCTGTTACTGATCATCATCCTAACATTAACAAATGTGAACGTAATTGTGCTCTGATACCAGTTACGGATGTCAAATTTCCATAATGGATGGATAAAGAATAGTTAGTCGAAGAATATTCTTTTGCTCCATGTGGAAGGTTGTGAAAACATGTACATATTAGTAAATTAGATGTTTTCTCGCAGACGATATATTTAAACAAGTCGCGTAAGGCGAAAATACAATATTTAGTCAAGTAGCTGTCGAACTCACAGAATGAAACTGAACGCAATGCCATTTTTCAGCAAGACCGTATACTCGTGGCATCGTCAGTCCACCGCTCATGGCAAAGGCAGTGAAATTGACAAGAAGAGCGGGGTAGTAGTTGCGCTAAGAAGGATAGCACGCTTTTCTGTACCTCTCTTTGTTTTAACTTTCTGAGCGTGTTTATAATCCAAACATATCATATCTATATGTTTTTGGAATCAGGAACCGACAAGGAATAAGATGAAAGTGTTTTTAAATTTCGACAATTTAATTTTGATAATAGTTTTTGTATATTTAATTTTCAGAGCTTGTTTTTAATCCAAATATAACATATTTATATGTTTTTGGAATCAGAAAATGATGGAGAATAAGATAAACGAAAATTTGGATCGTTTTATAAATTTTTATTTTTTTTTACAATTTTCAGATTTTAATGACCAAAGTCATTAATTAATTTTTAAGCCACCAAGCTGAAATGCAATACCGAAGTCCGGGCTTCGTCGAAGATTACTTGACCAAAATTTCAACCAATTTGGTTGAAAAATGAGGGCGTGACAGTGCCGCCTCAACTTTCACGAAAAGCCGGATATGACGTCATCAAAGACATTTATCAAAAAAATGAAAAAAACGTTCGGGGATTTCATACCCAGGACCTCTCATGTCAAATTTCATAAAGATCGGTCCATTAGTTTAGTCTGAATCGCTCTACACACACACACAGACAGACAGACAGACACACGCACATACACCACGACCCTCGTTTCGATTCCCCCTCGATGTTAAAATATTTAGTCAAAACTTGACTAAATATAAAAAAAGACAGATTGACTGAAAAAGTACAAACGATCAAATGGTGGTGTTTCGGCAGTTGAGGGGCCAAAACTGGACAGGAAACCCTTTGTGAAAAACTGGTGTTCACTTGACTAATAGTACTGTGCAACTGCAAGGTCTTTTGTCTGTGTAAACTAAAAGTGATACGTCAGATATGAGATATATCATGCCAATTGCGATGTGTAAAAAAAGACCTCGAAAGATCTCCTGTTCCTACGTGTGCAATTTATCAGAAGGAAAAAGCCAGGCTTGGCTAATCGGCCTGCTGATGTTATGTTTTGAGAATAAAACGTCAGGCAAGAGAAGCATAGATCCGCAAATGTTGTTAAATGCTTACGTGATGTAAGATTCCAGAATTCTGGCCAGTTCGTTGTTGCTGGACCCGTGATCTCCATTTTTCTGTGCTTCTGATATTTGGGCAAGTAATCTGCACAGACAATAAATAATGGTATTAGATTTATCAGGTGCATTCATGAATATTAAATAAGTCCTCTTATTCAACCATCTCATATCGACCTCGTTAATCTGGATTCGTCTATCTAACACACACACACACACACACACACACACACACACACACACACACACACACACACACACATACACACACACACACACACGATCACACGTGCGAGCGCGAGCACACACACACACACACACTCCCCCCACCCACCCACACAAACGCACACACACAAACGCACACACAAACACACACACACACACACACACACACACACACACACTGACACTCCCCCCACCCGTCCACGGCACACACACACACACACAAACGCACACTCAAACACACACACACACACACACACACACACACACTTTGCACCACACTACCTTTTTCTCCAAGCATCAAAGGGAACCATAGAGAGGTAGTACCCGTTGGCGTTCATCCATTTGAACACCCACCTGCAACAGAAAACCACTTGAGGATGAAAGTCGCTTGTTCATTTCAATGCTTATTCTCTCAGGTGCCAAGAGAAAAGGTTCCGTACAACTCTCGCTTACTCTATTACACATGGCGTATGCATAAAGAGCGATTACTTCCCTTTGGTTATTTGATATCTTAACTCTGCCTCATTCTGTTTCAAGGCTGCCATATACGTAGCGTTCAATTCATTAATTAATTCATAATGTTTACATGTGCCAATAATGTTATAAAACTGTAGCCTACCTAAGGGGATATAATAACGATTGGCTGTAGCTTTCGAACACAGAAAACATTATTTCAGTATCAGTTGCAAAGTGGTGTTGACAGTCAGTGTCGAATGTAAACAGATCAGTCTCAAAGTGAAAGTGGATGTTTTCCGGAAATTGCGAAGTTAACAAGAATTCAGAAAAGCGCGCTTTCCTGCTTAGCACAATACGCTACCGCGCTAATCTGGCGTGTCAATATCACTACGTTTTGCACGTGGAAGGTGAGCGATTTCCTTCACGCGGGGATTGACGAAGCTGCACTGTCTGTGTTGACGGTCTAAAAATAGCCCAAGTCCTGGAGAACTGTTGCTAAACATAGCAACAAAGAATTAATTATTTCTCGTAATTGGTAAGGACTTCAAACCTAAAACTTTGCAGGAAGCTTAATTTATAGCCTACATCCCCGCAACGATGGGAAAAGCCCTGGAAGTAATTAAACTAATTAAATAGGACTATATGTCAGCCTTTAAGATTCTATAGAAAACCACTTGCTTACATCGAAACGTTTCACATCTTACGTAGGTGCAAAGTCTCACAGCTGAAAGAAAATTAGCCTGCATGTACAGAATCGAGTATGTTTCCAACTCCTTTGAGGAATATCAGTCTTTTTGACTGTGAAGGCCTTCCTCAATTGAGCCCATTACAGTTGACTTCGCAAAGATTTCGGGAAGTCTTTTTATCAGATATTCAGTGCCAAAGCTTCATGCAGCGAGCTTCGCAAAGAAGACCTCGCGAAGTCGACTGCGCCCAATTAATATCAGGTTTAAAGGTTATATTGATGTCAGCAAGTTCACATGATAATCTAAGCCTTTGTTCGTGAAGGCACAAACTATACACAGCAAAACATCAGTATCTACCATTTAATATACGTGCAGCATTTGAAATATCCGACGAGATAAACGCCTTCCCGCGTCTATTTGCCTCTGGACCGAGTCAAGAAAAGAAGTCTTGGTTTGTTTGTCACACTAATCGATATCGTCGTATGTCTTACTTTGCAGGCAGCGGCTTGTCGTTGATGATGTGCAGCGTCTTCCCAATGGCGGAGTTCGGGTTCTGGACCAGCTGCACGATCACCTGGGCAGCGAAGTCTACAGGAGTCATCTCCACCTCCCAGTCCACGTCCGGCGCGGTCCCGTAACGTGCGCAAGCCGCCAGCAGCAGCAGGGTGAAGTCTTGAGAGTTCCATGCAGCGTTCGTTCGGTCCCCTCCCAGGTTACCTGTAGATGGATGGATAGATGGTTGAGTTAGGAAAACATTGTGTCGTATTGAGGCGAGTCTTGTTTGTGTCTTTGTTAATTGTTTCTTGCTTTTATTTTGTTTGTTTTTTGTTTTTGTGTACTTTTGTTGGGGGCGGGGGTGGCTACCACAGTTTCGGGTTGGTTGGATGGTGTGTTGGATGGATGTATTTTGCTGTTTTTTTTATGTTACCAGTACCCTAGCAAAGAGAGCTCATGCACTACTTTGGTTTGTTGTTGTATCCAGTATAATTTTCGTCATGTTTTTTTTTTCTCCTTGCATATCTATTTTTTTATTTGTATTTGCCAAAGCACAGGTTATAAGACACCGCATACAAGCCTCTGAACAAAAGTGTTGTAAAATAGACACGAAAATTCAAGTACCAACGCTACCTCAAATGATCTACATAGCTGCTTTGATGTTTCCAGCTTACCGAGCCTGTAGATAGTGACGGGTAGCCCCCTCTGTCCAGCCTTGACCACGAGTTGTTCAGCCACCCACTTGGACTGAGAGTAGCCATCGGTTAGTAGTGTCCACTGCTCGGTCAAGTCGGCGTCCTCCGCGCAGCCCTTCTGGCCGTGAGGGAACACACCGTTGGTACTGCAAAGCCAACCATACTGGTGTCATACAGTGAAACCGGCATTTAAAGCCTGATATTCAGTGGTCCAAGTCGACTTCGCGACGACTCCTTCAAGAAGTTCGCTGCACGAAGTTTTGCACATTATGACCCCTAAATTTAACTTCTAAAGTCTGTCCTTGATTAAGCCCAAAGTTGACAAAAAGTTCAAGTTAGTGCAGCCAACTTCGTGAAGTAGACTGTGCTTCACAAAAAATATGCTATGTTCGAACAAACTTGAACTTGGACGTTGGTTTTGTCCCCTGCGCTTAGCAACTGCATTTCAGGGCTCTCTTATATTTTGTACCATGTATATGGTAAATGAATTCCAGTCAAAGAGTGTTCTAAAGAACGTTTCGCCGGTTATTTTTCTCCAAAACGGTACACCACATTTTACTTTATACGGACATTTACAATCACGCGCTTGCCCACATAAGGTACAAGAACTCCAGTCAAAGAGTGTACTAAATAATCTTCAGCCATTTTGTAACGCTTCGAGTTGTAGAGAATCGCTATGTAAATGTTGTATTATCATTATCATTAGTATTGGTAGTCAAATAAACGATAAAACTGAGATGTAATGACATCTGAGGCAGCAATGGCTAAATAGGAATATGCTTCTTCTTCTTCTTCTTCTTCTTCTTCTTCTTCTTCTTCTTCTTCTTCTTCTTCTTCTTCTTCTTCTTCTTCTTCTTCTTCTCCTTTCCCATCACCATGCGGCTAAACTGACAAGGTTGTTGATGTGATGAAGTCTGCAGTTCGCCGGAGGGACTCCGCTGGGCCCCACAGTTTCTCCTTCAGGTCCACCATCTCTGGCCAGAATTTGCTTCTCAGGTCCGCAAAGCCAAAAGTTGGGCATGTCTGGCAGACATGACTTTGTTCTGGGGTCTGCATGCCTGTTCCACACGGGCAGTCGTCTATAAATATGCTTCAATAAGCGAGTTGCTTACCTGATGTAGTGGATGGGTTTGACTTTGCCGGTAGAAGCAAAGAGAATGACATTTTCTGTGCCTAGGACATTTGGCCCATGCAATGCCTGAAAAAAAGACGAAAATACAGGTTGATAAACAATTCAGTGAAGCACGCACAAATTCCCCCGTCCGCCCGTCCCCACACCCCACTCCCCTTCTCCGCCCCCCCTCACCCCCCAACACGATGAAATGGGAAACAATACATACACTGTAGGGATAGGCGAGGTTGACGTTGGCCGCAGCGTGCACGATGAAGTCTGTGTCAGTACTGAGGTACGTGTAGTCATCGTCACTCATTCCGAGCTTCATCAGGGCCACGTTGCCTGCGTACAAAGAACAAGAGCTGCAGCACTCAATTGAAATACAGATAGATTCAGAAAGAAATGAACAAGAGCTGCAGCACTCAATTGAAATACAGGTAGATTCAGAAAGAAATGAACAAGAGCTGCAGCACTCAATTGAAAGGGGCTGGGCCGCTATTGCGCGGGTCCGCTATTGCGCGGGGCCGCTATTGCGCGGGTCTAACCCTAACCTTAACCCTATAGCAGACCCGCGCAATAGCGGACCCGTGCAATAGCGGGCCGACCCCAATTGAAATACAGATAGATTCAGAAAGAAATGAACAAGAGCTGCAGCACTCAATTGAAATACAGATAGATTCAGACAGAAATGAACAAACAACGAAACAATTAAAAATACAAACAAAGCAACAAAAACAGAAAGTCACTTGTTCATTCCAATGCTTTCGGTGCCAGGAGATTGGTTTTGCACAACTCCCACTTACTCTAATGCACATGCCGTACGCATTTAGAGCTCTTTTTTGAGAGCCAAAATAGCAAGGTACATATCCTTTATTATTGCTCCTTTATTATTGCTCAATTGTTCGTGCTGTTGGCATTGCCATTTGGTGTAAGATGGAACTTTCCTTAAACATAACACACACTCACGTAGGCCGCACGCATGCACAGAGAGGGAGAGAGAGAGAGAGAGAGAGAGAGAGAGAGAGAGAGAGAGAGAGAGAGAGAGAGAGAGAGAGAGAGAGAGAGAGAGAGAGAGAGAGAGAGAGAGAGAGAGTGGGCGAGAGAGTGGGCGAGAGAGAGAAGAGCGAGAGAGAGAGAGAAGAGCGAGAGAGAGAGAGAGAGGGCGAGAGAGAGAGAGAGAGTGGGCGAGAGAGAGAAGAGGGGGAGTGAGAGAGAGTGGGCGAGAGAGAGAGTGAGAGAGAGAGCGAGAGTGAGAGAGAGAGAGAGGGAGTGTGAGAGAGAGACAGTGAGAGAGAGAGAGAGAGAGAGAGAGAGAGAGAGAGAGAGAGAGCGAGAGTGAGTGGGCGAGAGAGAGAAGAGCGAGAGAGAGAGGGGGGGCGACTGAAAGGGTGAGAGTGAGAGAGAGAGAGAGAGAGAGAGAGAGAGAGAGAGAGAGACAACAAGAGAGAGAGAGAGAGACAACGAGAGAGAGAGCGAGAGTGATAAACACAGAGAAAGTCAGAGACAGAGACAGCGACTAACCTTTCATAGCAATGACTCTTTTGTTGAAGAGATTCTCCAAGGTCGTCTGCTCTTCCGTCGCCCTTGAACTGTTCTTGGGCAGAATGTCATACTGACGTAGTGTGGCCTTGATCCTTTCCAGCAGCTCTGTGTTGGGCAACTCTCGCACCAGGCAGTACACCAGCAACTGTAAACAAGATGTTTGATGTGTTAGAGAGAGAGAGAAATTCAAGTGTTACACCCTCACAGCAAACCCATAAGGGACATTCTCCCAGGTTTTACCCCGACTTTAGATGAGATATACAAGTGTATACGTGTTTAGGTGTAACCAGCCACCTGCACTTATGGCAAATTGGCCGAGGTCGTTTATAGGTGCCACTTTGGTGACACGGGGGTGGGACATGGCTCCTGTCTCTGGGTCTGCTCATAAAGTTGATCCGTGACCGTCCCGGCCCGGATTCGAACCCGCGACCCTATGATCACAAGTCCAGTGCTCTACAATTTGAGCTACCCGGGCCCCTTTGCTGTGTTAGCAGTTCACATCTTCTTTTTGGCCACGTTTGCATAATTACACCTGCATCAGATCGTGCTCTGAGGGCCCGGTAGCAAAGTTGGTACAGCACTTAACGTGTCCAAAAGCAATCTGCTTGTTAACGTTCTTAATGTTGTTATTGTTTGAAACGTGTGGATGAGAAATTGAATAAAACACGCTTAAACCAAAGTTGGTACAGCACTTAACTTGCGATCCATCGGATCGTGCTCTGAGGGCCCGGTAGCAAAGTTGGTACAGCACTTAACTTGCGATCCATCGGATCGTGCTCTGAGGGCCCGGTAGCAAAGTTGGTACAGCACTTAACTTGCGATCCATCGGATCGGGCTCTGAGGGCCCGGTAGCAAAGTTGGTACAGCACTTAACTTGCGATCCATCGGATCGGGCTCTGAGGGCCAGGTAGCAAAGTTGGTACAGCACTGAACTTGCGATCCATCGGATCGTGCTCTGAGGGCCCAGTAGCAAAGTTGGTACAGCACTTAACTTGCGATCCATCGGATCGTGCTCTGAGGGCCCGGTAGCAAAGTTGGTACAGCACTTAACTTGCGATCCAAGGGTCACGGGTTCGAATCCGGGCCGGGATGGACACGGGTTAACTTTACGTGGAGACTCGGAGACTGTATCCATGTCCCACCCCCGTGTCATTTCTCTGACACGTAAAATATCTAGACCAGACGAGTTGTTTCCTGCATCATTCCCCTTTCCATAGCGACCACCTGTCTATGACGACCCTTTCTGCTCAGTCCCTTGGTTGTTCGTTAGAGACAGGTTCGACTGTACCATAACTTTTGTGAGGCTCTCAGTCTAAGAGTTTCAAAGCCAACATTGTGAGGTCAAGTTGTTATGACGCCAGGGAAGAAACACGAATGCAAAGCGAACAGCCGTACAAACCTTAGAATTTAGCAGCATTTCCTTGAGAAGAAAAGCTCCGAGAAAGCCAGTCGCCCCAGTCAGGAGTACCCTCCCTTTTCGGAAGTGATGCTTGTGCAGGAACGTTCTCCAGAAGGCTCTCAGTTGAATGTCAAGGCTGAAAATAAGGCATATTGAATCCTGTTTGAACATTTGCTGCAAAGGGGTAATTGAGTCCGAAGTTGACTTCGTGAAAACTTCGTAGGGTCTTTTTAAAAATAATTCAGCGCCTGAGCTTGGTACAGAGAGCTTGGTGAAGTTGACTTCGCGAAGTCTACTTCGCCAAATTAATATCAGGCTTCTGACACGAACATTCTGATCTCATCTCTTTATTGACTCACCCGAGCAGTCAACAGAGTTATAAGATTCGGCAGTGTTGTGTTCACACACACACACACACACACACACACACTGACACACACACACACACACACACACACACACACACACACACACACACACACACACACACACACACACACACACACACAAACAAACACTTAACCCCCCCTCACAAACACTTAACCCCCCCTCACACACACACACACACACACACACACAAAACCAGACCCCAAACCAAACCCCAACTCCACACGCACACAATCGCCCCCCACCCCCATCCCTCACCCCCCCCCCCCCCAACAAAACAAACCGACTCACTCCAACACGGCCTGGTCATGCTTGTCAACCTCCACGCTGAGGTCGAGGTCGGGACGCTGCGGAGCGACGTTTGTCTTGGCCTTGCCGTTGTCCTGGGCCGCCTCGATGTAGTGCGACAGCAGCGACACGGTTGGGTAGGTGAACAGTTCCTTCACCGGCATGTTGACGCCGAACTTCTCTTTCACCCGACGCTGAAGCTCTGTGGCGAGCAGAGAGTGTCTGGAAAAGGACACATGTGAACATGTTGTAAAGGAAGGATTGCTAGTAGGGGTGTGTGTTGGAGGTGTTGTATGTGTGGGGGGAGGAGGTATGTGTGTGTGTGTGTGTGTGTTTGTGTGTGTGTGTGTGTGTGTGTGTGTGTGTGTGTGTGTGTGTGTGATCATCATCATCATCATCATCATCATCATCATCACCATCATCATCATCATCATCAATATCAATCAGTTAACCAATCACAAAGTCATCATGAATCCATCAGTCAGTCAATTAATCAATTTCACATCATAATTATCATCATCCACATCGCCACCTTCGACTTTTTCCTCATACTCACCAACACAGTTAGTTTGATTCCTTTATAAACAGTACCAACTCGACGAACGAATAATAATATAATTATTATTATTATTATGGTGAGCTTATATAGCGCGAACCACAATTAACTGTGCTCTCCGCGCTTTACATATTAATTTCTGCCGTGTGAAATGGAATTTTTTTTACAGACAGACAGACAAACAAACATTTTTTACACACAATACTGATATAACGCATTCACATCGACCAGCAAACCTCAAGCCTGTTAGGCGAGCATTCACCTTTCGCGGCCTTTATTCCAAGTCACACGGGTATTTGATGGACATTTTTATCTATGCCTATATAATGATTATACGAATATGCCAAAAGAAACAATATCCATTTTGTGCCTTTTCTTCTTCTCCTTCTTCTTCTTCACCGTATACAATAAAGTAAGCACATTTTGTCTCAAACTTTAAGGTAAGTTAGCTCTCTCTCTCTCTCTCTCTCTCTCTCTCTCTCTCTCCATCTCTCTCCCTTCCCTCTCTCTGTCTCTGTCTCTCTGGCTCTGTCTATGTCTCTCTCTGTCTCTGTCTCTGTCTCTCTCTCTCTCTCTCTCTCTCTCTCTCTCTCTCTCTCTCTCTCTCTCTCTCTCTCTCTCTCTCTCTCTCTCTCTCTCTCTCTCTCTCTCAACTTTAGTTGTTTTTCGAAGATGTAATTGATTTTGGATGATAGAATCTTGCCCTAGTTTTCCGCTTCGATTTTGTTTAGCATGTTTGCAGTTTGCCATGACGCATTCTCCCTTAACACAGTGCATTATTTTTGTCATGCGAACGTGTATCGACTGTCGGCCTCTGACGCGTGTGCCATGACATTAACGATTTAAAGAAGATATTTGGCAATTATTCCAAAAGAAAAAAACACACTTGGCAGAATGTCAGTGTTTCGGTGAGATCAAGGCTACGTACGTAGTTCGAACACGGTGCAATGCGCTGAACCTATGTACGCGTTCCGTTGTCAAATAGGCGTGCAGGTTTCAGTTTTTCAGGATTATGATTCAGATAGGAGTTGTTTTGTAAAAAAAAATAAAAAATCCTGCAAAGCTTTGAGCCATCTGCCACTATTTCTCTTAAGTAGGCTGAAGTTCTATCCTGATGCCTCCGTCATATATAATCTGCAACTTTAAGGCATAATATAATCTGCAAGTTAAAGCCACAATATAATGTGCAAGTTAAAGGCACAATATAATCTGCAAGTTAAAGGCACAATATAATCTGCAAGTTAAAGGCACAATGTAATCTGCAAGTTAAAGGCACAATGTAATCTGCAAGTTAAAGGCACAATATAATGTGCAAGTTAAAGGCACAATGTAATCTGCAAGTTAAAGGCACAATATAATCTGCAAGTTAAAGGCACAATATAATCTGCAAGTTAAAGGCACAATATAATCTGCAAGTTAAAGGCACAATATAATGTGCAAGTTAAAGGCGTGCACACTATAATGTGCAAGTTAAAGGCACAATATAATGTGCAAGTTAAAGGCACAATCTTAACGTCAACTCACCCTCCCATGTCGAAGAAGCTCTCGTGGATGTCGACCTCCTGAACACGAAGTACCTCTGCCCAGATGTGAGCCACTTGTTTCTCCATCTCTGTGGTCGGCCTCCCCTCGGCGTCCACTTCCTCTGTCTGACTGCGGTCAAAGGGAGGTAATGCCTTCTTGTCCAGCTTCCCTGACGTGGCCACCACAGGAATACTGAAGGAGCAGAGAGAAAGATAGACCATGGTCAAATGGGAGGAATATGGTTTAAACAGTTCAGAATTTGGAGAAAAGAAATGTCAAGATTGTCATTCATCTCAACCCACGGATCTCCTTTTTACTTGTCTATCTTTCCATCATCACTTTTACCTTATCCGTGACGACATTTCTTGCCTTTCACGCCAAAATAGTCATCCTGTTTTGAAGACGAAGTAGGAAGGAATCATGTAGAGGGGAGACGTCTCTTGATCTTGAGTTCGCTACAGATGTCCATTTTGCCTGTCTGTCACCATTAACCGTATCCCTGACGACATTTCTTGCCTTTCACACCAAAATAGTCATCCTGTCTTAATTCAGTTGAGAAAAACGAAGTAGGAAGGGATCATGTGAAAGGGAAGTGGTCATTTGGGCTAGCCACGGATTTCTGTCTGTGCTTTTTACACCAAAATGATGGTCCTGTCCCAAGGCTAGATCTAAGGGGGGGGGGGTCTTGTTTCCGGATGCCCCCACCCTCTAACTCGGCAAATGTACTTTTTGTTCTAAATGAGGGACCCAAAATATCCCTTTCAAATGCTAAATTTTAAAAGCATCTTGGGGGGGGGGGGGGGGGCAACGCCTCAGACTGGCTAGCCCCTGTACCTCCTGCCTCATTGTGCCCCTCCCTCTCTACACTAGGCCCAGCCCTGTGTCTTACCTGTCGAGGAAGACGAAGTAGGAAGGGATCATGTAGAAGGGGAGACGTCTCTTGAGCTCGCCGCGGATCTCTTTCTTGCTGGTCTGGCCTTCCTTGACGATGTAGGACACCAGGAACTTGTCCTCCCCCTCCTCCCCGCACACTATCACCACGGCGGCCGACACCATCGGCAGCAACAGCAGGGCTGACTCCACGGCCTGAAAGACAAGACATAAGACATCTTATAATGTATTGTCCAAACAATTAAACAATGGATGGAAAAGTGTGGTTCATCTGGTCTTAAAAAGGGGTTAGGGTTAGACACCGGAAGGGTTAAATGTCCCGTTCGTCAAAGTCTTACCCAACATTTTTGTGTGTTGAATTTGGAACGTTATGGCGTTCCTTAATTCAGCCCGAAGTCGACTTCTTGAAGACTTCGCAACTTCTTCTTATCGAAAATTAAGTGCCAATGCTACGTGCAGCTTCGTGAAGTAGACTCCGCGGAGTCCACTTTGCCCAATTAATTCAAGGCTTTTGTAGTCTAAATGTTTCAATTTTTTCGCAAAATATCCCATTGCAGTAGCTTATTCCACGGCGGCCGACACCATCGGTGGTAGCAGCAGGGCTGACTCCACGACCTGAAAGATATCGGAAGGGTACGCTTGTGACGAGAGATGGGCACGTACACGGGTACAACACGTCACGACCATAACATCGGGATTGTGACAATGTGGAACGTCAAAGCGGCCCTTGATTGAGCCTGAAGTCGACTTCTTCAAGACTTCCAATCCACGGATCTTCAAAATGGAGAAGTGCAGATAGAGACAGAAAGAGTCAAAGCATACCAACCTGAACCTCGATGGAGTATCCACGGATCTTCACCATGGTATCCACACGACCGTGGATCTCCAGAGATCCGTCGGACAGCATGTATCCGCAGTCTCCGGTCCGGTATAGTCGGTCACCGCACGCTTCCGGCACGCCTTCAGGCCTGGGGATGAACCTCTGAGCCTGCTGTTCAGGGCGGTTGATGTAGCCACGGGCCAACGTCGGCCCTCCGACGAATATCTACATGTAGACAAACAGAACAAAAAACCGGTGGGAATTAATTTGTTTATTAACAAGAACACATCTTTTTATATTTAGTCAAGTTTTGACTAAATATTTTAACATCGAGGGGGAATTGAAACGAGGGTATGGTGTATGTGTGTCTGTCTGTCTGTCTGTCTGTGCGTGTGTGTGTGTGTGTGTGTGTGTGTGTGTGTAGAGCGATTCAGACTAAACTACTGGACCGATCTTTATGAAATTTGACATGAGAGTTCCTGGGTATGAAATCCCCGAACGTTTTTTTCATTTTTTTGATAAATGTCTTTGATGACGTCATATCCGGCTTTTCGTGAAAGTTGAGGCGGCACTGTCACGCCCTCATTTTTCAACCAAATTGGTTGACATTTTGGTCAAGTAATCTTCGACGAAGCCCGGGGTTCGGTATTGCATTTCAGCTTGGTGGCTTAAAAATTACTTTATGACTTTGGTCATTAAAAATCTGAAAATTGTAAAAAAAAAAAAAAATTTATAAAACGATCCAAATTTACGTTTATCTTATTCTCCATCATTTGCTGATTCCAAAAACATATGAGAGACAACGGTACGGTCGCAGACGTATTGGCGGCGCGAGTGCTCGCATCAACCGGCGGTTGTAAGTTGAGCTTGTGTTATTTACTTGGCGGGTGAACTATTGTTTTCGTATTGCTGTGGCTGGGTAGATGTCGTTGTCTAATGTTTGTTTTGTTTGTGCTTACGTTGGTATAGTTGTAATATTGTGGGACACGGTGAATGTGAGACATGTTATATCCGTGGGAATGTGCACGGGAAAGATAAGGATGACATCGACCGGTCCATTACAACATATTCGTATAGAGTGCCTCGGGATATATATATCAACGCATGTCTGGAAGTGATATATAGTGAACATACAGTGGAATAATATGTGTGTAATTATTTGCATATAATTATTAAATATTCGTTCACATGGAAAAATCACATATTATTCAAGATGGCGGCCGACATCCCGACAACTTTAGTATACTTATAGTATTGATCATGTTGTGTTATATCTTCATATTATAGTGTGTAATAATATGCGGGGATGTATCATACCTGTGAAGGGATATGCGTGTTGCGACATGCAATCGTGGTCATGTAATGTAATGTTAAGTTGGATACCACAATCTAACATTTAGTGTACGTTTGTCCAGTTATTTGTAACATATCACATGGCGTATTGGTCATGATAAAGACAATAAGTTTATAGGTTGAAGCGAACTATAAATATATATTGTAAAGCCCCGTTTTATAGCTAATGCATTAAATAATTATCCTTTTCCATATTGGTTGCCTGGTGTAATATTCGATCTTGATGTCCATCGGCATTATGCGCTAAGAGGTTGCATTACCGATGAGCACTAACACAACCATCGATACACGCCAGGTAGCTAGGGATGGTGTTGTTCAGTATTAACGTGCTGTTTTATTATATGCAGTTGGCCGGAGAGAACGGAGGAGGGACGTATGATTACGTGAAGGCGTTAAGACTGGACAGTGGGAACGCTGTCGGAAGGTGACTGCGGTTCACGGTGACGCATGAAGAGCGACGACAGGCTACACGACACCTGGGCGACGTGGCGACATGGGTCACTCCGACCAGAAAGTTCCACACAGAGTGTACGCGGGACCACCAGAAGACGGCAAGAGGAAGGGGTTTGGTCAGCTCTACATGTCTAGGAATCTGGAGGCCAGCTCAGTAGGATGGAGCTGGGGACGACGAGCTTAGGCAGTCGGGGACCTTTCTAGTGGGTCAGAATCAGAACAGCTGCGGCATTCTGAGGAGGGAAGGACAAGGAGGCCTTGGTGGGCATTGTGTATCCCTAAAAAGCTAAGTACCCTGTCGCTGTTAAAGTATGTGTCTGTGTTCGTGTGATTGGGTGATGCAACATTATTGAGCGCCGGATACGAACAGACTATAGAACCAGGGGGGGTGCTTAGGACTGGATTCCAGAATAATTTCATGTGAATTCATGTGTTGTCAATGTTGTAGTATTTGTATGGTGTACGCGTTAAATGTGTGGATGTTATGTGTATAAATTTGTGTTTATTATATAAAGCTTATAAGTTACATGTGGTTCCTTTAGTCTTTTATACATAGTGACGTCTATCTCCACTTGTAATCTTTCTTGGGTGTGTGGTGAGTGAATGAGTTGGGTGTTTGCGTGTGCTCCCAAGATTGCTCAATCTTGAGGGGATAAGCCGTCACGTGTCAACGGCTGACGCAATAAGAGAGTGTTGGTCATAACGATTTTGGGGGTTATCTTAACAGTTTTAAGAGCATTATATGTTTTTTTCAGTATTTTTTTTATAATTTCATCTGAATGTCTATCAAATCAAATTCACTCTAATTATGCCAACCGGTTAACTGAAAAGAGAACACGTACAAAGCACAAATACAAACTTCTTCGTGAAAAAATAAGGTCCATATTCTAGGCCCTTCCCCAAAGCGCTTTGAACACAGACATATAGTTAGCGCGTGCACGTGGGATACGTCTCCTGGCACCAAGAAACATTGAATGTACAGGCGGACACTCTCATACCTCTAGCAAATAGCTCGTGCACTTGAGCTCAATGAACAGGCGGCCATTTTCATAGTTCTAGCAAAGAGCTCGTGCACTTGTGCATCAATGAACAGGCGGCCATTTTCATAGTTCTAGCAAAGAGCTCGTGCACTTGTGCATCAATGAACAGGCGGCCATTTTCATAGTTCTAGCATAGAGCTCGTGCACTTGAGCTCAATAAACAGGCGGCCATTTTCATAGTTCTAGCATAGAGCTCGTGCACTTGAACTCAATGAACAGGCGGCCATTTTCATAGTTCTAGCATAGAGCTCGTGCACTTGAGCTCAATAAACAGGCGGCCATTTTCATAGCTCACGCATCAAATCCACAATTACCCGACTTACCTCCCCTGAACACCCGACCGGAAGTGGTTTTCTCTCATCACCGAGGATGACGACGTGAACGCCTTGAAGAACTTTTCCCACAGGGCAGAACTTGCGAGCCAGGAGGGACTCCTGTTGGATAACAGTTTGCACAATCACATGACCACAACAACACAGGTAAAAATGACGCCACGATCATAAAATAGTTGCATAACTCTCCTAGTTTTGCAGCAGAGAGAATCAAACACACGAGGCAGAGCGCTACTTGGAGATCTGATCAAAAAAGGGAAGTAAGCGCTCTAAATACATACGACATGTGTCATAGAGTAGGTGACATATGTCATAGAGTAGGTGACATGTGTCATAGAGTAGGTGACAGTTGTTCTGGACCATTTGCAGTAGAGAGTCCAGTATATTGCTCTCTAACACTTCCTGTCAAACAGGGAAGCAGAATTAAGTCACATGAGAAAAAAACCCAGCATAGTTCTGCTGTCTTAGAGTAGAGTTGCCTAAATACCGTGCCTTGAGTTTTTTTCAAATTCTCGTTTTCTCACAACTTCAAGAAATGAGATATGCAATTATCTTATGATCTTGACGTTTCAGGAGTTGGGCCTGAATTGTACTTACCGGCTGTGGTAGTCTACATGTCTTCATTATAGTGTGAGACTGTGTATTCTGTGAGGGCAAGAACACATCATCCAATGGATCGTGAACATCCATCATTTTGGTTCTTTGGATCGCTAAGATTACAAGCTACTGCACTTTGCAACGTGGTTTACTGTACGTGAAGTACTGTCGGTGTTGTTGTTGTGGTCGGGTTTGCTGCAGTTGTCGTTGTTGTTGTTGTTGTTTTTGTTTTTGTTAATGTTGCAGTTGCTGTCCTCGATCCAGATAGGTTTTTCTTTTGTTTGTTTTCCCGGTGCGTTTCTTTGTTGTTGTTGTTGAGCTTATTCCCGGTGTGTTTCTTTGTTGTTGTTGTTGTTGTTGTTGTTGTTGTTGTTGTTGTTGAGCTTATTCCCGGTGTGTTTCTTTGTTGTTGTTGTTGTTGTTGTTGTTGTTGTTGTTGAGCTTATTCCCGGTGTGTTTCTTTGTTGTTGTTGTTGAGCTTATTCCCGGTGTGTTTCTTTGTTGTTGTTGTTGAGCTTATTCCCGGTGTGTTTCTTTGTTGTTGTTGTTGTTGTTGTTGTTGAGCTTATTCCCGTGTTTTTTTCTCCTTGATATGTCATCTCTTATTCTGCTTCTTCTTTTTCTGTTTGTTTGTCACTTCTGTATAGTTTTCCTAAGATCTCTTTTTTCATTCCCGTCCGGAAATAGTTCATACCGTGCATAAACACACAACACCGTTTGTGAGTTTGTGATCCAAATTTCCTTTCCTGTGATCTCTCCTTTTGAGGAAGAAGCCAACATAGAAGGGTTCATCTCATGCCATTACCACGAGTAAACGATAATCGCAGTCTTGTAGACTTAGCCTGCAATGTCGTTCTTTATGGTCAAAGGAAATGTTTCCCTTTGGCATGCTTGTTGTGGGCAGAACAATTTATCTCAGTCGTAAATAGCATCCAGAAATAGAAACCACCTCCCTTTATCTTCTAATATTGTCACAGCGAAGGAAAAAGAGTTGAATATGAATGAAACAGGCCAATTTGATGTTAGCTGCAACAAATTACTTGGAATCAATACTTTATTCTCAGAAGAAAACCCACACACACACATTTGTTGCTACAGTACATGTAGGCTATTACTGAGGCAGTAGTAACCTCGTCTAGAAAACGCACCTTAAATCATTCTCCAACACATGTCTGTAATTTGCTTGTAATCAATAATATACTGCTCATGAGAAATACCAAACACTCCTACGTGACTGGCATTCTATGTCTTTGCTATTGATTACTAAAGCCCAGTCTCGTAAACGCATTTTCTAACAAAAACCTGTTGAAAGACTTTGTCACAATGGCATTTGCAAGCAACACAACACTCCTGTAAAACCGTTACTTTCCAGAAACCCGAAATCGAAAAATGACGGGCGCCTTTAAAAACGGTTCCCACGGTTGAAAACTAGCTAAAAGCGGGTTGTGCTGCATGGGCGTTTGTTAAAGGCACACTCCGTGGACACAGTGTCGAGACACGCACCCTGCTCTCTAGCATCGCGGGTTGTGCCGCATGAGCGTTTGTTAAAGGCACACTCCGTGGACACAGTGTCGAGACACGCACCCTGCTCTCTAGCATCGCGGGTTGTGCCGCATGAGCGTTTGTTAAAGACACACTCCGTGGACACAGTGTCGATACACGCACCCTGCTCTCTAGCATCGCGGGTTGTGCTGCATGAGCGTTTGTTAAAGACACACTCCGTGGACACAGTGTCGAGACACGCACCCTGCTCTCTAGCATCGCGGGTTGTGCCGCATGGGCGTTTGTTAAAGACACACTCCGTGGACACAGTGTCGATACACGCACCCTGCTCTCTAGCATCGCGGGTTGTGCCGCATGAGCGTTTGTTAAAGACACACTCCGTGGCCACAGTGTCGAGACACGCACCCTGCTCTCTAGCATCGCGGGTTGTGCCGCATGGGCGTTTGTTAAAGACACACTCCGTGGCCACAGTGTCGAGACACGCACCCTGCTCTCTAGCATCGCGGGTTGTGCCGCATGGGCGTTTGTTAAAGACACACTCCGTGGACACAGTGTCGAGACACGCACCCTGCTCTCTAGCATCGCGGGTTGTGCTGGATGGGCGTTTGTTAAAGACACACTCCGTGGACACAGTGTCGATACACGCACCCTGCTCTCTAGCATCGCGGCTTGTGCTGGATGGGCGTTTGTTAAAAGCACACTCCGTGGACACAGTGTCGAGACACGCACCCTGCTCTCTAGCATCGCGGGTTGTGCTGCATGAGCGTTTGTTAAAGACACACTCCGTGGACACAGTGTCGAGACACGCACCCTGCTCTCTAGCATCGCGGGTTGTGCCGCATGAGCGTTTGTTAAAGACACACTCCGTCGACACAGTGTCGAGACACGCACCCTGCTCTCTAGCATCGCGGGTTGTGCCGCATGAGCGTTTGTTAAAGACACACTCCGTGGACACAGTGTCGAGACACGCACCCTGCTCTCTAGCATCGCGGGTTGTGCCGCATGAGCGTTTGTTAAAGACACACTCCGTGGACACAGTGTCGAGACACGCACCCTGCTCTCTAGCATCGCGGGTTGTGCCGCATGGGCGTTTGTTAAAGACACACTCCGTGGACACAGTGTCGAGACACGCACCCTGCTCTCTAGCATCGCGGGTTGTGCCGCATGAGCGTTTGTTAAAGACACTCTCCGTGGACACAGTGTCGAGACACGCACCCTGCTCTCTAGCATCGCGGGTTGTGCCGCATGGGCGGTTGTTAAAGACACACTCCGTGGACACAGTGTCGATACACGCACCCTGCTCTCTAGCATCGCGGGTTGTGCTGCATGGGCGTTTGTTAAAAGCACACTCCGTGGACACAGTGTCGAGACACGCACCCTGCTCTCTAGCATCGCGGGTTGTGCTGCATGGGCGTTTGTTGAAGGCACACTCAGTGGACACAGACTCAGTTCTGCTCACAATCTCAGATAGGGCCAGGCTTTTACATGTGATAAAATTATAAGATAAGATAAGATAAGATAAGATAAACTACCAAAAAAATGTAATGACCATTTTCATTTTACACAAACATGGACATTTATCTTTTGGCACCACATCGCGTAAGACCGTCCCTCCAATTGGTCACATACACAAAATCAACAGTCTCTCTGTGCAGAGTGGAGCTTTGTATGAGATAATTTCGTTAAAGCCACTAGCATTTAGGAAATTAAATCATCAACAATCACCAACTCACCACAGCAAGAAGTCTTTTTCGTTAAGACGCGCAGAGTAGGGGGTTGATTCAAAGTTTACACAAATGTTTTTCTTCTTATTCCGTAAACAAAACGATAAAGGCAGACATAAAAGTAATCTTTTAAAAAAGAAACATTGACGAGGGGGAGGGGGAGGGGGGGGCACATTTTTTGAATGCCCCTCCTGACATTTCTTTTTCTTCAACAACAACAACAACAACAACAACAACAACAACAACAACAACAACAACAACAACAACAACAACAACTTCTTCTTCAAACAAAACAATAGAGAAAGAAAACAAATCGTCTGATCCACTATGTTTTCGAGACATAGATCAAGATACACAAAGCAAGGGGGAGACATGTGTTGCATGCTTCTCTCTCTTCCATCTTCATTCACACCTCCACACTCGCAAGGGCGCCATGATCTTCAAAAACCAAATCGATTAGATCAGAATGTTCCCTTTTTCGCACGATTTCTCTGATTGCTCAGTATCGGGCTAGGCTCTTACACCTTGGGAACTAAACATCTGACACTTAGGTTGGATTCGTTGTGCGTGTATGTGTTCAAATACTTGTTTTTGTTGGCCTGATGCTGATTCTGTGAGCTGATGTGTTAAGTGCAGATGGCATACTATTAATTTCCTCCCTGAATGATATCGCGTTGAGATGACATTGCCGGTCCTTTACCGGTAAAAAGAAAATCTTAAGTTACCAGAAAAAAGAAATTGACAACGGGTCTTACATAGCTAGCTGGCAACATAGACAGTCAGACAGTCAAGACGGACAGACAGACAGACAGACAGACAGACAGACAGACAGACAGACAGACAAACAGACAGACAGACAGACATACATACAGACATACAGACAGACAGACAGACAGACATACATACAGACAGACAGACAGACAGACAGACATACAGACAGACAGACAGACAGACAGACAGACAGACAGACAGACAGACAGACAGACAGACAGACAGACAGACAGACAGACAGACAGACAGACAGACAGACAGACAGACATACAGACATACAGACAGACAGACAGACAGACAGACAGACAGACAGACAGACAGACAGACTGTAGACAGACAGACAGACAGACAGACAGACAGACAGACAGACAGACAGACAGACAGACATACAGACAGACAGACAGACAGACAGACAGACATATAGGGAATGAAAGAAAGACACACATAGACGGGGGGAGAGGGAGAGACACAATCAATCAATCAATCAATATGAGGCTTATATCGCGCGTATTCCGTGGGTACAGTCCTAAGCGCAGGGATTTATTTTTTTACAGAACAAGAGAGAAATGCATTTGGAAAAAAACACACCAAGAGGTAATGCGGGAGAGTGAGATGGAGTGAGAAAGAGAGAGAGTGATAGAGAGTGTGAGAGAGAGAGAGTGTGAGAGAGTGAGAAAGAGAGAAAGTGAGAGAGAGTGTGAGAGAGAGAGAGAAAGAGAGAGTGAGAGAGGAGGGAGGGAGGGAGGGAGGGAGGGAGGGAGAGAGAGAGAGAGTGAGAGAGAGAGAGAAAGAGAGAGTGAGAGAGAGAGAGAGATAGAAAGAGAGAGAGAGAGAGAGAGAGAGAGAGAGAGAAAGAGAGAAAAAGAGAAAAAGAGATTCAGATTCAGATTCAAAACTTTAATACAAAGGGATAAAGGTTTTAGGCGATGCCTAATCTTCCAACCCAGGGCCGGACCCAGGGGGGGGGGGGGGGGGGGGTTCCAGGGGTTCCGGAACCCCACCCCTGGAAAAAGCATGTACCTTGCTTTGAGTGGGTTTTTTTTTTTAACTAGTTTTAGCACCAAAACAATGCTGCTCTTAACCCTCAAAACAAGGCCCAGAATGCACCAGATTGCACAGATTTTAACCGGACCCCCCTGGTTCGCGCGCCTGCAAAGCAGGCGCGCGCTTGTGGCTTCGCCACTTCGCTGATTTGCCCCCCCAAAAAAGGAGGAACCCCCCCCCTTACAACTCATTTGGTCCGGCCCTGCAACCTGTCCCTTTTAGACATACATGACATTATACATTACAATTATATATTTATATAACATGTTTTAAACAGCCAAACGAATAACTAATTAACTAAGAATTTGTAATTAGGTTAAAGCTAACAAAAACACTAGCTATAATAACGTGGTTCATGGATTACTAAAATGATGATTAAGATGTGATGCAGTAACAGTTATGATTTTAAAGTGTAGGGAGAGCATTATTTTTGACAATGATATTTTCGAACATTTTTTTCTAAAGACGAAAGGGTTTGACATGTTTTACAGTACATTGGAAGTAAATTCCACAAAAGCGATCCCCAGTAGGATAAACTAGATTTATACAAATCAATGCGTGGGAGCGGTAGCGTATAATTCAAAAGCCTCGCTCTACCAGGAGGACGCTCAAACAGGTCTTGGATGTATGAAGGTGTTTCATGGTTGTACATTTTGAACATGAAAACACTAGCATTTAAAAAGAACTGCTGTTGTAGCGGAAGAATGTTCAGTTGAGTGTATTTTTCTTGAGTAGTCATATTGGGATCTCGGTTTAATAACTTTACACCTCTCTTGTGAAGTGTGTTTATTTTCTTTTTATGAACATCACTGGCATTGCACCAGACAGTAGATGCATAGCAAATGTGAGAGAGACAGTGTGCGTGGAAAAACATTTTGAGGGCATCCACAGAAACAACGCACAAGAGCTTGTTAAGTAAGAAAAGGTTCCTAGAAACTCGTTTATAAACTGTATCAATGTGAGAGCGCCAATGTGAGAGAGAGTGAGAGAGAGAGAGAGAGAAACAGAAAGAGAGAAACAGAGAGAGGGAGAGAGAGAGTGAGAAAGAGAGAGAGAGAGAAAGAGAGTGAGAGAAAGAGAGAGAGAGAGAGGGACAGGGGTGAGGAAAGGAAAGGGAGAGATGGAGATAGAGAGAAGAGAGACATAGACAAAGAGAGGACAGACAGACAGACAAAGAAGAGATCGACAGACACTCAGAGAGAGCCAAAGCTAGCCTAAAAGCAACAAATTATCACTTATAATAACACAAGAAAACATATTATCCGAAAAAGGAAAATGCTGACCCTGTTTTTTTCGTAGTACTCGGACAGGTCAACACAGGCGACGTCATGACACTCTGACACGCTGTAGAGGTTGATGAATCGAACCCAGGGCAGCGTAGCGATGCAACGTTTCAACAAAGAGGTCGTCACCACTTCGCCACAGAACCAGATTTGTCTGCACATGTTATAACAAAATTGTAATGTGGATGTGGGTTTTTTCGATGCTATTTTTTCTGTGAAGAAAATAAGGCAGAAAGAAAGAAAAACTGAAAGAGATAAGAATACAGAATACAGAATATTTCATTGCCCAAGTTTGGGAATTCATTTTGACAATTGCGGTTTTCACTCTATTTATTCCAGCCAAGCACACCCAACATACGCAGCTATAAAACAATAGCACGACTTCAACAAAGAAAGGAAAGGAAACGAGAAAGGAAGAACAAAGGAAAGAAAGAGAGAAGGGAATGAAGAAAGTAATTAAAACAAAAACAGGATGAGAAAGAAAGACATGAAAAGAAAGAATAAAACATGTCGCGTGAAGCGAAATCAATACTTTTAGTCAATCTGTGGCCTTACCTGTTTGAATACCTTCACGTTTTATTCCGCTCCAATAAAAGCAAACAAACAAACAAAAAAACGACAGGTATTAAAGTACCTGAATCGCATCGTCCACCTTTCACACTCGTTTTTCTTCCTACCTCATGGACTTGAAAGCAGTGGCAAGGTCAAGGTCAGGTGAGTTGAGAAGCGTTTCCAATAGCGACGGAGTGAAGAGCATGCGCGTGATGGCGTTGGTTTTAACTTGTTGGCATAGCAACTGTGGGTCGTAGATGTTACTGTTGGGGAACGGGTACAGCGTCACACCTGGATAAAAAAAAAATTAAATAAATAAATTAATTGATGTGGATCACTGGAAGGAAAAATAAGATACAAAATCTGGATACATCAGAGACAATTGTAATCAGAGCGATGACTCCTGAATTTTTGTGTGTGTGATTTTCTTGTATTTATGTGGCAGGCCTCAAGTTTATTTTTATTATTTTTATCATTATAGTTTGATATATTCGCCAAGTCGACTTCATGAAGCTCGCCGAACGAATCTTTTGCAGTGAATTTTTTACTTAAAAAATGACTCCTTGAAGTCTTCGCGAAGTCAACTTCTGACTCCATTAAGGACAGCTTTAAAGGCAGACTTCTGGATTTTGTTGCTGTTGGTGTGTGTGTGTGTGGGTGTGTGTGTGTGTGGGTGTGTGTGTGTAAGTGTGTGTGTGTGTGTGTGTGTGTGTGTGTGTGTGTGTGTGTGTGTGTGTGTGTGTGTGTGTGTGTGTGTGTGTGAATAGAATAGAATAGAATAGAATAGAATAGAATTTATTGTCATCAACCCTTAAGGATATTGACACAAGTTGTACAATAAATGAATGGATAAATAATGTACAAATTATTTCATTCAATATTGAAACAATTAAAAACAAAGGCTCCAAGCAATTTTTGAATTTTTTCGTCTTTTTTAAATAACAGATCACTTGGTTTCCTTAAGTCACAGTTTGATACTTCTTCTTCTACTAACTTTTTTCTAATATTGTTAAATTTCTTGCAATTGTCTAGAAAATGTAGCTCATCTTCAATTACTTTACATGTATTACAGAGGCGATTCTCTCGCAATATTCCTCTATGACGCCCAGTCTCAATTTTTAAAGAATGTGTGCTTGTTCTTAATTTTGCTAGAGCTTTTCTATGATTTATATTTGAAATATAAATTAAATAGGCTTGTATTGTGTATCGTTCTGTAATTAGTGAATAAAACTCAAGTCTTGAACATTTTTCAGATTTTTTGTTTTTCCAAAATAAAACGTATTCATTCATAATTTTTTGTTGTATAGCAAATTGTAATTTATTAGCATTAAATGTAAATTGGTTTTTCCAAACATGCTCAAATCCTACAAGTGATAATAATTGTTTAATAAATTGCAACCATGGACTTGTTTTAGAGCTAGATATCATCAATGATGTAATAAAGACTGTTGATTTGAATCTAAGATATGTCCCCAAAATCCTATGACTTGTGATATCATCTTTATACTTAGTGGAAATCTTCCCAGCTCTCCTAAAACTGGAAGCCACATTGCTTTCTTGTGTACTCCTAAAATAAATCTACAAAATTTTATATGTGTAGATTCACTTGGACATTTATTTGATAAGCAATTCTCAAAAACTGAATGAAGATTTGAGATATCTTTCTTGTTAGTAAAATTATATGGAAACCAAACCTCAGCTCCATATGTTAAAATTGGATGTACTAACATGTCAAATAGATGTAGTATAGTTTCTGTCTGAACATTTTCATTTATAAATGCTTTACGAAGATAATACGCTGCTTTGTTACCTTGCTTATTCAAATGATCTTGCGTTAAATCAAAATTACCATTTTTATGAAATATTACGCCCAGATATTTATATTGATCTGTTACTTGTATTATGTCCTCACCACATTTGAATGTATTACTTATCTTGGTTTCTGTACGACAAAAAGGTATAATCTTAGTTTTTTCCGTGTTAATTATTAGTCCCCATTGTTGGCAGTAGTTGTATAAGAAATCTAGTTTGTTTTGTAGTCCTTTCTTGGTTTTCGATAAAAGAACTAAATCATCTGCATATAAAAGACATGATAATCTATCAGATGTATTTTCATGAATGAAAGGAGAGTCCTTATCTGGTAGTCCATTAGTAATATCATTGATGAAAATATTGAAAAGAGTAGGACTTAGCGTATTTCCTTGATGAACTCCTTTTTTGATAACAATTTCTTTTGAATATTCTCCTTGAATTCGTGTACATATTTTTGAATTATTGTACATATTTTTGATTATTATGTGTGTGTGTGTGTGTGTGTGTGTGTGTGTGTGTGTGTGTGTGTGTGTGCGTGCGTGCGTGCGTGTGTGTGTGTGTGTGTGTGTGTGTGTGTGTGTGTGTGTGTGTTTGTGTGTGTGAGTTTTCTTTTTATGGTTTTTTTCACAACAGACAATTAAGCGTTTGGATTTTTGTTTTTAGAATTCTCTGCCAAAATAGTCTTACCTTTTAGGAGAGGACGCAGCATTTCCCAGGTGAAGAAGATGTTGCATGCCTCCCTCTCGTCTTTGCCATAGGGGAAGAGCTCGTGACGAGAGTGGTAGGAGAACACTGCTCCTCGGTGCGGACACTGGATGCCTGTAACATATGCCTCTTGTAAATACACTCTTCAGTTTAATTTATGTTCCTTATATGGCCAAAGGCTGGGACATGCATCGAGTTACTACACTCTTCAGTGTAATTTATGTTCCTTATATCTTCTTCTTCTTCTTCTGCGTTCGTGGGCTGAAACTCCCACGTACACTCCTGTTTTTACACGAGTGTAATTTTACGTGTATGACCGTTTTTACCCCGCCATTAATTAAGGCAGCCATACGCTGCTTTTGAAGAAAGCATGCTGGGTATTTTCGTGTTTCTGTAACCCACCGAACTCTGATATGGATTACAGGATCTTTTCCGTGCGCACTTGGTCTTGTGCTTGTGTGTACACACGAAGGGGAATAAGCCACTAGCAGGTCTGCACATAAGTTGACCTGGGAGATCGGAAAAATCTCCACACTTAACCCACCAGGCGGCCGCTGCCGGGATTCGAACCCTCGACCTTCCGATTAAGAGGTCGACGTCTTACCACCCCGCCACAGCGCCCGTCTATGCTCCTTATATGACCAACGCCTGGAACATGCCTCGAATTAGTACACTCTTCAATGTAATTTATGTTCCTTATATGACCAAAGCCTGGAACATGCCTCGAATTAGTACACTCTTCAGTGTAATTTATGTTCCTTATATGGCCAAAGCCTGGAACATTCCTCGAATCATTACACTCTTCAATGTAATTTATGTTTCTTATATGACCAAAGCCTGGAACATTCCTCGAATCATTACACTCTTCAATGTAATTTATGTTCCTTATGTGACCAAAGCCTGGAACTTGCCTCGAGTTACTACACTCTTCAGTGCAATTTATGTTCCTTATATGATCAAAGCCTGGAACATGCCTCGAGTTACTACACTCTTCAGTGTAATTTATGTTCCTTATATGACCAAAGCCTGGAACATGCCTCGAGTTACTACACTCTTCGGCTGCAATTTCTGTTCCTTGTGTGACCAAAGCATGGAACATGCCTCGAGTTACTACACTCTTCGGCTGCATTTTTTGTTCCTTATGTGATCAAACGTGCCACTGTTCATTTCCATAAAAGGGGGTGTTCTCTACATGTATCGATTCAACATTGAACTTCCCTTTTTTGAGCCATGCTACGTCAGATGGCGATTAAAACTTATGTGCAGCCCTGCTAGTGCTTTACCACCACCCCCCCCCCCTCCGTCTGTAAATGCAAGCACAAGACCAAGTACGCACGTACAAGATCCTGTAATCCATGTCCGAGTAAGGTGGGTTAGAGAAAAACCAGCATGCATTCCCCGAAATCGAATTATGGCTGCCTAAAATGGTCATACAAAACACGAGTGTATGTGGGAGTTTCCACCCATGAACACAGAAGAAAAAGAAGAATGTAATGTGTACCTTTGGGTTTTCCTGTGGTGCCAGAGGAGTACACGACGTAGGCCAGGTTGTCGAGGTGCACGGCGGGAGGGACAAAGCGGGGGGACATCAGTTCCGGCATGTTGTCACACCACCCTTCTTTCAGCACCAGGGTCTTCCCTTTGTCTGCAACCACACAAAACACGTGTTTTCATATAGTCAGAAAACAAAGTCATTTTGTAACGGGGAATGGTTAATGAGAAATTACACCGACCAAATAAACCAATAGTGTACGCCAAAAGCAAAATAACGTTGAAGAAGCTGTCATTATGCGAATAATTGCGTCTCTTAAAGGCATACTAACGCACTCCCGTGTAAAAGTATTTTACAAAGTGTAGTTTGCCCACAATCGATGTCAAACGCACCATAAGACCATATAATGACGATATGTCACCATGCGCGGACCATAATACATGCATTACAGCTTGTTCTAGCCTCTGAAAAAGTGAGGATGTCAACAAAGCCGCGGTGTTAGCTCCCTTGCATCAACGTTACATGTGTTGCCAAATCTATAAATAGGACCATCTAGATCAAAATAAAAATTCAAATATCTCAACATTGAAGGGGTCCTAGACCACAATATTTTGCAGGGAACTTAATTTAGCATGTCTCCAGCTGTTGGTAAAGCAATTAGCGTGTATAGTCATTGAGTACATATGGCTTTAAAAATGCTACCACTTTCTCAACATGTCTCCCGAAGAACTGAGAAAGGAAGCCAGAAAAAAACTCAAGTATGGGCCAGGTATCGCAAGTAAATTGAAATCCTCTCCATGGTCAATGACCCCCATTGGAAGGCCTCTCCATGGTCAATGACCCCCATTGGAAGACCTCTCCATGGTCAATGACCCCCATTGGAAGACCTCTCCATGGTCAATGACCCCCATTGGAAGACCTCTCCATGGTCAATGACCCCCATTGGAAGACCTCTCCATGGTCAATGACCCCCATTGGAAGGCCTCTCCATGGTCAATGACCCCCATTGGAAGACCTCTCCATGGTCAATGACCCCCATTGGAAGACCTCTCCATGGTCAATGACCCCCATTGGAAGACCTCTCCATGGTCAATGACCCCCATTGGAAGACCTCTCCATGGTCAATGACCCCCATCGGAAGACCTCTCCATGGTCAATGACCCCCATTGGAAGACCTCTGCAATTTCATTGTAGAACTTACCCATGAACGTTTTCAGCTTGGACTCGAACTCGTCGGACGTGATTACCACCACGGGCAGAGCGTCCTCCAGCACGGACTCCAGCATGTGGGCAGGGTACGCTGTGTCCAGCGGCAGGTAGGCCGCACCTGTAGAATACAATACAATACAATACAATACAATACAATACGATACGATACGATACAATACGATACGATACGATGCGATGCGATGCGATGCAATGCAATGCAATGCATACGATCCGATCCGATGCGATGCGATGCGATACGATACGATACGATACGATACGATGCGATGCGATGCGATGCGATGCGATGCGATGCGATGCGATACGATACGATACAATACAATACAATACAATACAATACAATACAATACAATACAATACAATACAATACAATACAATGCGATACGATACAATACTTCTTATCTTGCAATTGCACCTTCGTTTTCTCAAGGGCAGACCCAAAGTACCCCTTTTATAGTTAACTGACAAAAGCATCTGTACCGTGATACCGTGATAAATAAACATAACAGGATAAATCACAATAAGGAGGAGAACATGTTCGCCTGTCACTGGGTGGTTACGACTCCTGGGCTGAATCTTAGGGGAATTGGGTTCTTAGGTTCCGGAAGCCCCCCCCCCCCCCTTCTTTACTTGCAATTATACCTTTTGTTTTTAAAGGACACACACCAAATACCCAAATACTGCAATTGTAAATTTTAACAGCATCTTCGGAGCAACACCCCCCCCACACACACACACACACAAAATAAAAAGATAAATCACACACGCACACACTCTACCACCGACCCGTCGCCTGGCCAGGCCCTGTACCCCTGCCTCATTACGGACGCCACACACACACACACACACACACACACACACACACACTAACCACCACCCCACCCCACCCCCACCACACACACACTACCAACCTGCTTTTAAAATAGCAATGTATGAAATAACAAAGTCCAGCGACTTGTCCAGACAGATGGCCACACAGCGGTCAGGGGCAGCTCCCAGCTGCTGCAGCTTGGCGGCCAGCGTGTTGGTCCACTGGTCAAGCTCTGCGTACGTCATTGACCGTCCCTCCGTCGCGCTGACGACTGCTACGTCATCAGGCGTGTCGCGCGCCTGACGCTGAAACATCTCATGCAGGAGGCCTTGCGTTTCGTACTCCATGGCGAGAGCTGAAAGAGATTGATAATCTTACACAAATGAGACAAAGCGCTGTTTAGAGATCTGATAAGCAAAGGGAAGTAAGCGCTCTAAATGCAGACGACATGTGTAATAGAGTAAGTGGGAGTTACTCGGAACCATTCTCCTGGCACCTGAGAGAATAACAAGAATTAGAATGAACAAGCGACTTTCATCCTCAAATGCCAGGAGAGTGGTTTCGAATAACTCTTACCTACTCTATAACACATGTCGTATGCAATCATTGATAAGGTAGGGCGGGACAGACTGACAGACTGACAGACAAACAGACAGACAGACAGCAGACACCCGGACGACCAAACAGCCAGCCGACAGAGACATAGGGAGGCGTTGCAACATCTCCAGACAAAGACTTTGAGTTTCGTACTCCATGGTGAAAGCTGAAAGAGACAGCAAAAAGTATTGATCAGGTAGGGTCGGACAGAAAGATCGATGCTTTGACAGACATGCTGACAGACGGACAGTTAGGTGGGCAGGCAGGCAGACAAACAGACAGACAAGGAAGCATCGTAAGCACACCTTTTGTTTGCCGTTTGTCGCTACCATAACATGTGACTGGTTTTGTGAATTCTTCTTGTCTTAAAGCGTATAACGACTTACAAAACGCATGATCATTCCTGCCTGTGCGACCCCCCTACCCACCCCCCCCCCCCCCCCCCCCCACGTCATACCTACCCTCCATTCCCACTCTCCATAATGATTCCCTTCCTAAACCCATCTTTTCCATCTTCATCCCTCATCCTGCCTCGCCGTTCTTGGCAGTTCATTTGCAGTTCTTTCACGCTAAATGTCCCTAGAATCAAAGGCAGACTTTTCCCCGTTACGTAGCAGGAAATTGCCGTTAATCTCGTCCAGCTGATGACAGAGTCTTGGATAAACAGTGAGTTGGAAAAATACCGTGCGTCTGCGTGTCTGACTCCTTTTGGGGCCTTTTCCCGTGAGAGAAAGAGAAATAGGTCGCATTGAGCTCTAGAAACACATAGTAATTCGTATGTTTGTGCATTCATGTGTGTGTGTGTGGGGGGGGGTTCTGCGTGTGTGTGTG